>NC_041384.1:228772903-228773935 GCF_002162155.2 Triticum dicoccoides | reverse complement strand
TGGGGATCGCCGGAGAAAAAGCTCAGCACAGGGGGGCCTAGAGGGATGGCCGGGGCGGCGGCGGACCAGCGGTGGGGAGTGTTTTTGGGGCGGGCAGGGCGGCGGGGGGCTGCTATTTGGCTGGTGGTGGCTGGCGGCTCGGGGGGGTGGAGGTTGAAGATGAACCACAGGCCATTGATTTCGTATCCAACGGCTGCAAAATCGACTAACCAGAGATGAAAAAGTCAGTCAACCGACGTGTAGCCTCACCTTGCTAGTGCGTTCAGTGTTGACAACAAAATTCAGTTTCGACAGCAAAATTCAGTTTCGACAGTTAAGTTCAGTTTTGACAGTTAAGTTCAGTTTCGGCAGTTAAATTAAGTTTCGACAGTTAAGTTCGGAGATGAGCGGCTGATGTATTTTACATCTAGCACTTTGTGGTTATGTATTTTACATCATGTATTGGAGATGCTATTAGAATTCCACTCAGGTTAACGTTGTTCGTTGTCTCTCTTGTCCTGCTTCAGCCTCGGCGTCGTACAACTCACTGGAGCCGATCCAACGACGAAACCCTCCATCACAACGGAGCAGTACCTCGGGATCAATCTCCAGACGCCTAAGATCTTCTTCCCCTCCTCCTACAGCCAAGTCAGCCGGAGCATCCTCACTGGCCAACCCAATCACGCTGAGATCGACATCTGCTTAGTTTAGACATGCTTTGTGTCAATGCCATCTGTTTAGTTTCTTTATCGTATATGTGAATCATGCAATGCCATCTTGTCTAGCCAGGCATCATATATGTGAATTTTGCAATGCCACCCTGGTTAGCCAGTCATCTTATATGTGAATTATATCATGCCATCATTTTTTTATTACGTGTTAAATTTGTCAACAAGTTTAGTACATTCAATTACTCTTCCTGTGCATCAGCCATTTGGCATGGTCATGGAAAAATCTAGTGTGGAAACAAGGTCTTTAGAGCATACAATGCTATCTGACGAAGCGCATGTCTTTCTGGTTACCGATAGCTCCTCAGAGGAGGATTCAGAGACG
>NC_041384.1:228754291-228772718 GCF_002162155.2 Triticum dicoccoides | reverse complement strand
GGTGCATGCGCTAACTTGGCAGGGTTATGTTGCTCATATCATGTGTATGGTATCTTGCATTGCAATGTCATTTGCTTAGTTTAGACATGCTTTGTGTGAATGCCACCTGTTTAGTGTCTAATTACCATATATGTGAATTATGCAATGCCATCTTGTTGCAAGACATTATATATGTGAATTATGCAATGTTATCTTGTTGCAAGGCATTATGTATGTGAATTATGCAATACCGTGCTGTTTAGGCAAGCCTCATATATGTGAATTATATCATGCCGTCCTTTTTTGTATTTCTCACTGCTTTTGTCGACAATGTTTGTATATTCAACTGCTCTTCCTGTGCATCAGCCATTTGAATTGGTGATGGAGAAATCTGGAGTGAAAACAAGGTCTTCAGAGCAGACAATGCTACCTGCTGAAGAAGATATCTTGCTAGATACAGATAGCTCTTCAGAGGAGGATTCAGAGGCAGATGACCAGTCCTATTATCCCCCTGAGGTGTATTCTCAAACTTGGCAGGGTTATATTACTCATATAATGCATTTGCTGTAGTGCAATGCTTAGTTTTTACATCATATACACAATATTGAATGCCATCTCCTTAGTTGACACATCATATATGCGATTGCCCTCTGCTCACTTCCTTAGTATATAAATCATATATTTGAATTATGTCATGCCATGATGTTTACATAGACAGCATGTATTGAATTATGGCATGCCAACCCATTTTCTAAAGACATAATATAGTTATATCATCTCATCCTGTTTACATAGTCATCATATTTTAAATTATGTCATTCTATCTGTGAATTATATCATGCCATCATGTTTCCATCGACGTCATGTTTGTGATTTATGGCATGCCAACCATTTTAATAGACACATCGTATAGTTATATCATGTCATCCTATTTACATAGTCATCATATTTTGAAGTATGTCATTCTATCCTGTTTAGTTAGCCATCATACATGTGAAATTGTGTCATGCTATCCTGTGTAATTAGCCATCATATATGTGAAATTATGTCCTGCTCTTAGACAACATAAATGTGAATTATTTCATGCCCTGTTTTCTTCCCTAATATCCATTGCACCTCTCTATCTTACAATGTTTGTACATTAAATTACTTTTCTTGTTTATCAGCCATTTCAATTGGAGGGAGTGATGGCAGTATCTATGGGAGTAAAAACACGGTATTCAAAAAAGATCGTGCTACCTGTCGATGCAGATAGAACCATGGTTGTACTTGCCCAAAAACCAGCCCCACCACACATAACCCACACTCATGCAGATTGTACCCCTACCCAGTTGGACAGAGAACCAGCTACACCCCTTCTAACCCCAACCCCAGCAAATAGACACCCAGTTCCCGTTGACATAGCACCGTCTCCACCACAGAGCACCCAAACACGACCAGTTAGTAAGGCAACTACAGTGCCCAAATCACGAGGACCACCACTCTGAACCTGAAGTCAACGCTTAAAGCAGAACAAGAATTATTCTCAGGTCAGGTTCCGTAGCTATGGTTCATACTACTTTGCTCTTGCATCACTGTATTTACTGATACCAACTAATTTCAAATTTGAAGGATGCAATTGAAACTCCAATCGCGCAATAGGTATGTTTTAAACCTGTTTCTTCAACGTGTTTGGCTGTTTGCTGTTGTAACTTGCTCTATGTTGATTTCAGTTTCAATTGAATAAACAGTTATGTTCTCATGCCATGCACATTACAAGTGTTGTTATTGCTGTGTAGTTTCCCACACTTATATTCTGTCTATCCTGCTTTGTCTTAAATAGATATGATTCGAACTGTATCTATCTTGATTTGGCAACATAAACTAGAATGATATAGACCATACAGTGACCATACTACATAGATATATGTTTGTTTCATGCTATTATCCTATCCAGCTTACTACTGAACTGGTTTACCAAAATGAGTTTCATATACTACATTGTATACTTGGGATGTGTTTGTTTGTTTCTCTTTTAGAACGTGGATAAAATATTGGAGAAGAGTACCCTGTTATGCAATGGTAAAGGAAGTAATGTAGAGAAGGTTCAAGATAGTGAGACATCCCTGTTGGTCTCCAAGAAAGCTGATAAAAACTATATTGAAGACACTGAGACAACCCCAAAGTCCTGTCTTGATGTAGTGTTCGAGTTACTGGCTACCACTGCTGGCACCAGCTCTTCTAACTCGTTTCCTGAATCAGTTCGGCTTCTTGAGTCTCAACTTCAAGTTGAAAGACATCGATCAGATGTTATACGACAGGAAGCCGAAGGACTGAGGAAGTCCCTGCAGAATTCAGATGCATACTTTCTGGTGCAACAGCAAGCGCTGGAGGACTTAAGCGCCAAACAAGAGAATGTCAATAAGCTTGCTAATCATCTTGCCAGCATTATGGGTACCCAGGATATTGTTTCTTGAGCTCTTCTGAAGTGGTTTCAGTTCTGGACTTGTTTTGCTGCGGCGTTTATATGCTGTTGTGTTCCCTATATTTGCACTGGTGGCGAACTTTGATGCCCAGTGGATGTAATATGTGTAATAGCCGTGATAGCCTAGTGTAAGTTGCTTGCTTATTTATTTCCTTGTTTTCTTGTTTATTTGTTTGCTTGTAGTCAGTGTAGTTCTTTTTCTGCGGTTTTCTAGTGGCTGCAATAACCTATTTTTTAAAACTAGGCCACAATAACCATGGGCTAATATTTACTATAGTGACACTGGGCCTCCTACAGGTCGTAGAAACAGTGGGACTTCTATGGGCTGTATAAACAGTGGGCCTTCTACGGGCCATAGAAACAGTGGGCCTTCTACGGGCCATAGAAAAAGTGGGCCTTCTACGGGCCGTAGAAACAATGGGCCTTCTACGGGCCGTATCATCAATGGGCCTTATACGGGCCGTATGATCGATTGGCCAAACATGGGCCAAATAGACCGCATTCTGGCCGTAAATGGGCTAGAGTTGGAATCGTCCGTTCATGGGCCGACCATAACGGGCCATGTTAATAGGCTGTATTTGATGACGCTATGAAAACGGCCCAACGTATTAACAGACCACAAACGGGCCGACTGTAACAACGGGCTGAATTTGGCCCACAAGCAGAAAATGACAGTAACGGGCTGTAAGTAAACGAATGCTGGAAAATAGCCCAAGAATAAATGGGCTCTGGGAAGGCCGAAAGATAACATGGGCTGGAAACGGCCCAACGGAACAACGGGCCATTAATGGGTATAAAGTGATACACTGTTCTTTACGGGCCAGTTTCACCACGGGACATTAATGGGTGTAAAGTGATACACTGTTCATTACAGGCCAGTTTCACCACGGGCCGTTAATAGGCCAAGAGTTACATAGGGCCTCATATCGGCCGAAAGACGTCCTGGGCCATACATGGGCCAAAAGTGAAAACGAGCTGGAATCATATTGGATGGCCCAGATGACGCTACTAGGCCTAATTCGAATAGGGCGTAACGGGCCTTGGGTTAGCGGGCTGTAAATGGGCTATATGCGAACATGACGTTAACAGACTTTCCATGGACCGGCCTGCCACCTTTTGACCAAGTTAAACGGGCTGGCCTTTTCACACGAATGGGCCTCTGTTGGGCCGTGCCACGTGTTGACATATCATAGGCGCCTTCTGTCCAATGAGTGGATGACATCTGTCCCAGTGATGAGCCGACACGTGTTTCCTCCAGCCAATGATGATTTTACACGTGGAAAATCCCCATTGGTCGGGGCTGTTAACGGGTTATCAGATCCAAAACCCGACCCGATAGCTTAACGGCGTTCCATTATGGTGGATGCCATGTGTCTATCACCCTTGACGAAAGGACTTCTATGACGCGCGATTTATCACCATGGAAGTGGACACTCCCGTTATTATAATTTTGGCAATGTCATGGAACACTTCTACGATAGCACAGGTATGACTATCTTGATTCTGTCATAAAATCTTCATGGATGTACATGCATGACAGAAAACATGACCTACTGTGACAAACATGTATCATCACGGAAGTGTATTTTTTTGTAGTGTTGTGTCCTACAGTCAGCGTGTGCTCTGATACCATCTTGTAGCGACCAGACCTCAACCAGTCTGATCTCTGTGCATAAGTGTCATCCCTGGATCGGTAATGCTGACACGCACAGTACTTGAAGGATTTATAACAGAGTAGCAATGACACACTTAATTACATCGAATGTCTCAAAAGAGAATTTATTACAATAAATATGGCTTAAGTCCATCTAACACGATAACAACGCAAGGCTTGGAAGATAAAGTGAGTCCATCAACTCCAACGGCATCACTGAGTGAAAGACCATGACCTAAGGCTCCTTACTCGTACTCTGAAAAGTCTGCAACATGATACGTTGCAGCCCGAAAACGGGTCAGCACATGGAATATGCTGCCAATGTAACACAAGAGTGTAATGAACAGAATAAAGCTATCACTATATGGATATATGGCTGGTGGAGGCTGTATGGTTAATATGTTTTGCGAAAAGCCAATTTTTCCCTACAACAAAGGAATATATTTTATTTAACTACAAAGTATGTTGAAAACATTGAGAAGGTAAACCCCCTCTCAATCCCAATTAGAAGTAATCATTAACAACCAAACAAATTTTATAATTAAGAGTGATGAGATCCACATGATAATCCAAGAACCAGATACTCAAGATGTCCATAACCAGGGACATGGCTAACCATGATTAGTTTGTAAACTGTGCAGAGGTTTGTGCATGATTCCCCACAAGACTCGATCTCCTCCGTTGGATTTCTCGCACTACATGGTGTTTGAGAAACGGATGACCGAGACACAGTCTTTCGAAAGCGTTACCACCTTACGATGGGTAGACAGTACCAGCTACATCCCCTACATCTGCTAGTCTACCACTGTAAGAGTTCACATGACTTAATCAACTATGCCAGAGCCCATAATGGCTTGTGGCTGCACACGGAAGTTTCTAGCATGAATAATCTCATGATCCCTTAGAGTCTGGGTGGCAGTCCATATTAAAATCACATGGTACCCCGGGATTTCCAAAAATACAGGCAATCACTGGAATTCCCCAGGTGCCTCAATCCACCCAGATGTGTATTAAAGTTGCCACCTTAAGTTAACCATTAATTAACAATACTCACAACTGTCATGTATACACTCAAACCCAATCCACGTCTACGAGCATAGCTTAGCAGTATAAGCAACGTAGAAGTAACTCCCAAAGGTTTGATAATAAAACAAGTGATAGGTTCTACCTCATCATCTACTTCCCAATACCCACATGTTATCAATCCTACTCGTGCAATGTTTGAGGGTTGAAACTAATGCACAAAAATTGGGTAATAAGAGGTATGATCAAAGTGTTACTTGCCTTGCTGATGATCCGCAAAACCTAGAGACTCGTAGTAGCACGCTTCGCACTTCGGGTACTCTATCGCAAACAAACAAGCATACAATAATCAAGCAAGGGCATAGGTAAAACTCAAATAAGAGATCTAACCAGAAAGTTCATCTTAAGAACTCCGATTTGCAAAAAGAATCAAATCAAACGAACCAACAAAACTCAAACGGCGAAAGAAATAGGCTTCTTTACTAATCTGGACTAAAGTCAAATTTTACAGTAGCAAAATCTTGTTTAAGTTGGTTAAACAGAAAGAGGGCTTCGATACGAAACTCTAGGCGCTTGAATCGCCTGATTCCGATAAACGAGCGAAAAGTTAAACTAAAACAAAAATCGGATCAGAAATCGCGATCGTAAATAATCGCGGAAAATCCAAGAAAAAGAAAAACTGACGAACAGGCTAACGAACGAATGTTCGCTCTCTGCGGCTAAACATGAAAACCATTCATTAAAACAAACGAACGAGCAGGTGTTCGCTAAATAAATAAACCGTCAGAAAAACCGATCTATCAAAAATAAACCGAAGAAAATAAAAAAACCGGGGTTATCCATAGAAAACCGACCGGTCAACTGCGGTCAACGGCGAGATCCGGCGAGATCCGGCGGGCGAAGGCGGCGGAGGCGCGCGGCTGCGGCAGCGGCTAGGGCTGACGGGTCGGGGCGGCTGGGCGGGCTGCGGGGTGCGGGGCGGCGGCTTATAAAGGGCCGAGCCCTTTACTTATGCACTTTACTTTGTGCTAGCCATAGTGCTTCATGATATATATCTTGCTATCACCTAGTTGTTTATCTTTCAAGGAAATATGCCCTAGAGGCAATAATAAATTTGTTATTTATATTTCCTTATATCATGATAAATGTTTATTATTCATGCTAGAATTGTATTAACCGGAAACTTAGTACATGTGTGAATACATAGACAAATAGAGTGTCACTAGTATGCCTCTACTTGACTAGCTCATTAATCAAAGATGGTTAAGTTTCCTAGCCATGGACATGTGTTGTCATTTGATGAACGGGATCACATCATTAGAGAATGATGTGATGGACTAGACCCATCCATTAGCTTAGCACTTTGATCGTTTAGTTTATTGCTGCTGCTTTATTCATGACTTATACATGTTCCTATGACTATGAGATTATGCAACTCCCGGATACCGGAAGAGCACCTTGTGTTCTATCAAACATCACAACGTAACTGGGTGATTATAAAGATGCTCTACAGGTGTCTCCGATGGTGTTTGTTGAGTTGGCATAGATCGAGATTAGGATATCTCACTCAGTGTATCGGAGAGGTATCTCTGTGCCCTCACGGTAATGCACATCACTATGAGCCTGGCAAGCAATGTGACTAATGAGTTAGTCATGGGATAATGCATTACGGAACGAGTAAAGAGACTTGCCGGTGACGAGATTGAACTAGGTATAATGATACCGACGACCGAATCTCGGGCAAGTAACATACCGATGACAAAGGGAACAAAGTATGTTGTTATGCGGTTTTACCGATAAAGATCGTCGTAGAATATGTAGGAACCAATATGAGCATCCAGGTTCCGCTATTGGTTATTTACCGGAGATGAGTCTCGGTCATGTCTACATAGTTCTCGAACCCATAGGTCCGCACGCTTAATGTTCGATGATGATATGTATTATGAGTTATGTGATTTGATGTACCGAAGATTGTTCGGAGTCCCATATTAGATCACTGACATGACGAGGAGTCTAGAAATAGTCAAGACATAAAGATTGATATATTGGAAGGTTATGTTTGGACACCGGAAAGGTTTCGGATAGGTTCGGGCATTTTCCAGAGAACCGAGGGGTTACTAGAACCCCCCGGGGGGTTAATGGGCCTTCATGGGCTGTAGTGAAAGAGAGGAGGCGGTGGCCAGGTGGAGGTGCGCTCCTCGAAGCCCAATCCGAATTGGGTTAGGGTTTGGGGGGGCCTTTCTTTCTCTCCCTCTTCCTCTTCCTTGTTCTCCTACTTGGACTAGGAAAGGGGGGAAACCTACTCCTACTAGGAGTAGGAATCCTCCCCTTGGGCGTGCCCCTTGAGGCCGACCCTTCTCCTCCCCCCTCCTTTATATACGGGGGAGGGGGCACCCCATAGACACACAAGTTGATCTTTAGCCGTGTGCGGTGGCCCCCTCCATAGTTTTCCACCCCAATCATATTGTCGTAGTGCTTAGGCGAAGCCCTGCATCAGTAACTTCATCATCACCGTCACCAAGCCGTCGTGCTGACGGAACTCACCCTCGGCCTCATCTGGATCAAGAGTACAAGGAACGTCACCGAGCTAAACGTTTGCAGATTGCGGAGGTGTCATGTGTTCGGTACTTGATTGGTTGGATCGCGAAGACGTTTGACTACATCAACCGTGTTACTTAACGCTTCTGCTTTCATCTACGAGGGTACGTAGACACACTCTCCCCTCTCGTTTCTATGCATCTCCTAGATAGATCTTGTGTGATCGTAGGAATTTTTTTGAAATACCACATTCCCCAATAGTGGCATCCAAGCCAGGTCTATGCGTAGATGTTATATGCACGAGTAGAACACAAAGAGTTGTGGGCGATAATGGTCATACTGCTTACCAGCATGTCATACTTTGATTCGGCGGTATTGTTGGATGAAGCGACCCAGACCGACATTACATGACCGCGCTCATGAGACTGGTTCTACTGACGTGCTTTGCACACAGGTGGCTAGTGGGTGTCTGTTTCTCTAGCTTTAGTTGAATCGAGTGTGACTACGCCCGGTCCTTGTTGAAGGTTTAAACATCACACTTAACGAAAAATCATTGTGGTTTTTGATGCATAGGTAAGAACGGTTCTTGCTAAGCCCGTAGCAGCCACGTAAAACTTGCAACAACAAAGTAGAGGACGTCTAACTTGTTTTTGCACGGCATGTTGTGATGTGATATGGTCAAGACGTGATTATGTAAATTGTTGTAATGAGATGATCATGTTTTGTAACACAGTTATCGGCAACTGGCAGGAGCCATATGGTTGTCGCTTTATTGTATTAAATGCAATCGCCATGTAATTGCTTTACTTTATCACTAAATGGTAGCAATAGTCATGGAAGCAATAGTTGGTGAGACGACAATGATGCTATGATGAAGATCAAGGTGTCAAGCCATTGACGATGGTGATCATGATGGTGCTTTGGAGATGGAGATCAAAGGCACAAGATGATGATGGCCATATCATATCACTTATATTGATTGCATGTGATGTTTATCCTTTATGCATCTTATTTTGCTTAGTACGACGGTAGCATTATAAGATGATCTCTCACTAAATTTCAAGGTATAAGTGTTCTCCCTGAGTATGCACCGTTGCTATAGTTCGTCGTGCCGAGACACCAGGTGATGATCGGGTGTGATAAGCTCTACGTTCACATAAAAAAGGTGCAAGCTATTTTGCACAAGCAGAATACTCGGGTTAAACTTGACGAGCCTAGCATATGCAGATATGGCCTCGGAACACTGAGACCGAAAGGTCGAGCGTGAATCATATAGTAGATATGATCAACATAGTGATGTTCACCATTGAAAACTACTGCATCTCACGTGATGATCGGACATGGTTTAGTTGATATGGATCACGTGATCACATAGATGATTAGAGGGATGTCTATCTAAGTGGGAGTTCTTAAGTAATATGATTAATTGAACTTTAATTTATCATGAACTTAGTACCTGATAGTATTTTGCATGTCTATGTTGTTGTAGATAAATGGCCCGTGCTACTGTTCCTTTGAATTTTAATGTGTTCCTAGAGAAAGCTAAGTTGAAAGAGGATGGTAGAAACTACACGGACTGGGTCTGTAACTTGAGGATTATCCTCATTGCTGCACAGAAGAATTACGTCCTGGAAGCACCGCTAGGTGCAAAGCCCGTTGCAGGAGCAACCCCAGATGTTATGAACGTCTAGCAGAGCAAAGCTGATGACTACTCGATAGTTCAGTGTGCCATGCTTTACGACTTAGAATCGGGACTTCAACGACGTTTTGAACGTCATGGAGCATATGAGATGTTCTAGGAGTTGAAGTTAATATTTCAAGCAAATGCCCAAATTGAGAGATATGAAGTCTCCAATAAGGTCTACAGCTGCAAGATGGAGGAGAATAGTTCTGTCAGTGAACATATACTCAGAATGTCTGGGTACCACAACCACTTGACTCAACTGGAAGTTAATCTTCCTAATGATAGTGCCATTGACAGAGTTCTTCAATCACTACCACCAAGCTACAAAAGCTTCGTGATGAACTATAATATGCAAGGGATGGATAAGACAATTCCTGAGCTCTTCGCAATGCTGAAAGCTTCGGAGGAAGACATCAAGAAGGAACATCAAGTGTTGATGGTCAACAAGACCACTAATCTTAAGAAGAAGGCCAAAAGGAAGAAGGGGAACTTCAAGAAGAACGACAAGCAAGTTGCTGCTCAAGTGAAGAAGCCCATGTCTGGACCTAAGCCTGAGAATGAGTGCTTCTACTGCAAAGGGACTGCTCACTGGAAGCGGAACTTCCCGAAGTATTTGGCGGATAAGAAGGATTGCAAAGTGAAAGGTATATTTGATATACATGTTGTTGATGTGTACCTTACTAATGCTTGTAGTAGCGCCTGTGTATTTGATACTGGTTCTGTTGCTAATATTTGCAACTCGAAACAGGGGCTACGGATTAAGCAAAGATTGGCAAAGGACGAGGTGACGATGCGTGTGGGAAATGGTTCCAAAGTCGATGTGATCGCGGTCGGCATGATACCTCTACATCTACCTTTGGGATTAGTATTAGACCTGAATAATTGTTATTTGGTGCCAGCATTAAGCATGAACATTATATCTGGATCTTGTTTGATGAGAGAGGGTTATTCATTTAAATCAGAGAATAATGGTTGTTCTATTTATATGAGTAATATCTTTTATAGTCGTGCACCCTTGACAAGTGGTCTATTTTTATTGAATCTCGATAGTAGTGATACACATATTCATAGTATTGAAGCCAAAAGATATAAGTTTAATAATGATAGTACAACTTATTTGTGGCACTACCGTTTGGGTCATATTGGTGTAAAGCACATGAAGAAACTCCATGCTGATGGCCTTTAGGAATCACTTGATTCTTGCGAACCATGCCTCATGAGCAAGATGACTAAGACTCCGTTCTCTGGAACAATGGAGCGAGCAACAGACTTGTTGGAAATAATACATACTGATGTATGCGGTCCGATGAGTGTTGATGCTCGCGGCATGTATCGTTATTTTCTAACCTTCACACATGATTTAAACAGATATGGGTATATCTACTTGATGAAACATAAGTCTGAAACATTTGAAAAGTTCAAAGAATTTCAGAGTGAAGTGGAAAATCATCGTAACAAGAAAATTAAGTTTCTACGATCTGATCGTGGAGGTGAATATTTGAGTTATGAGTTTGGTCTTCATTTGAAACAATGCGGAATAGTTTCGCAACTCACGCCACCTGGAACACCATAGCATAATGGTCTGTCCGAACGTCATAACCGCACTTTATTTGATATGGTGCGATCTATGATGTCGCTTACTGATTTACTGCTGTCGTTTTGGGGTTATGCTTTAGAGACGGCTCCATTCACGTTAAATAGGGCACCATCAAAATCCGTTGAGATGACACTATATGAACTGTGGTTTGGCAAGAAACCCAAGTTGTTGTTTCTTAAAGTATGGGGTTGCGATGCTTATGTGAAAAGCTTCAACCTGATAAGCCCGAACCCAAATCAAAGAAATGTGTCTTCATAGGATACCCAAAAGAGACTATTGGGTACACCTTCTATCACAGATCTGAAGGCAAGATATTCGTTGCTAAGAATGGATCATTTGTAGAGAAGGAGTTTCTCTCGAAAGAAGTGAGTGGGAGGAAATACAACTTATGAGGTAACTGTACCTTCTCCCTTATTGGAAAGTTGTTCATCACAGAAATCAGTTCCAGTGATTCCTACAACAATTAGTGAGGAAGTTAATGATATTGATCAGGAAACTTCTGATCAAGTTACTACCGAACCTCGTAGGTCAACCAGAGTAAGATCCACACCAGAGTGCTACGGTAATCCTGTTCTGGAGGTCATGTTACTTGACCATGACGAACCTACGAACTATGAGGAAGCGATGATGAGCCCAGATTCCGTGAAATGGCTTGAGGCCACGAAATCTGAGATGGGATCCATGTATGAGAACACAGTGCGGACTTTGGTCGACTTGCCCGATGATCGGTAAGCCATAGAGAATAAATGGATCTTCAAGAAGAAGACTGACATTGACGGTAATGTTACTGTCTACAAAGCTCGACTTGTTGCAAAAGATTTTCGACAAGTTCAAGGAGTTGACTACGATGAGACCTTCTCACCCGTAGCAATGCTTAAGTCCGTCCGAATCATGTTAGAATTACCGCATTTTATGATTATGAAATTTGGCAAATGGATGTCAAAACTGCATTCCTTAATGGATATCTTAAAGAAGAGTTGTATATGATGCAACCAGAAGGTTTTGTCGATCCAAAAGGTGCTAACAAACTGTGCAAGCTCTAGCGATCCATTTATGGACTGGTGCAAGCATCTCGGAGTTGGAATATACGCTTTGATAGTGTGATCAAAGCATATCGTTTTATACAGACTTTTGGAGAAGCCTGTATTTACAAGAAAGTGAGTGGGAGCTGTGTAGCATTTCTGATATTATATGTGGATGACATATTGTTGATCGGAAATGATACTGAATTTCTGAATAGCATTAAAGGATACTTGAATAAGAATTTTTCAATGAAAGACCTCGGTGAAGCTGCTTATATATTGGGCATCAAGATCTATAGAGATAGATCAAGACGCTTAATTGGACTTTCACAAAGCACATACCTTGATAAAGTTTTGCAGAAGTTCAAAATGGATCAAGCAAAGAAAGGGTTCTTGTCTGTGTTACAAGGTGTGAAGTTGAGTCAGACTCAATGCCCGACCACTGCAGAAGATAGAGAGAAAATGAAATTCATTCCCTATGCCTAAGCCATAGGTTCTATCATGTATGCAATGTTGTGTACCAGACCTGATGTGTGCCTTGCTATTAGTTTAGCAGGGAGGTACCAAAGTAATCCAGGAGCGGATCACTGGACAACGGTCAAGAACATCCTGAAATACCTGAAAAGGACTAAGGATATGTTTCTTGTTTATGGAGGTGACAAAGAGCTTGTTGTAAATGGTTACGTTGATGCAAGCTTTAACACTGATCCGGATGACTCTAAGTCACAAACCGGTTGAATGGTGGAGCTGTCTATTGGTGCAGTTCCAAGCGGAGCGTCGTGGCGGGATCTACATGTGAAGCGGAGTACATAGCTGCTTCCAAAGCAACAAATGAAGGAGTCTGGATAAATGAGTTCATATCGATCTAGATGTCATACCTAGTGCATCGGGTCCAATGAAAATCTTTTGTGACAATACTGGTGCAATTGTCTTGGCAAAGGAATCCAGATTTCACAAGAGAACCAAGCACATCAAGAGACGCTTCAATTCCATCCACGATCAAGTCAAGGAGAGAGACATAGATATTTGCAAGATACATATGGATCTGAATGTTGCAGACCCATTGACTAAGCCTCTCTCACGAGCAAAACATGATCAGCACCAAGACTCCATGGGTGTTAGAATCATTACTATGTAATCTAGATTATTGACTCTAGTGCAAGTGGGAGACTGAAGGAAATATGCCCTATAGGCAATAAGAAAGTTGTTATTTATATTTCCTTATATCATGATAAATGTTTATTATTCATGCTAGAATAGTATTAACCGGAAACTTAGTACATGTGTGAATACATAGACAACCATAGTGTCACTAGTATGCCTCTACTTGACAAGCTCGTTAATCAAAGATGGTTAAGTTTCCTAGCCGTGGACTTGTGTTGTCATTTGCTGAACGGGACCACATCATCAGAGAATGATGTGATGGACTAGACCCATCCATTAGCTTATCACTTTGATCGTTTAGTTTATTGGTATTGCTTTCTTCATGACTTGTACATGTTCCTATGACTATGAGATTATGCAACTCCCGAATACCGGAAGAACACCTTGTGTGCTATCAAATATCACAACTTAACTAGGTGATTATAAAGATGCTCTACATGTGTCTCCGATGGTGTTTGTTGAGTTGGCATAGATCGAGACTAGGATCTGTCACTCCGTGTGTCGGAGAGGTATCTCTGGGCCCTCTCGGTAATGCACATCACTATGAGCCTTGCAAGCAATGTGACTAATGAGTTAGTCATGGGATGATGCATTATGGAACGAGTAAAGAGACTTGCCAGTGACGAGATTGAACTAGGTATAATGATATCGACGACTGAATCTCGGGCAAGTAACATACCGATGACAAAGGGAACAAAGTATGTTGTTATGCGGTTTGACCGATAAAGATCTTCGTAGAATATGTAGGAACCAATATGAGCATCCAGGTTACGCTATTGGTTATTGACCGGAGATGAGTCTCGGTCATGTCTACATAGTTCTCGAACCCGTAGGGTCCGCACGCTTAACGTTCGATGACGATATGTATTATGAGTTATGCGATTTGATGTACCGAAGATTATTCGGTCCCGGATGAGATCAGGGACATGACGAGGAGCCTCGAAATGGTAGAGACATAAAGATTGATACATTGGAAGGTTATGTTTGGACGCTGAAAAGGTTTTGGATAGGTTCGGGCATTTTCCGGAGTACCGGGGAGTGACCGGAACCCCCCCCCCCCCAGGGGGGTTAATGGGCCTTCATGGGCCATAGTGGAAGAGAGGAGGCGGCGGCCAGGTGGAGGTGCGCACACCCCAAGCCCAATCCTAATTGGGTTAGGGTTTGGGGGGGCCTTTCCTTCTCTCCCTCTTCCTCTTCCTTCTTCTCCTACATGGACTCGGAAAGGGGGAACCTACTCCTACTAGGAGTAGGAATCCCCCCCTTGGGCGCGCCCCTTGAGGCTGGCCCTCCTCCTTCCCCCTCCTTTATATATGGGGGAGGGGGCACCCCATAGACACACAAGTTGATCTGTAGACGTGTGCGGTGCCCCCTCCACAGTTTTCCACCTCGGTCATATTGTCGTAGTGCTTAGGTGAAGCCCTGCGTCGGTAACTTCATCATCACCGTCAACACGCCATCGTGCTGACGGAACTCACCCTCAGCCTCAACTGGATCAAGAGTACGAGGGACGTCACTGAGCTGAACGTGTGTAGATCGCAGAGGTGTCATGCGTTCGCTACTTGATCGGTTGGATCGTGAAGACATTTGACTACATCAACCGTGTTACTTAATGCTTCCGCTTTCGGTCTAGGAGGGTACATAGACACACTCTTCCCTCTCGTTGCTATGCATCTCCTAGATAGATCTTGCGTGATCGTAGGAATTTTTTTGAAATATCACGTTCCCCAACAATCTTGCTTAGCATAAGTTGTTGGTGCACATAGGTGAGCCTAGTTGTTTTAGGTTTTGTGCTTGACAAATTAAATGCTAGTTTTATTCGGCATTTGTTCAAGCCTAAACGTACTTATTTTAAAGCACCTATTCACCCCCCCTCTAGGTGACATCCACGATCTTTCATTAAGCTCCTAGATTAAGTCAGGAAGGCGACAACAATCATGTTCCACTTTTGGGAATGACTTTTGAAAGTTGAAATGAAGCACATAGATTCTACAATGCTTTTGCCAGCATAACAGGATCCTTGATCATTAAGCAAGCAAATTACACATCGAGGGCCATTGGTAGTGACTACTCAGTTTCAAGGATAACTCTGAAATGTAACAAGTCAGGCAAACCAAGACAGAAAAACAATCAAAGAAAAAATGAGAACAAACCAACATGAGTGGGGGTTAGGAGAAGATAATACAACAAAGATAGAAAAGTGCCTGAGAACTCAGAAATGGCAAAGGGTAGGAGAAAAACTTAATAACAAGAACGAATTGCAGAGCTGAGATGATTGCTACAAAAATTAAAGGGGCCTGGACCATAACAAGAATCATACTAGAGCATAACCACAAGTTGAGTCCACCTAGTGAGAAGAGATTTCTAAGGTCACACAAGTTAATGACATCAGATGAGAAATTAATGATAAGGACATGCAACTCAGTCAATATTCCAAATAGGAAGATCATGGCTATGTTGTTGTTCATGAGGGGACAACTTAAAGATCTACCATACACAACTAAACATGTCAGCAATTAAAGGAAAAAGATTAGAGGAGAGTCAGGCCTAAATAACATGATGCAGGTTCAAGAGTACTTTGAACGGAAACAAGTAGCAGACATAATGTTCTATTATACAATAGATATGGCTGAAAATGGTAAAGCAAGAAACATATTCTGGGTAGATGGTACTGGTATCAGAAATTACCAACAATATGGAGATTGCGTTAGCTTCGATACAACCTACAAAACAGACAATTATGTGTTAAAGTTTGCTCCGTTTGTAGGAATAAATGGACATGGTGACAATTTCCTATTTGCATATGGTTTGATGCAAAATGAGAACATTGGAACATTCAAGTTGCTTTTTGAGAAATTTCTGTTGTGCATGTCAGGGAAACAACCAAAATCACTAATCATAGACCAAGACAAAGCGATGAAATAGGCAGTGATACGTCTCCAAAGTATCTATAATTTTCTTAATCATTCCATGCTGTTATATTACCAATCTTGGATGTTTCATATACATTTACTAGCAACTTTATATCATTTTTTGGGACTAACCTATTAACTTAGTGCCCACTGCCAGTTGTTGTTTATTGCTTTTTTTTACATTGCAGAATATCAATACCAAACGAAGTCCAAATGCCACGAAACTTTTTGGAGATTTTTCTGGCAAGAAGAGATCCTGGAAGCTTTCTAGAGGCCACGAGAAGAGGCCCGTGGGGCCCACTAGGCACCAGGGCGCACCAGGGGCCTCTAGCGTGCCCTGATGGGTAGTGGGGCCCACGAGGACCGCCTTGACCTACCTCCACCTCTATAAATACTCTAAAATCCCCAAAACCCTAGGGGAGTCGACGGAATACTTTTTTTGCCATCACAAGCTCCAGAACCATGAGATCCAATCTAGAGGACTTTTTCGGCACTCTTCCAGATGGGGCAACGATCACGGAGGGGTTCTTCATCATCCTTGCTGCCCCTCTGATGATGTTTGAGTAGTTTACCAAAGGCCTATGGATCCATAGTTAGTTGCTAGATGTCTTCTTCTCTCTTTTTGATCTTCAATACAATGTTCTCCTTGATGTTCTTGGAGATCTATTTGATGTAACTCTTTTTGGGATGTGTTTGTTGGGATCCAATGAACTTTGAGTTTATGATCAGATCTTTTATGCATGAATATTATTTGAGTCTTCTTTGATCTCTTATATGCATGATTATTTGTAGCCTCGTATTTCTATTTCGAATCTTTGGTTTAGTTAGGCCAACTAGATCGAACTTTCTTGCCATGGGAAGAGGTGCTTTGTGATGGGTCCGGTCGTGCGGTGTTCTTTCCCAGTGACAGAAGGGGCAGCAAGACACGCATGGATCATTGCTACTCCCTCCTTCCATCTATATAGGGCCTAATGCATTTTTCAAGACCACCTTTGACTATTGACAAGATTAATAGTACATGAGATGTATAACATGAAAATTATATCATTGGAAGCTTCTTTCACATACGAATTTGACGGTATGCTTTGTGTAAGTTGCATGTTATATATTATTGCTCTAACATTTGGTCAAAGTTGGCCTCGAAAAATGCATTGGGCCCTATATAGATGGAAGGAGGGAGTATTAAGGATAAAAAGATGGGGGATATTCTGACATGAATTGATCTCGTCTACATCATGTCATCGTTCTTATTGCATTACTCTGTTTCTCCATGAACTTAATACACTAGATGCATTCTGGATAGCGGTTGATGTGTGGAGTAATAGTAGTAAATGCAGGCAGGAGTCGATATACTAATCTTAGATGTGATGCCTACATAATGATCATTGCATTGGATATCGTCATAATTATTTGATTTTCTATCAATTGCCCAACCGTAATTTGTTTACCCACCGTATGCTATTTTCTCGAGAGAAGCCACTAGTGAAATCTACGACCCCCGGGTCCATTCTTATCATATTTTCTTTAAGATCTATTTTTATTTGCTTTTGTTTTCATATCTATATTTCCAAAAAACCCAAAAATACCTTGCTGCACTTTTTTATTATTTATTTTATTTCGTGTTTTATCGAGATCTATTTATCCAATCTACCACAATTTTTATCGCGTCAACTTGACAATCTCTGGTGCCATTACTCGAAGAAGGGATTGACTGTTGGGGAACGTAGTAATTTCAAAAAGAAAATCCTATGCACACACAGGATCATGGTGATGCATAGCAACGAGAGGGGAGAGTGTGTCCACATACCCTCGTAGACCGAAAGCGGAAGCGTTAGCACAACGCGGTTGATGTAGTCGTCCGTCTTCACGATCCGACCGATCCAAGTATCGAACACACGGCACCTCCGAGTTCAGCACACGTTCAGCTCGATGATGTCCCACGAACTCTGATCTAGTAGAGCTTCACGGGAGAGTTCTGTCAATACGATGGCGTGATGACGGTGATGATGATGCTACCAACGCAGGGCTTCGCCTAAGCACCGCTACTATATGATCGATGTGGATTATGGTGGAGGGGGCACCGCACATGGCTGGGAGAGATCAACAGATCAACTTGTGTGTCTAGAGGTGCCCCCTGCCCCCGTATATAAAGGAGCAAGGGGGGAGGCTGGCCGGCCCCTGTAGGCGCGCCAGGAGGAGGAGTCCTCCTCCTAGTAGGAATAGGACTCCCCTCTTTCCTACTCCTACTAGGAGGGGAAAGGAAGGGGGAGAGCGAGAAGGAAAGGGGGGCGTCGCCCCCCACTCTCCTAGTCCAATTCGGACAAGAGGGGGAGGGGCGCGTGGCCTACCCTAGGCCAGCCCTCTCTCTCTCCACTAAGGCCAACAAGGCCCAC
>NC_041384.1:228750032-228753949 GCF_002162155.2 Triticum dicoccoides | reverse complement strand
TCCGAAACCACCCGGAACACTTCTGGTGTCGGAATATAGTCGTCCAATATATCGATCTTTACGTATCGACCATTTCGAGACTCCTCGTCATATCCGGGACTCCGAACTACCTTCGATACATCAAAACACAAAAACTCATAATACCGATCGTCACCGAACTTTAAGCGTGCGGACCCTACGGGTTCGAGAACTATGTAGACATGACCGAGACACGTCTCCGGTCAATAACCAATAGCGGAACCTAGATGTTCATATTGGATCCCACATGTTCTACGAAGATCTTTATCGGTCAAACCGCATAACAACATATGTTGTTCCCTTTGTCATCGGTATGTTACTTGCCCGAGATTCGATCGTAGGTATCTCAATACCTAGTTCAATCTCGTTACCGACAAGTCTCTTTACTCATTCCGTAATACATCATCTCGCAACTAACTCATTAGTTACAATGCTTGCAAGGCTTATAGTGATGTGCATTACCGAGTGGGCCCAGAGGTACCTCTCCGACAATTGGAGTGACAAATCCTTATCTTGATCTATTCCAACTCAACAAGTACCATCAGTGACACCTGTAGAGAACCTTTATAATCGCCTAGTTACGTTGTGACGTTTGGTAGCACACAAAGTGTTCCTCCGGTAATCGGGAGTTGCATAACCTTATAGTCATAGGAACATGTATGAGTCATGAAGAAAGCAATAGCAGTAAACTAAACAATCAAGTGCTAAGCTAACAGAATGCACTACTAGGGAAAACCCTAGCAGTAGCGCGGGTAGGCGCGCTACTAATAAGGCGCGACAGCTATTGCTTAGCAGTAACGCATGCCGCACGCGCTACTGCTAGGACAAATAGCTGCAGCGCTTGTTCACTCCCATGCTGCTGCTAATGTAACTACTTGCAACGTGTTTTCTTTCCATCGCTACTAGTATTGTTTTTTATTTTTTTATTTTTAGTGTATTTATGCACCATCGTACAAATATTGGTACAATACTAGGTATGAGGTTTACATCATTATGTCCATAACAGTGTGTCAAATGAAGGTGGATTAGGTTCAAGTGGAGGCAATATGTCGTGCATGTCAAAAGTATACTACTAATCCAAACTTGATCTAGTTTGGACTAGTAGTACTTTCAATGTGCACCACATGTTGCCTCCAGTTGAATCTAATCCGCCAGCACAAGCTATTTAATCATCATCATAATCATTAGCACCAACAATATTTATTTAATCACCACTAACACTAGCTAATAATAATAATCAGTCATTACCACCAACACTAGCTATTTTATCATCATAGTAATAGTGTAGCACATCATCATCCTGAAACTCATTTCTAGCTAATCACTCCTGCTGCTCTCTCTTAGGTAAAACAACATAAAACATGTGTAGCTCTCCTCCTTGATCAAGTTGGAGCATGCAGATGAACCTGTCTCCTAATTTTGGGTAGCACATATGTTTGCTGCCCCCTAGTACTTGTCTGCGCTCCCCCATCACATATATGGTCCAGTCTTGCACTATTAAGCATTCATCGCTGATCTTGAATGCACTAAAGTAACATGTAGGATATCTTGGCCGTAAGCTAATAATACTCATGGTACCTTTAGTCTCGATCCCATAAGGCACAACATTCATCGGGAGTCCCTGTTGAAGAACATCGTATGGTCACATACTTAGCAATGAAGTTTAGCTTCACAAATAATGTATGGAAAAGATGCACTGAGGACAAATAGTAAAAATCTTACCATCCTTCCTAAATAGATGTGACCGTAGTTCATGACGAACACTATTGGTCGCACGTTTTCAGTACTAAGATTTCTAAGTCCAGGAAGAAAATTTGTCTTGACGGTATCAAGATCCTCAAGCCATGAAACATAATGACTTAGCTCCTCGCAGTTTAGTTCAGCCCCGAGACAGTAGTAGGTCCTGTCTACCAAGCACTGGACATGTTTGCTTGCACCAAAATAAGCTGACAATACAAATTAGTTGTCAGCTATTCTTGAATAAACAATATCAAAGACATAAATATGGTTGAGAAACTTACATTTTGGTGTAACTGGAGGCGTCTGCACATCGACCCAGATGTCGGTATTACCTTCAATATCATCTTCCGGATGAATATCAAAGGTGATAACCATATCAGGCTGAAATGCATAAGTCTTGCATAGTGCTCGCCATGTTTTGCATCTAAAATAGGTGTAGTCGTCTGAATTGTATAATTTTGCATGGAAAATATAACCATGCTCGGTCTTCAAATAAACTTTCTTTACCTCCATAGTATGACTGAAACCTATCTTATCCAATACAAAAACTCTTGCATGGCAGGCGATACGTTAGTAGAATAGTAAAAAAAAATAAGTTGAAGCAAATGAAGCAGATGTCATACTTAATTACGAAAAAAGACTTGTTGTTGTGACTTACTGTATCCACTTCGAAGTTCTCGTCCAGCTTGATGCTGAAGCGCCTATCATCATCTAGGAAGATTTCGTCGCACAGGCCGCGCTCGTCTTCGCAGTATTTGCAAATACTGAAATCCTTTTTCTCGTCAGACATTTCCTATGTTCATAGTTAAAACATTAATTGAAAATCGATAGAACACAACTACCAGGATACTCAACACACAAATCCGGGGCACTCAATATTTCCTACATATTCTGGCAAAAGTCATGCCAAAATTCATGGAAAAATCTGGCATGACCTTTGCTAAAATAGGATATATCGAGCGCCTGAAATTTGCCGGAAGGGAAATGAATCAACACTCCGGCAAAACATAGGCCACTCAAAGGTGTAACTTGCAAACATGACCGGCCACTTGGATATTGAGCAACACAAGATATACATTTCAAAATATCTTATAAGACTCAAATTAGCATGCATTCAATAAGCAAAAGTAAATCATCTCATGCGTCCGTACATCGTCGAATATTATCACTAATACATCCCGAATAGTGTCATACATATAACATCACTAGTACAACTAAAACCCTAGCACACGACGGGTATCGGCGCGGGCGGTGGACACCCACAGAGAAGGAACCATCACGGGATCATAGCTCCAGTGAGATCCCTGGAGAACCTGCCAGGTATTGGAGAACCTGTGCTCCAACGTAAACAAGTAGCGACGGACGTGCGCGTCCTCCTCACTGACACGGTGACGCACCACCTCCGCGGAGTCCTCGAGCCTCTGGACCGTCACTGGCCCACGCGACCGCCACCAAAGAAGGTTCGGGTCAACGACAGGCTGGCTCCTCACCAACCTGTGCCCCCTGGTAGGTAGCGCCTCCCAGTACCACCCCGGCGGAGCCCAGTCCCGGACATGGCCCATCTGGTCAAGCAGGTGTCGTCCTCCGCCGACTCGACGACGAGGATGCGGGATAGGCATCGTCCACGTCGATGCGGGAGAATTACTTTAACTAAAAAAATAGCAACAAGTTCTATTAATTCAACTAGTTCTTACTAAAAATAAACTTACTATAAATAAAAATATTCTAGTACCTAATTAGTACCTAGTTCTTACTAACTAATTAGTACCTAAGAACTACTGCCCTAATTACCATCTAATTTGATGAACCTATAGGGGTGGAAAGTGGTAGCGGATATTCCAATTATCCAACTATAAAGTGAAATAAGTGGTCAAATTTTACTCGTTTTATGATTCATCTTAGAAATTTGATTCGTTTCCACCCTTACATGAACCCTAACTCATTTGAGCCGCATCCGCATCTGATTTGTTTCCACCCTAACTAATTTGATGGAGGTAGAAACCCTAGGCAGAGGTAGGGGAGAGGGAGGAGCAGGCGTGCTCACCTCGGGTGCCTGCGACGAGGGAGGGGCAGGCGGCGTCGAGGTCATGGTCGGGGCTCCGGGGCGGCGTTGAGGTCGGGGGGCGGGGCGGCGTCCGGGGCAGCGTTGAGGTCGGGGT
>NC_041384.1:228736222-228749644 GCF_002162155.2 Triticum dicoccoides | reverse complement strand
CGGGGGCGACGTCCCGGGCGGCGTTGAGGTTGGGTGCGGGGCCGGCATTGAATCTGGGGTCAGGGGCGGCGTGGGGAGAGCGCGCGGCAGCCGAGGGGCGACGGCGGCGGCGAGAGTGGAGTTGATTTGGGGGATGAAGTGGCCGTGGGGAAGGACGAACCGCGTGGTTAAGTCAGAAGTACCAGTAGCGCATTCCAGAAAGGGCGCTGCTGCTACGTTAGCTACAGCGCATTCTGGAATACACACTGCAGCTATAGCGATTAGCAGTAGCGCTGGGCCATTATACGCGCTACTGCTAGGTTGGGCTAGCCATGTGCGCCTAGTTCAAACGTAGTAGCAGTGCTTTTCGCTAGTACGTGCTACTGCTAAAGTCATAGCAGTAGCGCGGTTTATTTACGCGTGCTGCTACTAAGTAGCAGCAGCGCTTGATTTTGTACAACGCTACTGGTAAAATTCGGTGTATAGGCTTTTCCCTAGTAGTGATGGGTCAAGTCAATCACATCATTCTCCTAATGATGTGATCTCGTTAATCAAATGACATCTCATGTCTATGGTAGGAAACTTAACCATCTTTGATTAATGAGCTAGTCAAGTAGAGGCGTACTAGTGACACTCTGTTTGTCTATGCATTCACACATGTACTAAGTTTCCGGTTAATACAATTCTAGCATGAATAATAAACATTTATCATGATATAAGGAAATTAATAATAACTTTATTATTGCCTCTAGGGCATATTTCCTTCAGTCTCCCACTTGCACTAGAGTCAACAATCTAGATTACATAGTAATGATTCTAACACCCATGGAGCCTTGGTGTTGATCATGTTTTGCTCGTGAGAGAGGCTTAGTCAATGGGTCTGCAACATTCAGATCTGTATGTATCTTGTAAATCTCTATGTCTCCCACCTGGACTTGATCGCGGATGGAATTGAAGCGTCTCTTGATGTGCTTGGTTCTCTTGTGAAATCTGGATTCCTTTGCCAAGGCAATTGCACGAGTATTGTCACAAAAGATTTTCATTGGACCCGATGCACTAGGTATGACACCTAGATTGGATATGAACTCCTTCATCTAGACTCCTTCATTTGCTGCTTCCGAAGCAGCAATGTACTCTGCTTCACACGTAGATCCCGCCATGACGCTTTGTTTAGAACTGCTCCAACTGACAGCTCCACCGTTCAATATAAACACGTATCAGGTTTGTGATTTAGAATTTTCCGGATTAGTGTCAATGCTTGCATCAATGTAACCATTTACGATGAGCTCTTTGTCACCTCCATAAACGAGAAACATATCCTTAGTCCTTTTTAGATATTTCAAGATATTCTTGACCGCTGGCCATTGATCCACTCCTTGATTACTTTGGCACCTCCCTACTAAACTAATAGAAAGGCACACATCAGGTGTGGTACACATCATTGCATACATGATAGAGCCTATGGCTGAAGCATAGGGAACATCTTTCATTTTCTCTCTATCTTCTGCAGTGGTCGGGCATTGAGTCTTACTCAACTTCACACCTTGTAACACAAGCAAGAACCCTTTCTTTGCTTGATCCATTTTGAACTTCTTCAAAACTTTGTCAAGGTATGTGCTTTGTGAAAGTCCAATTAAGCGTCTTGATCTATCTCTATAGATCTTGATGCCCAATATGTAAGCAGCTTCACCGAGGTCTTTCATTGAAAAACTCTTATTCAAATATCCTTTTATGCTATCCAGAAATTCTATATCATTTCCAATCAACAATATGTCATCCACATATAATATTAGAAATGCTACAGAGCTCCCACTCACTTTCTTGTAAATATAGGCTTCTCCAAAAGTCTGTATAAAACCATATGCTTTGATCACACTATCAAAACGTTTATTCCAACTCCGAGAGGCTTGCACCAGTCCATAAATGGATCGCTGGAGCTTGCAGACTTTGTTAGCACCCTTTGGATCAATAATGCAACGCCCTCGATGCGGATATATCTCCCACGTGTCGAAGCACGACTTAGAGGCATAACCGCATTGAAAGCAATGTCGCAAGTGAGGTAATCTTCACACAACCCATGTAATACATAAGGGAAAGAGATACATAGTTGGCTTACAATCGCCACTTCACACAATTACATGAATAAAGCATTACATCGACCAATTACAAACTAGGTCCGACTACGGAACCCAAAATAAAAGAATACTACCCCAAATGCTACACAGATCCCCGATCGACCCCAACTGGGCTCCACTACTGATCAACTGGAACGAAACAACACAAAGGACAAGGTCTTCATCGAGCTCCTCCTTGAGCTTGGTTGCGTCATCTGCACGGTTCAACGGCACCTGCAAGCTGGTTTTGGAAGTATCTGTGAGTCATGGGGACTCAGCAATCTCACACCCTCGCGATCAAGACTATTTAAGCTTATGGGTAAGGTAAAAGGTATGAGGTGGAGCTGCAACAAGTGACTAGCATATATTGTGGCTAACATACGCAAATGAGAGCGAGAAGAGAAGGCAAAGCACGATCGAGAAACTATGATCAAGAAGTGATCCTAGAACAACCTACGTCAAGCATAACTCCAACACCGTGTTCACTTCCCGGACTCCGCCGGAAAGAGACCATCACGGTTACACATGCAGTTGATGCATTTTAATTAAGGTCAACTTCAGGTTTTCTACAACCGGACGTTAACAAATTCCCATCCGCCCATAACCGCAGGCACGGCTTTCGAAAGTTCAATCCCTGCAGGGGTGTCCCAACTTAGCCCATCACAAGCTCTCACGGTCAACGAAGGATAAACCTTCTCCCGAGACAGTCCGATCAAACTCGGCATCCTGGTTCTACAAGACAACTTCGACAAGGTAAACAAATCCAGCAACACCGCCCGAATGTGCCAACAAATCCCGATAGGAGCTGCACACATCTCGTTCTCAGGGCACACTCAGATGAGACATCCTACGAGTAAAACCAAACCTCAAGTTGCCCCGAGGTGGCCCATAGTCTACTCGGTCGGACCAACACTCGGAGGAGCACTGGCCCAGCGGGGGTTTAAATAAAGAGGACCCTTGAGTCTGTGGAACCCAAGGGAAAATGAGGCTAGGTGGAGAATGGTTAAACCAAAGTTGGGCATTGCTGGAAGAGTTTTATTCAAGGCGAACTGTCAAGGGGTTCCCATTATTACCCAACCGCGTAAGGAATGCAAAATCCGGGAACATAACACCGATATGACGGAAACTAGGGCGGCAAGAGTGGAACAAAACACAAGGCAAAAGGCCGATCCTTCCACCCTTTACCAAGTATATAGATGCATTAATTAAATAAGAGATATTGTGATATCCCAACAAGTAAACAAAGTTCCAACAAGGAACGATCTCCATGTTCCAACAAGGAACAAACTTCAATCTTCACCTGCAACGCTATAAGAGGGGCTGAGCAAAGCGGTAACATAGCCAAACAACGGTTTGCTAGGACAAGGTGGGTTAGAGGGTTGGTTCAACAATATGGGAGGCATGATAAGCATGTGGTAGGTATCGCAGCATAGGCAGAGCAAAAGAGCGATCAACTAGCAAGCAAAGATAGAAGTGATTTCGAGGGTATGGTCATCTTGCCTGAAATCCCGCAAGGAAGAAGAACGGGTCCATGAAGAAGACAAACGGACGTAGTTGAACGGGTCCTCACAAACGCGACGTTACCGGAACCAACCCGAAGAAGCAACACCGGAAAGAAGCACACAACATAGTAAACAAACAACACATGGACATGGCATGATGCACAAGCAAGTATGATGCATGTCCAGTTTAAAGATACATGGCAAGGCAAAGTGCTCAAACACCCCTACAATTTAAGTGGAGCTCAATATGCAACTCCGTTGCATATTGACGAAACACCACGTGACTTATTTAGTTCAATCTTGTTTATGTACCCAACAATATTAAATGTTGTTAAACATGGCAGGAGGGTGAAGCAAAGTAAAACTAGCTATCTAGGCAAGTTTAAATGAGGCCGGAGACAATGAACAACAATTCCGGAAAATCCTCATATGCATATATTAGGTTTGGTACTCTTCTTCCCTAAACCATATTTTATAGTTTTTAAACATGCAAAGTGATGCCACCATGTTAAACTAGACATTTTTCAACCCCATTTACATATAAAGATTATTTAAATCCGAGCTACGGTTATTTAGTTATGAATTAAATCATTTTAGCATGCCATATGAGCAAATTTAATGAAACATCATTTTAAGCATTTTGAACATAGATGAAAATGACATATTATGAAACTAGATGAAAAACTAAGCATATTTCATATAACGTTTGTTTTAATCCGATGCACAGCTAAATAGTTATTAAATGCATGAACAGCAAGGGGTAATCTGTAAATGTGCAGTTTTCCTGTAAATAGAAAAATTCGTTCATAGCAGAAAAAAATATATAACGGGCCGAATCTGTTCTTGGGCCAACGGAGAGGCGCTGGGGAGCAGCTCACCCCTTGGGCTTCGGTCCGGTTCGCTAGAGAGGCCAAGGCAGGCCGCAGAGGGGTGCTGGCGCGCTGGGCCTTGCACAGTGTTGGACCTCGCAGGCCAGTCCACCATGCTAGCGATGCAGGGTGTTGAGGCACTCGTCCTCCTCGTGTCAGGCACAGGCGCAGGGGCATGAGACAGGGACGGCGGCGGCCGAAGTCAACGACAGGGCGGCAGCGACTCCGGCAGGCGAGGGCGGCGAGGGGGACTGGAGAGGAACGGATCCGGGCAGATCCCGCTGCGGAGGCTCCATTCTCGGCGACGACGAAGCAGATCGGCAGGGTACAGTTGGAGCCATGGCTACCTGCGGGACAGAGAAGAATGAGAAGATTGAGAGATCGGGAGAGAGCAGGGAAAGGAAGGAGGCGAGGCAGGGGCGGCGCGACCTGGCCGGAGGCGGCCTGGTGAAGGTGCTCACCGGCGGGGGAGGTAGCTCCGGCGAGGCGAGGCAGTGACGAGGTGGAGGCGAGGGGAGCTCGAGGTGGCTCGGGGCCTGGTGGAGCTCGGGTACAAAGGAGCTCCTACGGCTAGGGCTGGAGGTAGCGCTCGATCCACGAGCGCTCGGGCTGACTGCAGTGGTGGATCGGGCAGGCGATGAGTGGTTGGTGCGATCTGGAAAACGAGGAGGAAAATGGCGGCTTTGGTTGGTGGTTTGGATCGGGAGGGGATTGGGTGGATCGGGATGGATCCCGAGGAGGATTTGGAAAATGGCAGCGGACGACGACACAGAAGTACTAGATTTTAGGGTTGGCTAGTTTAGGTAGGGTTTCATCTGCTATAAATAGCAGGTAGGAATTGGGTAGGGGCTAATTCGTCCCTCCGATCGTAATCGGACGGTCGGGAAAAATTGGCTAAGGAGCCCAAAAAAGAAAACGGAGACGTTTTGTAGACGTTTGGGGATGATCCGGACACAAAGGTGGCGACAGTCCGGGTCGGGTTCGGGACAACTTTCGGACGCGCGCGAGGGGTGCTGCGGGCTGACGAGAGAGGTTAGGTTGGACCTGACCATTGGTAGTGGGCTGTGTAGACGGTCTAGAGAGGAAAGAGAGGGAAAGCCCGGCAACAGTTTTCAGAGACCGAAAACGTCCAACGTTAGACCGGCTATACTGCCGCTATAGTTATCCGTTGGGGCGTCAAACAGACTCCGAACGCGATGAAACTTGACAGGCGGTCTATCTACACTATAATAAGACCGCACACCAACTTTCAACCCATTCCGAGAACATTTTCCGGCGACTTATAAAATAATATTTCGGACATGCCGCGGGAGCGTGCAAGTGTGTCTGGACTCATAACGGACAACGGAAAGAACGGGGAGACCGGGACGGGTGCAAGTTTTGAAAACATGATGATGCAATGCAAATGATGACATGACAAGATGCAACACGCAAGCGAAAGACATGGCAACAACAACGAATAACTGGAAGACACCTGGCGCATCGGTCTCGGGGCGTCACAAATAAAACCTTTAGGTTGCATCATATACAACTCTTCTTCCAGAAATCCATTTAGGAATGCAATCTTTACATCCATTTGCCAAATTTCATAATCATAAAATGTGGCAATAGCTAACATGATTCGGACAGACTTAAGCATCGCTACAGGTGAGAATGTCTCATCGTAGTCTACTCCTTGAACTTGTCGAAAACCTTTTGCAACAAGTCGAGCTTTATAGACATTAACATTACCATCAGTGTCTGTCTTCTTCTTGAAGATCCATTTATTCTCGATGGCTTGCCGATCATCTGGCAAGTGAACCAAAGTCCACACATTGTTCTCATACATGGATCCCATCTCAGATTTCATGGCTTCTAGCCATTTTGCGGAATCTATGCTCATCATCGGTCGGTGTTCTGGGAATGGGGGTCCCCAGACTTGCCTGCCTGTGGCCCGCCGCGTGGCTAAGCCAACAGGCCGTGCGGCCCATCCTCACCAACGAAGCGCCCAAGATCCTCGCGAGGGGCCAAGCCTCACGAGGCAGACAACGCAAGACCTCCTCTAGAGCGGCCTAGCCCGGCAGGCTCATGAGGAGCGGAGATATCAAGGCAAGGCGAACCTCACGAGGTTCTCGTGACGTGAGCCATGATGATCGACACCAGGCGGGCGCCAGCGCGCACATCATCCATGTTTCCTCTTTGGTGCAAAGGGGGCAAGCGCAGCCGTGGAGTACCAAGGCCTTAGGCAAAGGTTGCCATTTCGGTGCAACAAGACCAAGACCGAGGACTGCAAGATGGAGGTCACCGTGGAGCCCAGAACGGCGTCACCACTAGAGCTTTGTGCAGGCGAAGACTACCTTTTGTCAGGATAGCTTGTACTAGCTGCCCCCCTTCAAATTAGCCCGCCATTGTTGGCTCCCTTCCCGCTCGATATTTGGGAAGAGGACCTGGGCCTCTATAAATAGGACTAGCCATCACAGTGGAAGGGTGATCCCTGGCCAAAAAAGAGAGACCACCTCACACACAAGATCCCCGAGCACAAGAACGCCTCAACCTCAGGAGGCCGTTCTGCCCTTGTATTGTTCATCATCATCCCAAGAGGCAATCCACCACCACCACACTGGAGTAGGGTATTACACCACAACGGTGGCCCAAACCAGTATAAACCTTGTGTCTTTCTGTGTTGTGAGTTCATCGAGTTCGTCCGCGAGATCCTAGCAAGCTAGAGTATAGATCGGTTGGAGGGAAAGACTTCGCGCGCACCCTAGTGTTCGAACCTTAAGGGTTTGCCGGGACCCCATACCCCGACATTTGTTGCGCCAGGTAGGGGTGCGCCGGAGCTTTTCTCCATCGACCAGCGCCCTGTACCGCCACACCACACTCCCATGACAGGTACCTCGCCACCGACCTCCTCGGCCGGTGCCAACAGCGAGGAGTCTGGGTACCGAGCCCTGGCCCCCGCCCTTCGGCGGGTGCAGTGGTCAGTCAGGTTCAGGCCGGAGATGCCGCCGCGTTACGACGGCGCGGCAGACCCGGCGCTCTTCCTACTAGAGTACGAGGACGTTGTCCTCGAAGCCGGAGGTGACGACAAGATCATGGCAAACTTGTTCCTCCTGGCCCTCGCTGGCGAGCCGCGCGCCTGGCTGCTCGGCCTCCCGGGATCCACGGTGACGTCCTGGGAGAACTCCGCGACCTCTTCACTACGCTCTACGCGGCACCGGCACACCACGCAGTCGCGGCACTATTGGGCGGCTCCCAAGCACCTCCTTCAGATCGCCACGCCAAGCCTTTCTTCTGCCAGATTGGAGCCCCCTGCAAGCGCCCGGGGGCTCCGCCGGGCTGGGCCGCACCGGAAGCCAACCTCACCTTTGACTCGGAAGACCACCCTGGCTCCACCGCTGGTTCAGGAATGTTTCCGATGCTCTACACGCTCACCATCTGCAATGTGGCCATCACCAAGACCCTCATCGACGGCGGCGCAGGTCTCAACCTGCTCTCCGTGGAAGCTTTCAGCCTTCTTCATGTGCCGCTCGAACCGCTCGGCCTCAGCAAGCCCTTCACAGGGGTGGGAGGTGGAGCTGCTCACCCCTTGGGGCAGATCCGCCTCCCTGTCACCTTTGGCACGCGGGATAAGTATCGCACCGAGCTGGTGGACTTCGACATCGCTCGCATCGGTCTCCCGTACAATGCCATCCTCGGGTACCCTGCTCTCACTCAGTTTATGGCGGCAACTCACCCGGCCAACGACCTCATGAAGATGCCGGGTAGCAAGGGCATCGTCACCATCCCAGGGGATGCTAAGGAGGCTATGATGACACTCAGGCTCGCCTTCAAGACCGCGGCAGCAGCGCAGCCAGCCGACGCCGGCGCGCCGGAGGCCAAGGAGGTCCCGCCCACCAAGAAAAAGCAGTTGTTCACCCAAGACAAGGCGGAGACCAAGCAAATGCCTGTCAACGAGGATGGGTCTTCAGGAGCCACCTTCACCATAGGAACTGGCCTGAACCCGGGGCAAGAAGAAGCTTTGGTGAGGTTCTTGCGCACGAACAAGGAGATATTCGCGTGGGAGCCTAATCAGCTGGTAGGGGTCCCGAGAGAGGTAATCCAGCACCATCTGAAGGTATGCCCCAATGTACGCCCCATGAAGCAGCGAACAAGACGTCAGTCCACTGAGAAGCAGGCCTTCATCGTCTAAGAGACACGCAAGCTAGAGGCGACAGGAACAATCCTTGAAGTTCGATACCCCGAATGGCTGGCGAACCCCGTTGTAGTGCCGAAGAAAGGCGGGAAGGAACAGATGTGCATCGACTTCACCAACCTAAACAAAGACTGCCCCCAAGACCCGTTCCCCCTTCCCCGCATCGATCAAATCGTCGACTCCACCGCCGAGTGCGACCTGCTGTGTTTCTTGGATGCGTTCTCTGGATACCATCAGATCAAGATGGCGGTGGAGGATGTGGTGAAGACGGCCTTCTTGACACCATGTGGGGTGTACTGCTACACCTGCATGCCTTTCGGCCTTCACAAAGCGGGTGCAACCTTTCAGCGGCTGATGCACATCGCCTTGGGGCGGCAGCTCGGCAGGAACATAGAGGCCTACGTTGATGACATAGTGGTTAAATCTTGCGAGGCGAGGACGTCGATTCAAGACTTGGAGGAGACCTTTGAGAGCTTGCGCCAAGTGAACTTGAGGCTTAACCCAGAAAAGTGTGTGTTTGGCGTCCCGTCCGGCAAGTTGCTAGGGTTTCTCGTATCCCACAGAGGGATCGAGGCGAACCCGGAAAAGATCAAGGCCATCGAAGACATGAGGCCACCATAGACCCTCAAGGAGATGCAAAAACTGGCAGGACGGGTGACCGCGTTAGGGCATTTCATCTCTAAGCTAGGTGAGCGCACCCTGCCCTTCTTTAAGCTCATGAAGAAGAAAGGCCCCTTCGAGTGGACCCCGGAGGCCGACCAGGCCTTCCGAGACCTCAAGAAATACCTCACCTGCTCCCCGGTGATGGTGGCATCGCGGCCTCTCGAGCCTCTCGTGCTCTACCTTGCCGCCACCCCGTACTCTGCCAGCGCGGTGTTGGTGGCGGTTCGAGAAGAGCGTCAAGATAATGGTAGAGCTGATACAGCACTGGGCCGGAGAGGTGCAGCGAAGCCATCAGCGTTGGGAGACCTAGCTCAGCAGAGCAACATCGCGAAGGCTCCCGAGGGCAGTCAGGTCTCAGGAAACCCATCACCTCAGGATATGCCGCAATCTACACGGGACCCGAGACTCAATGATATACCGGCCCTCGCCGAGCACCCAGTGTATTTCGTCAGCATGGTACTGCGGGATGCAAGGGCGCGCTACCCCATGCCGCAGAAGCTCCTGCTTGCACTTTTGGTGGCCTCGCACAAGCTGCGGCACTACTTCCAGGGGCACCCCATCAAGGTCGTCTCGTCTTACCCGTTGGAGAGGATACTCAGGAACCCAAACTCAGCCAGAAGGGTCGCTGAATGGAACATCGAGTTGCAAGCATTTCAGCTGGAGTTTAGCACCACCAGGGTCATCAAGGGAGCCATGCTTGCCGATTTTGTGGCAGAATGGGCAGATGCCCCGACTCTTGAGGAAGGAGAAGACCGGTCCACTTCCCCAGGAAGCAAGGCGCCAGACGGCTGGGTCATATATTTTGATGGTGCCTTTGCGCACCAGGGCGCGGGGGCTGGAGCAGTGCTCATCTCTCCCACTCAGGACAAGCTTTGTTACACCGTGCAACTCTGCTTTCAGCACGGCGAGAAGGTCTCTAACAACATCGCAGAATACGAGGGCCTGATAGCCAGCCTGAAGGCTGCGGCGACTATGGGGGTGAGACGCCTTACCATCAAGGGCGAATTGCAGCTCCTCGTCAACGTCTCCAACAAAGTGTACGAGCCAAAGGACGAGCACATGGAGGCCTACCTTGTTGAGGTGCGCAAAATGGAAAAGCAGTTCGCAGGCTTGGAGCTGCAGCACGTGCCCCGGGGCACCAACAAGGAAGCCGACGACATCGCCAAAAGAGCATCCAAGCGGTAACCGCAGGAGCCCGGCGTCTTCGAAGAGCGGCTCTTCAAGCCGTCAGCTATGTCGCCTCCGTCAAGCGCGACTCAGCCTCGGGAGGAGCTCCCTTAGCCCCCGGCCTCGGGAGCCCCAGATTGCGGCCCAACCTCAGGAGCTCGGTTGCTCTTGGCGCTCGAGCCCCAGGGGGAGTGCTGGACCAAGGAGTTCAGAGAGTACCTGATGCACGGGACATTGCCGTAGAAAGAAGAGGATGTGGAGCTCGTGTCCCGACAGGCCACGACATACTGCATTCAAGACGACGAGTTGTACAGGAAACGACCGAATGACATTACGCTGCGCTGCATCTCCAGTGATCAAAGGAGGGAGCTGCTGACTGACATACACGACGGGGACTATGGACATCACTCGTCATCACGGACCCTCATCGGCAAGGCCTTCCGCAGCGGATTCTATTGGCCTACAACACTTAACGATGCAGCCGAGCTGGTGAAGTCGTGCGAAGCTTGCCAATTCCACGCCAAGCAAATCCATCAGCCTTCTCAGGGCCTCCAAACCATTCCACTCACGTGGCCGATCGCGGTCTGGGGGCTGGACATCCTAGGCCCGTTCCCGCGAGCGCCAGGGGGCTAACGCTATCTCTACGTCGCCATCGCCAAGTTCACTAAGTGAGCAGAGGTGGAAGCCGTCCGAACCATTCCAGCCGGTTCTGCCGTCAAGTTCATCAAGGGCCTTGTGAGCTGCTTCGGGGTCCCCGACCGCATCATCACAGATAACGGCTCGCAGTTCACTAGTAACCTCTTTAAGACCTACTTTGCTAACCTTGGAACGCAGATCTGCTATGCTTCGGTAGCCCACCCCAGGAGCAATGGTCAGGACGAGCGCGCCAATGCTGAGGTCCTGAGGGGCCTCAAGACGAGGACCTTCAAGAAGAAGCTGGAGGCCCGCGGCAGGGGCTGGCACGACGAGCTCCAGTCCGTGTTGTGGTCCATCCGCACCACTGCTACTAAGCCAACGGGCGAGACTCCGGTCTTCCTCGTTTACGGAGCTGAAGCGGTCCTCCCTCATGAGGTCAGGCATTGCTCCGCACGGGTCCTGGCGTTCAATGAAATGCAGCAGGACGCCATGTGGGGGATGGATCTCGTGCTGGGGGAGGAACAACGTCGCGAAGCTGCGTTAAGAGCAGCAAGGTACCAGCAAGCGCTGCGGCGCTACCACTGCCGCAACATTCGCTCCAGGACGCTCGAGACGGGTGACCTGGTCCTGAGGCGGGTCCTCTCCAGGGAAGGCTTGCACAAGCTCTCACCCATGTGGGAGGGCCCGTTCAGGGTCGCTCACATCGCCAGGCCTGGCGCCGTGCGACTGGAGACGCAAGAGGGGACACCCATCCAAAATTCCTGGAACATCCAGCACCTCCGAAAGTTCTACCCATGAAGCAAGGCCTAGAGCCTGAGAAGCAAGTCCTAGAGCCTGAGAAGCAAGGCCCAGAGCCTGAGAAGCACGGCCCAGTGCCTATGAAGCAAGGCCTAGAGTCTGTGAAGCAAGGCCCGGTGCCTGTGAAGAATCGCCGCCCGTGACACTCTCACGTAATAATGAGTTGGGGTTGTACACGCCCCGGAGTCTCAGGAGCGCCGGCCTCAGGCCCTGGGGCTCCCTCCCACGCCTAGTGGACAGCACTTAGCTCCGCGCTGGTGAGAAGACTCGAAGACTAGATTAGGTGCCGGACGCGGCTTTTCATTTGCTTTCCGTAGTTGGCTTGCTTTTCCTTAATCGAGTTTGCCTTTGGCGTTCCTTGCTGATTTGGTTCCTTTGCCTTTTACCACGTTTTTCGGCTCTGGGTTACCCGTGATCTCTCTCTCGCTTACCTCGCGAGGGGCCTAAGCAGGTACCCTCGCGAGCTTTTCCTTCCCTCTGCTTTCTTGCGAGTCACCCTCGTTCGAGCCTGGAAGCTGGCGCAACTCCCCTAAATCCGTGCCTGTCGGGTACCGTGTTGCAAAGCGCCGAGTCAAGGTTCGGGTGAACAGTAAAATCCTCTAGCGCCCCCTAACAAATTCTTGCAGTTCCTGAGAAAATGTAGATATCTCGTGAAGGAAGGGCATCCCAAACACGCCAGGTTAGGTTATCTCTGCGCAAAATAACAGCATGACATGGGAATAACACACACGTTGCATTAACCAAGAACCATAGTTCGATACACGCCCCTCTGGGCCCATACTGGTTTAATTTTCTGGTGCAGGGAAAGAAAAGGAAAACTCAAACAAAGCGGCATTTCAACAATATGCGGGGGCAGGCCCTTGGCGGCGCCCAAGCCTAGCCAGACCCCTCCTCGCGCTTCACGGAGGCACGGCGACGGGATGACCCGCTGCCCCCTTCGAAGTGAGCGCGGTGGTGCGGCGGCTGATTGTAGCCACTGCTGCTGGAGCTGTCGCAGGAGGGAGAGCTGTCATAGCTGGAGGAGATGCGGTCGCCACTGAGGGCAGGCTCGCCCTCACCCTCGTCATGACCGTCGCCAAGGCCGAGAACCTCCTCGCCGTCGTTCATCTAGGGGCAGCATCCGGCACGGCGGCCATCTTCCCCAAACACCCTCACGAAAAGGGTCGACCCGTCGTCATACTTGAAGTGGAGCATGCACCGCCTGACCAGGCCGCGCGCGCGGGTGAACATCTGCCAGCCGCGGGCCAGGGCTATGTTGCCCGCGGCAGAAGTCTCGACTGCGACCCAGGAGGCCTTGCTGCAGCAACCATCCACCTGCAACCAGAGTCTCCTGGACCAGGGGCCGACAGCTCAGCGGCAAAGAACCACGGAAGCTAGAGCCAGTTGCCGGCCGGGTTTTCTGACCAAACAACAAACTCTGGCGATGCCTCTGCTGAATGGAAGCACGGGCGGGGAGGCCTCGCCACCATCGCGCACCTCCCCTCCCCCCCCCCCCGTCGACTGGACCGCCATGGTTGGGA
>NC_041384.1:228733866-228735966 GCF_002162155.2 Triticum dicoccoides | reverse complement strand
GTGGTGCCGCCTCGGCGGTGAGCCACGGCGGAGGTCGCAGCGTGCTTGCGCGGGCGGCTGCGACCGCGCTTGGGCACTGGGGATCCAGGGCCCTCGCGAGGGGCCTTACCCTTCTCGGAGGCAGAGAACTTCCTTTGAGGCGCTGAGGAGTCCTGGATTAGGGGGTATCCAGACAGTCGGATTATATCCTTTGGCCGGACTGTTGGACTATGAAGATACAAGATTGAAGACTTCGTCCCGTGTCCGGATGGGACTCTCCTTGGCGTGGAAGGCAAGCTTGGCAATACGGATATGTAGATCCCCTTCCTTTTAACCAACTATGTGTAACCCTAGCCCCCTCCAGTGTCTATATAAACCGGAGGGTTTAGTCCATAGGACCAACAACAACAATCATACCATAGGCTAGCTTCTAGGGTTTAGCCTCTCTGATCTCGTGGTAGATCAACTCTTGTACTACTCATATTATCAAGAACAATCAAGTAGGACATAGGGTATTACCTCCATCAAGAGGGCCCGAACCTGGGTAAACATCGTGTCCCCCGCCTCCTGTTACCATCCGCCTAGACGCACAGTTCGGGACCCCCTACCCGAGATCCGCCGGTTTTGACACCGACATTGGTGCTTTCATTGAAAATTCCACTGTGCCGTCACCGTAAGGAAGGATGCCTCGTCTCGTTGTTAAAAACAACATTACCACTTGGGGAGCCCTGGCTGTCGGGGAAACTCTCCGGCTAGGCAGTTTCATCATGACCGCCCGTTCAGCTGCTGCACCGACAATGACTTCTCGGGTCATCGAAAACAGCCTCCACGTCGGCTCAAAATTTGCCGAGCAGATGGATCCAATGGGGCTCTCATCCCTAAACGAGCTCTTGGATCACATCACCACCTTGGGAGTTGCTACGGACTATGATAGGATTGGGCTTAAACCCGATCAAAGGGAGATTAACTGTCCACTGGTCACCCATCATATTGCGGTGGTGGAGGAACAATGCAACGATTCTTCCTCTATCTTGAGGACTAACTATGTCCGGATTCCTGAGCTCTCCGAGCCGGATACCCGTTTACGGGAGGACATCACCCAAGCCCTGTACCTAGAGTCAGGCGGCGGGCCAGACTTATCAGGCAACATCCCGGAACCCGAACTTCCAAGATTGGAGACTCCTCGGCCCCTGGGTCTCAGATCGGGTAAGGGTTCGGACTCAAATCCACCCACCTACCCAAACATAAACGATCTTTCCCACATCAGGCAAGTGCCCCAGGAAACAATACATCATTATTTGGCCAGATTCCTCCGTGTGATGAACAAGGTTAAGGACTGTCGCGAGGAAGACACAGTCTGATTTTTCCGCAATAATTGCACGGACAAGGGAATCCTTAACGCCATAAGTCACCGTGACATATCACGCTTTGCTGACTTGGCGTCCATAGTACGAAAGTACGAGTCCATAGTACATGCGATGGAAAGCGCCTGGAAAACCAAAACGAAATTTTGGGATAATACGGCTCCAAATATACACCCAGTCCAAAGTAAAAGGGTGCACTATCATAAGACACCCGAGTTAATTACAAAGAAGCGAAAACCCTCACTACAAAAAAAGACACATCCATGACATTTTGGGCCGAATGAAATTTTTTTCTGTCATACATATGACACTTATGACGATAATTGTGACAAAACCCGGTATCATCATAGATGTGGTGGGCTCCTACTTCTATGACAAAAAATCCTGACAGAAAATGGGCTTTTTGTCCTAGGCGGGCTGGAGGCGCAGCTGCATGACATTCTTTGGGCCGTCCATGACGGAAAAAACTGTGATAGAAGCGAGGGCGAGGAAAATTTTGGGGAGTTCCCGGTTACGGTGGGAGGTCGGGGGCTGAGCGATGCGCGTTTCTCTCATACACGTACACGCGTGTGTGCGAGGCATTGGCTCTAACTGAACCCGAGTGAGGCATTGGTCTCTAACTAAACCCGAGCGATTGCACTGCAGGCTACGCATTACTGAACCCGAGCGATCGATCGATGGCTGTTAACTGAACCCGATCGAGCGATTCCTTCGCTACTGCTGCTAACTGAAGCCGATCGATGCTGCCTCTGGATGA
>NC_041384.1:228713987-228733672 GCF_002162155.2 Triticum dicoccoides | reverse complement strand
TGTTCCTGGTGGGGGTGGATGAACAAGACCCCGTGGTGTTGCCTCTGGATGAACAGGACCCCGATCGATCGAGCCGGTTGGGGCTGGATGAACAGGACCACCCCATGGAGGGCAGGATGAATAGTAGATGGTGGAGGGCATGATGAACAGTAGCTCATGGAGGGGTGGTTGAATAGGAGCCCGTGGAGAGGGCTAGTTGAACAGTAGCAGGTGGAGTAGCGCGCGGTGGAGGCTGGATGAACAGGAGCCCGTGGATGAACAGTCACAGGTGGAGGCTGGAGGAGGTCGACGGTGGATGAACAGTAGCTCATGGAGGCTGGAGGGGGTCGACGGTGGAGATGAACTGTATCCCGTGGAGTCCCGTTTTGCGGTACGCCACACCCCTCCCGATGAACAGGACCCCCGTTTCGACCGTTGCGCTCCAACACAAGTCTGTTTCGTCCGTTTTGCGGTACGCCACACCCCTCCCGATCAACAGGACACCCGTTTCGATCGTAGGAGGTCCGTTTCCTCCATTTTGCGGTATGCCAGACCCCTCCCGATGAATAGGATCCCGTTTCGAACGTGGCCAGTCGAACACAAGGCCATTTCCTCCATTCTGCGGTATGCCAGGCCTCGGTTCCATCGCCTATTCCGTCCAAGCCCTCCCGATGAACACGATGCATTCCGTTGCCTCCCCATGAACACGACGCATTCCGTTGCCTCCCCATGAACACGACGCATTCCGTTGCCTCCCCATGAACACGACGACAACGTTGTTTCTCCGTTCCGACCTAGCCATGTACACGAGCCCTGACCGTACATATGCGCAAGTAGGCGTTCGATACCCCGCCCGTATGTACACATACGTGGCCGCATTTTCTTTCTTGCACCCTGGTCGCTGTACGTACGTGTAAATGCTACGTGCGCGCCTCCACTACGACACGTGCATGCCTCTACTATGACACGTGCCCGCCTCTACATCGACCAGTATGTACGTCTACGTTCGTGACCAGAATGACAATGCTACGTACGCTTCGACCAGGTGGGTCCCGACTGTCAGGCACTTCCTTGCCTGCGAAGATGTAGCTGGTGGGTCCCAGCAGTCAGGGGCGAATTGTTTTTTTGCCCGGACGCACTTCCTTGCGTGCGAAGATGTAGCTGGTGGGTCCCAGCAGTCAGGGGGAAATGTTTTTTTCACAAAATACGGTGGCCCGTCCGGTGGATCCCGCTGTCAGGTGGAGGAATAATTATTTTGCACGTAATAAGGAGGCACTTCCTTGTTGCGGCCGTGGACCCAGCTGTCAGCCTCTCCACGTACAGTCCACGTCTGATGGAAGCCGTTCCTTGACCACGTTGACCACGCCGCGCCGAGAGCACCAGGGCGGTGGACAACGGCGAGGCCTAGGAAGGGGACGACGCGGAGTCGGGGAAGACGCGGCAGTGGATGCCCACGCATGGAGGAGTATGAGGCTTCACTGGTTCGCTGCGGTGTGAGGCTGCAGTCGCCGCAGAATAACGGGGGGTGTGGGTCAGTAGAGGGATGCCTGGCCAGCGGTGGTAATAGTAGGGGCGATGAGGCCTCTGTGGCAGCACAGCCGGCCATGGGAGTGTGGAGCATGCGGCACGATCGGCGCTGCTTTGGGCGGCTGGAGCAAGAAGACCAGAGGTTGAAGAAGCAGTACAGCCGTTGGATGGACATCGTACGGTCACCGGAGCTAGAATCGTCAATATTGACTAAGTTGACAACGCCCTCCGTCCCCGTCAACTTAGTAGGCCCACAAGTCAGCCTGCCACTGCACTGGGTCACTGCTAACAGGGGGAGTATTAATTTTTTTGTGCGTAATAAGGAGGCACTTCCTTGTGTGCGAAGATATAGCTGGTGGGTCCGAGCTGTCAGCGGCGGTAACGTTTTTTGGAGAAATACAGAGGCCCTTTCGGTGGGTCCCTGATGTCAGGTGGAGGAATCATTATTTTGCATGTAATAAGGAGGCATTTCCTTGCGTGTGGCCGTGGACCCAGCTATCGGCCTCTCCACGTAAAGTCCACTTCAAATGCATGTCGGTCGTTGACCACGTTGACCAGGCCGCGCCGAGAGCACCAGGGCGGTGGACGATGGAGAGGCCTAGGAAGGGGACAACACAGAGGCAGGGAAGACTCGGCAGTTGTTTCCCACGCAGAGGAGTATGAGGGTTTACTGGTTCGTCTGCGTCGCCGGAGAATAACAGCATGTGTGGGTGAGTAGAGGGATGGCTAGGCCAGCGATGGGAGTACGATGGGGCCGTGAGGCCTGCACGACAGCATAGCCGACCACGGGAGGAGGGAGCAGGCAGTCCTGCCGGTGCTTGTTTGAGCGGCTTGAGCATGAAGAGCAGAGATTGAAGAAGCACGACAGCCGTTGGATGGGCATCCAACAGACACTGCTCTCGTGTGTTGACTAAGTTGACAGGGAGTTGCGTGTGCGTCAACCTTTTTTTATGAAAGCATACACGTCAACCTGTAGTAGGCGCACAAGTCAGCCTCAAATCAGTGGAAAACAGCATACAGCCCATCTGCCATTATTTCTAATAATGTACAACCCATTTTCTAATTCTTAAGAATTTTTTTGGAGCCCATCTTCTTTTTGTTAGCATCACACCCCATATTGTGGCCACGGTTAAAAAGTATATGAAATTTTGCATATTTTGGTGCGGTCAACTGTTTTTAATCCAGAAATATCGATTCACATTCAAACTATTTTGAAAAATAATTTATATAAATATAAAATCCAAATAATTGTCCACGCATAAAAATCAATGGAATTTAAGATCTTGTAATGAAAAAAAAATTGAAACTAATTCCCGGTTTGATGTGTTTTAAAAATGTACAGCCCATTTCTGGGCAAACCGAATGAAACTCTCCTCGTCTTGAAAGATTTGCAGCCCAGCAGGGCTGATAAAGCAAGTAGGCCTTGTTTGGGTATTTCTTTTAAAAAAATAGAACTAGGCTAGCCATTTTCAGCAAGAAAAAAACACAACTGGGCTCATGATGTGGTAAACATAAATAAAACCCTGGCTAGACGGGCCACAGCCCCCGCACAACCCGGTTGTTACCCTGATCCGTCACTAAAACTAGTATAAATAACAACTGCTTGTTCCTCAAAAAAAACTACGCGACTTGCTGGGTCCCTGGTGTCAGCCGCTCGTAGTGTAAGTCTCTCGTTTATTTACTATGTTGACAATGGCGTGAGCCCCAGATGTCCAACCATTAGGAGGAACCATATTTTTGGGCTTGTACTATAGAGGCACTTGCTTGCATACTGCCATGACGCTGGTGGGTCCCTACTGTCATCCTCTTCACGTACAGTCATCTCCTTGTTCCTCTCGGTTGTTGACGACGTTGACAACACAAGAGGGCGGCGCACCACGCATGGCGAACAAACCAAGGCCGCAAGGCGGAGGACGACGGCGAGGCCTCGGACGGAACGAACAGGAGCCGTTGAACATGCGCCAGTCCAGTCATAGGCGGAGGGGACTACGAGGGTTGACTGGTTCGGGCGCGGGTGCGTGTTGGGGCTGACGTCGCCGGAGAATAACAGGATGTGTGGGGAATAGAGGGAGGGACTGGCCAATGTTCGAGGGTACGTACGGTAGGGCGGCGGAGGCGCAGCCAGCCATGGGAGGCGGGAGCAGGTGGAGCCGACGGGGTGGTTAGGTTTGGGCGATTGGAGGAAGAAGAAGACAAGAGATAGAAGATACACGACAGATGTTGGATGTCAATCCAACGGCTGGTAGGAAGAATCGTTTGTTGACTGGCTAGTAAGTCGACACCACCTTGGATAGGCTATTTGATGTGCTAGTTCGAAATAAGTTTGTGGGTGCTGGTGGGGGATAATCACTTGGCTTCTGTAATGCACAGTGAGCTCAAGCAGCCGGCGAGAGTGATGTTATTTCCCTTAGTTTGGATTTGTTACAATATTTCACTCTAAATTAAATGAATGGCAAGCCATTTGCCTTGTTTCAAAGAAAATATGATAGTCATAGCCGAGTTGAAAAGGGCAGGAACATCTAACTCCAGCTTACAAACTGTACAAAAGCACGAGGGTTAATTGTTCATCAGGTTTACAAAAAAACCAGATTGAAAAGGGCAACAACATCTAACTCCAGCACTGTTTTCGGCAGTCACAGTCAAATGGATCGGTCAGGTCCATAGAATGAACATCCTGGGTCATAAAATTTACTTGATTATGACCACAATATGTTGTAAATAGAAGCCCGACACGTTCAGAAGCTCTTTTGCCCACCTGAAACTCCTTTTTTTGCTCTTCGACATACCCATCCGTCAAAACCATGCTGCTGATAAACTTAAGCCTGATGGACAATAGTAACCTCGCATTCAGCATGAAGAATGTGACAAATCTTGTGTTTGCACGGTTGGCTACATATCGTTCTAGCGTTATTGTCTTCAATCGAATCTCATGAGAAGTGAGAAAATCCCGATGCTTACGAATCCACCAATTGGTTATAACTTTCTTACCCCGTCCTGTTGCCTAAATAGACATGAAGATTGAAAACAGTTAAGGTCTAAAAGAAGAGTGTCGAAAGAGTAACAGCTGAACGGTTAATTCTAGTACACTATATGCGGGCTTCCAATGTGCGTGAAATTATTACCTTTATATACAACTTCTCCAGACATGGAAAGCATTGCAGCAAGCCAATAATCTTGTTCAGATCAAAACTATTCATTTGGATATATAAGATCTTGACAAAATCTAGCACCATTGATAGGCCATCCATGGAGAAACTCTTCATTGAGCATAGAACATAATATTAGTACAAAATGTGTACTCCAAGATGATATATAAATTATGCGCAGAAATTTAAAATGCAGCTTATGGTTACAAGTGTAGATGATAATATAAAGTACCTGAAGAACTGTGGAGCCAAACACCATATTGAAATGAGCACAGAGATCATGTATTACACCCAAGGTCTCCAGTTTAGGCACAGAGAGGACGGTTATTTGCAACGGTGAATAACTAGAATCAAGGATCAACCTTTGAAGTGAAGGGGCATCTTGGATGATGAGCTGCCTTCCGTCAGAAGAAATTCCAATTATTACAAGGTTAGGCGACTTTATTTGGAGACAACCGATTCAAACTTTGAAAACAAGCACCAAGCACTCCAGCGCAGGGCAACTGGAGTGGATGATGCTGTGCAATGAGGCCTCTAATATACGACCCGCACAAGTGAAAGTTTCTTGAGAAATGGGAGTCGATGGTTTAGTACCAGATTGTCTGGTAGGTAGCATTGTGCAAAGGTGGCGGTGTGGAGAGAGGACGAAAACCCCGAGATGGACATCGGTGCTGAGGGCACAAGCTCATGGCGTTCGGTATGGTATGTGATTTCCAGGGGAATAGTAGAACTCAAGCAGCTGTAGTTCTCTGAATTCAGGGGATTCCAGCCAGGCATCCACCGTGCAGGGCATGGTATGCTTGCTCAGGTAGCATGACGGGATGCAGAGGCTTTGAACGGAGCCCTGGTGGGAGGAGATGATGGCTCTGGGGATTTTAAAATCATTGAAGAGAGATAGCTGACGATAGTCGAGATTAAGGGGAATGACGCGCCATAGAGGGCGCCACCGAATTGAGAGGACTTGGGTGCGGCAGCAATCCATGGTGGGGAGAAGCGAGATGATCTCCCCAAGGATGGCGTCTGGGAGATCACTGATGTGGTCCACCCGAGATTCTATAGGTTCCTGGGATCCGGTGGGGGCGGGGTCGCCGCTTCTCCCCGCGCTGCCAAGTGCGGGATCTACAACAGGCGTCGCCACTGGCGGGAGCCTCATCTTCTTGGCGCTGGGGTCAGCCGACTCCATTTTCCTCGAGGGCGTCGCGTCGCGCTCACAAATTTGAGCAGAGTAACGAATGACGAGCCTAGTTGTAGTGCGAGCGAAGAAGAAGGGAAGCTAGGGGTTTTCTGTAGGAGTGAGGAAGAAGTGGAGCTGGGGTTTTCTGTAGGAGTGAGGTGAGGAATTTGGGGGTACGAGTGGAGCGAGCTGACGTGAGGTGGGTGGGAGCGAGGAGGAAGAAGAGCACCTAGGTTTTTGAATTGATTTTACTATTTACTAGTGTGGATGGGCTGTTTTGTCTTGGGACCCGAGAAACAATTACCACTAGTACACTGGAGACACTCTACAGCTACCCAAAAAAACAATTACTACTAGTACAGTGGAGACACTCTACCATTTCTGGCTCCTCCTAGGTCATTGAAACGTCTCCGTCTACTGAATGTCGTTATACTTTTGTTCACCGACATGCGGGCCATGCAGCGCGCGGGCCCAAATGCCATCCACCCAATTAGAAGGCAGTATGCAGGCGGAGAGTCACCCCGGTCGTAGCGCGGCATTAACGAGCCGTCGTATCACAAAACCCCACCTCCCCGCAGTGTAAGTTTGACGGACGAAGCAACCATCATTTCACTATTTGCTGAATCCCCTTCTCCCTCACCGTCTTCAAGAAAGGCAACACTTGCATCTGCCACTGTTCTTCTCTCCGAACGAAGGGAAGGTAAGCGGATCCGTTATGTTGGTATATTTTTGTTCAGAGGAAAAAAAGAACTTTTGCAAAGCAGTAACTGATCCTCACTCTCTTTTTTGTTTCATTGTCATTGCTATTGTGTTTTCCTTTCAGTGGACTCCTAGTATTCGTCAGTTTTATGATGGACCAAGGAGAACCAGGCAAAGATCTGCCGATATTGGAGCAGACGCGGGAGGCTGATACCCACGAGACAGAGAGCTCCAAGAAGATGGAGGCAACCACCAAGGCGACCCCAGATACTAAGATGGTCAACGCCCCGCTTGAGGTTACAGCCCCCGTGGCACTGCAGGAGCAGTTTTCCCCCTTCGAGGATGTGCCCCCCCTGCTGAGCTGCCCAAGGTGATTTCCTTCTTTGCCGATCTCGATTGTGGTTTTTCATCTAAGTATGTGGTGATTTTTTTTATAAAAGGAAGTATGTGGTGATTAATAATGCAAAATTTTATTAGCTTCGATGCCATGGTATACATAGTGGTTTAAATAACTTGTGTTTCTTATACTGAAAAGTAATTCAAAATTTGTTTCTGTTTCAATTAGAGCCCTGATGCAGACAAGGATTGTGTGGTTGTACATGTCACTCGCTATGAGGCGGACGACCTGAATATACGCACTGGGAAAACAAAGTTCTTAGGCTGTTGGATCCCGGAAGCCATTTGTGGTTATACCAATGAAGAGTTGTATTCCAGCCTCACTGTTGTCAGGTGTGTTGTCCAGGGTGTACAGAAGCACAAGAAGTTCAAAGCTACTCCTTCATTTGTGAGGAATACTGTTCTTGTCAAGCTTACGTAGGAAGATGACGTGGCATGCCTCCGCAAACAAGTTTATCAGTGGCAAGGCCACAAGGTTGTCTTCATGAAGGTTCACAGGATTGAGCTGCTGCGGGACGTCCTCGATGATGTTCATGGCAAGGTTCGTCTTGTGTCCAGCCCAAATTAGATCGAGGCATGAAATAGTTGCCCCAACTAGTGTTTAATAGTAGTTTGGATTGTGTCTAATTATCCGAACCTTGCCTGTTATCGACCCCTCTGGGGCTAGTAGTCTGTTTGAATCCGTCTATGGGAACTGCTGCTACTTTTTGTGCCCGTGAATCATGTGAGAACCATCGTAATTGTTGCTGAAACAGATGCGTCCTCACTAGTTTTTTCATGAATATGGCATGGTAAGACATAAGTTGTCACGGTTTATCATACGAGCAGTGTGTGTTTTGATGAAATAGAGCACTCGTTCGAGAACCGTGCGCCGACGTATACATAAGTACTTGTAAACACTATTGGTGCTACCCCACTTGTAAGCAGTTGTGCAAAACACAGCACATTGGCTCAGCTCGCTTCAACATAGGCTATCAACCAGCTAACAATCAACAATCTGCTATCTGACATATAAGCAACTATGTATCTTGTTACAGTGGTTCATGCAGTTAATTGAGGCCACAATGTAATAAATTCCAAACGTTCAAATGCTAGTCCAGCGCTCATGTGGAACACTCACATTAAACTCGTCTTCATAAAAAACTTGAAAAGCATAAGCTAAGCAATTTTATACATCTCAATGATTCATAGAACATAACAAACATATACTAGTTCACAGCAAAATACAAAGTTGTGAGAAGGTTTACAAATCAGGAAAAAACAAGCAAGGCTTCTCTCTGAGCAAAGGGCCTCCCGGCAGGCTTAAATTTCCTGGAGTTCACTCTGGTTTTTTCTTGTTGCCACCATTCAGGGTTAGGTTCTCTTATTCCAGAATAACCAATTATAATTGTGGTATCAGCTGGAATGCTGAACTGAACCATGCAGTGTACTGACCAGCTGAAATGCTTGTGCATTCCACTAAATTTAAGCACCACTATTCGCAGAAATAAGCAGACCACAATGCCTCTTGTCCGCGCACCTGTCCAAAAAACCGCCGTGCAACCGTGCCAGCTAGTCCTTGGTCCATGGATGAACTGGTAGAAAGTGCATTCCGGACTAGGATGCAATTGTTTTCGCTCGTCCCTGCACTGCAATCAGGAAGTATAATGTATGAATCAGCTTCTTTTAGATTGCGTTGGTCATTCTACCTTAGTTACTACCAATGTAGGGATACCTTGAAGACGGGAGGTTAGACGACGACAGCGAGGGATAGCCATCTCATTTTGCGCAGTTGTACTAAAACTGAGGTGTGTGCTTTTGATTGCGCGGATAGAAATGATACGGAGACAGACATCCCGAAACGATATGGAGACAAACATCCCTGTTTGTGTAAATAAGATATACGGTTATTTAAGCAATGACATATATTACTACTTTCCCCCGTTTCCTCTCAGAACCAAGTCCTGGATTCATGCTACAGCTTTCCCACTTTCTTCCCTGTTTGAACCAATGCTTTGAGTCGACTGTATGAAATAGCTTTACTTCTAATCTACTACTACTATAATGCGGCAGTTTTGAAATTGGATTTACCACTCCATCTTCGGTTCTCCCGCCCAAACAAGCATAGGCTCAAAATCCACCGTTCATTTCCCCTCTCATGCATATCACTGCCGTCCATCAAACAAAGGATGACATGATCTGACGGCTAAAAGCTGTCGGATTCACTCTCGCTCCTTGTGCACATGGCCGACTCTGCTCTCCAAGTAAACAAATAAAGAAGTCCCCGTTGAATCTGGATTGCACCTACTGAAGTTGAGAAATGTCTAGAAACTGCTGCCACCTCCTCACATGCAAGTACGACAAGTTGGCAAATAGCTAGCACATTTTGGTTCCCCATTGTCACCTGGGAAATAAACACTCTACTACTAACTTATTTTTTTTAGATTACTGTAAAAATGGATTTTTTAGATGTCGCTATATTGCAAAGTTTACACTGTTCACATAACATAACATTGCATGGCTGATGCTAGCTAAAGTTTTGTTCTGCTTCATCGAGAAATGTAATATTTTTATTATTCGCAGAAAAGTGTAATATTTTATTTCAGTCATACATAAGCTATACCTCAAGCTAATACAGGACATGAGTGTCTGTCAGACCTAAATGACTTATTTAGTTGCACAAAATAGTCCATAAACATGCATGTAAACCGTCAAACAACTCTGGAACTATACATCAGTGGAACCCAGGAAACAGCATATAATAAAACTACAACTTTTATCTTGTAATAAAATTCTTACTTGGAACTCAGTTTGATTTGTGCAAGTGATTTGCTTCTTATTTCAGAATAGTCCTTAGATCATGCAAACAAACACGCTATGATATCTACTCAAGATACGACTACCCATTTCTCTCTCTAAAAAGAAGGTATATGAGTATCTATCATACAGAACATACGTGCAAAGCACGTGCCTTAGTAGAAGTCTAAGTGTCTTTGGAACAGCGGACGAAAGTAGAAAAGGATCCACACGAAGGGAGCCGGGGCAGTAGAGCAAGGCAGGTTTCGAAGGAATATATACCTGAGGGTCATCGGCATGTCGCAAAGGCGCCGTCGGGAGGCCGCATCTTGGCCACAATACCGCAGGGAGGAAGAAGGGGTCGGAGGCCCTCCCGAGCCGGCGCTCTCTCGGAGAGAATGGCATGGCCACCAATCAGGATGCGCGGGCAGCCGTTGGTCTCCTCCCTCGCCACCGACGACAGCGTGAACAATGCACCTACACCCCTGCCCCGGTCGAGGTTGTCCGGTCGGATTTGTGACCAGCCGTGAGCTGAGAGAGTGTGTGGCCACCTATGTGTTGCTTAGATCTGGAGAGCATGAGAGAGTGAACGAGAGGAACCCTAGTAAAGCAAGTGCTAAGGCTCCTGCTTTTATATATAGTGGAGTGATTTTGTTGTACCACCTTCAAAAAAATGCGCTCCTACGTGTACCCGCGAGTGGGTGTGAGAGAACTAGTGCGTGCGTGCACCGCTTCTCTTCGTGAGAGTACAATATACTATGACCAAAGAACGTTCGTCGCAAGAGTAATAGTACAAGTGTGTGACGTGTGAGCTAAAATAAAATGTGCGTGCCGTCTTTTGTTTTTTAGAAGTTCTGAGGGTACGGTGTGAAGGGCACATATGTGCGTGACGTCTACCTGCAGATAGACGGTGGGTGCGACGTGCGAGTCTGCGAGAGGACTCGGGAGAGTCGTGACTCATGAGGGTGCATGTGCGTGAGAGAGAGGGGGCACGTATCAATGCAATGCATGTATTCGTATATCATTATCCGACAAACGTTCGCCACAAGCCTTTTCCTGACGAACGCCGTAAGGACCGTTAGATTGGCATCCGACAGTGTCAGTTTTGCCATGTCATTTAACAGAATAGCCACTCCTCCTACACACAAATCTTCCACGTGAGTGTTAGCAACTGCCGTATGCTCCCTCTGTACCGAAATGCAGTGCATATAGCTTTATTGAAAATTCGAACCTCGCAAACTTTTACCGAGTTTTCGTGTACCAAATTGCACATGTAGAATACCATGTATATATCATTTCATTCATCTTCGAGAGGTAACTATAAAGTTGGGTGAGGAGTCTACAAAGAAAGACCATCGTATCACCCGCAACAATTTCAAGCATCCTTTAGTGTTGAGGAATATCATAGGAACTCTATATGATAGGATTTTTATAGGATTTTTTCTTTAGAGCCAATTGGTTGATAGGAATAGATTGATATACTCCACATTTCAAAGGAAATAAACATGATATCATTTCTATAGCTTTAGAGCCACTTGGTTCATATGAACGGATTCCTATACTCCCTTAATTTCAAAGGAAAATAAACGTTAGCGTATATTCAATAGAAAAGTTCCTATGATATGAACCAAATTACATCTCTTTTCTAATCCCTCCTCATAGGAATTGAGAAACATGTCATCTATATATTCAATAGAAAAGTTCCTATGATGTGAACCAAATGACATCTCTTTTCCAATCCCTACTCATAGGAATTGAGATGCTCCATGTCATCTCTTTCCCTACAACTTCCATGTCTACATCTTGTATTCCTAAATAGATAGTACAACCCACTAGTAGCTTTTTTCCAAAACATGCAACTATGGCACAAGAACTATATAGTGTGCCAATAACTTTGAAAGATGGTCGCTGGATCAAGCTAACCCGATAGTGCAGAGATAGGCAAATCCGAGCACTACTGGCCGTTGGATATCATCAACATTCCACCAGATCTACCACATGTACAATTTAGAAGACTCCATGGTTGAACTTAAGCATAATGCACAAACCTCAAAACACAAGCACTTCTCCTTTGTTCTAGAATCTTCTGTATCATAATTGATTATTTTTTCTAAATGAATTGCCATTATTTGTTTTTTACTTTATGATTTACTCCCTCTGTTCCAAAATAGATGACCCAACTTTGCACTAACTTTGTACAAAGTTAGTGCAAAGTTGGGTCATCTATTTGGAATTGGAGGGAGTACAATGCACAACTCCATGAATCTTAACATTTTCATAAAACTTATTGATTTTGAATGAGATGAACTATAAGAACTAAACGAACATCTACATCATGCATATATGACTCAAAGCTTTACATCCTATAGTGTGTATTTATTCATAATTTGGTTTCGAAATCTCATGCGTTCAATACATGTGTACCTTACTAGTTTTGAGTAGAGTAGCAAATTTCACGCGGCCCCGGGTATATCAAAATGCACGGCCCATGCATCATTGCCTTTCGGTCGAACCTACGTCCACAACTTTTTGTATGTACTATATCTCCACTGGTCCCCGAACCCAAAATGCTGCCTCGTTCCCGTAAAACCAAGAGGCCCACACATATTTAAGGCATCGACTCGAACCCGTTTACTATGACGTGGCCCCGCACGCTGTAGTACTCCTACAAACCCTACTGCCGCACTCATCATCGGTTTTCTTCAAGAGGACGAGGGAGAAGCTGATTTGTAGTGGAGGCGCTTTCAAAAAAAAGGATCTGTAGTGGAGACCCCTACCCTAGGGTGCCCTAGGTAGCTGCCGCACGCATCATTGTTTTCTCTTTTCTTTATGCTCTTGCGCCCTAGAGTGAAATGATGGTTGCTTGGTCCGTCCAGCTTAATGCGGGAAAGGTGGGGCTTTGTGATTTGACCCCTTGTCGCTCATTTTCTACTACTGCGGCGCTACGATCGGGGTGCCTCCAATTCCAACCGCTGCTCCGAACTGTAATTTGGTGCATCGCACGTGGAACAAGACGGTGGATGAGCCACATGTTGGCCAAAGGGGTCCTGCTAAGTGTGTCGCCATTTCGTGTGCGGACTGACCCTGCTTGAGTTGCTACGCCAACACGACAGGAGTAGCCTACCACTTGGTTTTGCTCCTTGGTGAATCCTGACTATATTGATCTAAAAAGATACTTGCTAAACTACCCTCTCCGTCTCGGTTTTTTTATTTTTAGGCGTCTCGGTTTATAGGGCCTGCACGTAGTTCTAGGTCATCCATTTGACTAACTAAATATGAGTTACTATGTCACAAAAAGTATATCATTGGATTCTTAAGCGGATGTAGTTGTATTTAAAAGTCGAGGGCGGGGCTTTTCCTGCGCGGTAGGCGGCGGGGCAGTTCCGCCTAGTTGGTTTGACAGAGACGCGAGAAGACGAGGGAGTAGGCTGCTGCAAACGTAGGGTTGTGTGATTTGACAGCGAGTTACTGCTGGACAGGTGGGGCCCCGTGAGTTGACTTGCCATTATCATTTTAACTGCGGCGCTACGACCGTCGTGAGTCTCACAGATTCCTGACCACCTCCATACAGGTGCCTCTCCCAATGCTCCACCATGTAGTAGAGGCTGGCTCTTGCATGAGAGCCCACTTCTCCACTTTTTCCTTGCCTCTCTTTCCTCCACATATGCAAAAATGCCATGTAAAGCGCACTATTATACTTACTTTTACTTGCTCCTACAGGTGCTTAAGCTTGCCACATAGGCATAAAGTCTGATGTGGCAAGTTAATCAAGAAGAGAGAGACTAGTTTGGTGACCCAAGGAAGAAACGGTGCTAAGCGCGTGTACCTAGGTGAAAAGATAATTTTGAGTCTATAACTAATTAAATGAAGAAAATTTAGCAACACCATTTCATTGGAAGAGGTCACTCCTTGGCAAATGTAATAAATACACGCGCTTAGCACCGTTTCTTCCTTGAGTACGAAGAAAGAGATAGAGAGGAGTAAAAAATACACTTGTAGCCAACCTTGTTGTAGTATGAGTGACTAAGTGATGACTATGTATGACATGCTAACATCAGATAGCCTAACGCACCGTGTTAAATCTCCAAGGGCGTGACCGCGCGAGCGACGCGACAGTCGTGGTAGGAGCGACCATGATACGGGCTGCTTGCAGCCCTTGGATCTGAGATCAAACGGTCGCATGCTAAGTTGCTGAAAATTTGTAGAATAACCCTCCAGGACAGGATATTCACCCACAGGTCTAGAATCACGCCATGCAACCGTTCAATCTCAGATCCAAGGGCTCTCGGAAGCCCGTATCATGGGAGAATGGAAAGCCACTACCCTACCGTTTGCACGCTGGCAGTTCGCTCCTACTCGTCCCCGCACGTCCTTCAATACTACGGCGGTTCGCTCCTAGTCGTCCCGTCCATTCACATTACGGCAGTTCCACTAATCCTAACCCTCCTCCCAAATCCATGGCGTCCCAAATCTCCATGATCGGCGGTGAGTACAAGGTTAGAACCATCACCGGCGATGAGTTCGATGTCATCTACACCCGTTCTTCTGCGACGGTGAAAGGATGCCTTTCTCGCTTCAGCTGCATGTTCGAAAACTTAGATGATGAGTGGGTCGCTGGGCTAGATGTTGAGTACACCATAGTCCTGGGATGAGAGAAGGATCTAAAGGACGAAGAGAGGAAGAAGCCCGCCGTGATCCAGGTTTGCGTACATAACGTTTGCTTGGTCTACCACATATGCCATGCCGATGTTGAGTGCCAGGATTTTAAGAACTTCCTCAAGGACAAAGCGGTGAAATTCGTTACTGTAGACTTTGGTAACGACAAAGAAGTCCTGCGTCGGATAGGCCTCATTGTAGGCAACACCTTCGACCTCAAGAAGAATCGGCTGGTGTCCTCTCGTCAGCCATCAATGCTGACCCTGGCAGGAGCCATGGTTCATCCTTCGTACGGTAAACTGGAGAAACCTCATTACACGTTTCATCGTCATGCATGGCAGAGGAATGTACTAGATATAGTCCACATCCACTACGCTGCAATGGATGGCTACCTTTTCTTCAATATCTACAAGGGTTGGATGAAGAGCAACAGCCAAGTGTGCGGTTCAAGCAAAGAAGTATCGGCCAAGAGGAAGAGGGACAAGGACGAAGTCGAGGACGTGGACGAGGACTCTGAGTAAGGTGGCAGTGTCGTTGCTCATGGTGGTTCTATTGAAGTGTCCATCGAAATAGTTGCAAAGTTTAATTTCAGTTGTGCTTAATTTAATTTGAGGGGTGTGTTGTGCTGAGCCCACAGCAGAACTATGTTATGTTTCTTCTCGTTACTTTAACTCTTCAGTATGTACATGCTAGTATTTCTTACATTTCATCTTTTAGTTGGTATAGTACTACCACTCGTTTCTTCACATTATATACGTACAATGTATATCACCAACATCATATAGCCAACCATTTAGTTGTCATAGAATTTCATGGTGCTTAGTTTTGTCAAAGAATTCCAGGATGCTTAGAGGGTGCTTGGATCCAAGGGACTTATTTTAGTCTGACTAAAATAGTCTCTTTAAGAGGCTAAAGTTCCAAGCACCCCTGACTAAAGAGGGGCTAAAACTAGTCTTGAGACTAAATTTTTTTAGTCAGGGGTACCCCTGCTAAAATGTGGATTAGTCCTCTCTCTACTCATTTAACTCCTCTCCTTTAACACATGCGGGTTCTGGATTGGAGGGTTTGGAGGATAATAAATGCTCATTAACATGATTTTAGCCTTTTTAGTATTTGGATCCAAGCATGGGTAAGGCTAGCATGTTTTAGTCCCACTACTTTTAGTCATGGGACTAAAACGTATCCAAGCACCATCTTAGTTTTATTTGAGGGGTGGGTTGTGCTGGACACCATTATTGTGACTAGCCTTTTTAATAATACTATATGCACAATTTGGCGACGAGCGCTCTCTATATGTATCACTTTTTTTTTAATTTCAATTTTTGCTCCATGGCGCAATCCATCGATAGTACTACTGTGCAAAAGTATACATTTTTTAAAAGGCTAGAGTACTGTTCATCACATATATAGCCAGTTAAGTTCTCAACCTACAACGACGTGCATGCCATGTAGTAAACCGATACGGAGGAAGTATAGTAAAAATGAGGTGATTATACTGAGCGATCGGCAGGGGAGCATGGCCTGTCATGCGGTCCCACGTGTCATGATGTACCAAGGCGATGCGCGTGTCCCTCTTGAGGCAGAAGCAATACTAGTACGTGGTTTGAGAATATGGCAAACCAAAGTGTGAAATAATGGTTGCTTCATCTGTCTGGGAAAGTGCGGCATTGTGATTTGACGACTCATTTCTCATTACTACTACTGGGCCAGTACGAGTTGGGTGCATCCCCCTGCTGTTCTGCACTATTATTTGTTGCTTGACACGTTGACCCGGTTGCTATATGTCCCACATGTCGGCGACAGGAAGTACAAAATTCATGAAAGGGAGCGTCGACGGAGGAGTATACTACAGAATTCAGGAAAGGGAGCGACTTAGTTTTGGAAAAATCTATTTTTCGGAGTACGTACCCACTAGGGTTTATAGGGCTCATCTAAAAACATTCGTTTTTCCATTTGATAAGTCTCAATTCTACTATACTAGTAGTAGTACCATTGCATGTTGGATTTCGAGGTGCGTTAGATCACCCGACGCAAGCAGTGTCAAGAGGAAACTAACCAATGCATGTACAAGTTCATGGAAATTTGGTGGTCATTCATGCATTCGTTCTAATTAATGCCTCGGTAAACATAACTTCTTGAGAAAAACGAGCGTACTAATTACTTGTGCAAAATACGAAATTAATTCGACCACTCACCGTCTACCTTGGTTGGAGAGATTTTGAAATTGAGCCATAAACTGGAAAGGAGGGAGTAGTAACTTTTGTCTCGATTACTATTTGTGGCCATGTATAGATGCAAAATGTTTTTTTTATAGTGGCCTTGTATAAGTAAATGGAGGGAGTACTAACCAAAGTGCGTAGTAGGGACGAGGAGTAAACGGAGGGAGTAGTAAAATTTTCTCCTCGTGCTGCGAGCCACCACGCGCGTGGGCGAGGGAGCGGGTGTAAGGCGTAGTAAGCAAGCTTCACCTCATCCTGCGAGCCACCGCGCCCGTGGGCGGGGAAGACGGCATACTAAGCAAGCTTCTCCTCGTTCTGGGAGTTGACGGGACACATCAAAAGTACTCCAGTGTATAGAGCCTTGCCTCTAAGGTAGGCCCCGCATGGTTTGCCTCTTTTTTTAATTTAACATAACGCGTCAAGTCGCAATTTGTTTGTTCACCCGTGGTAAATGATCCTCCCTCCACCAAGGGGACAACCAGTACACGTGCCAAATTACCACATGGCTGCCTTTTTCGTACAGAAATGAGCTCTAGCGTGTACCCACGTGGGTGTGGTTGGGAAAGAGACGGGAGTACGTGCGCTATGCGTGCACCTCTTCTCTTCGTGCACGTCCCCCACCTACGTGGATGTGTGTGAGAGAGATACAAACCTAGACATAATGTGTCGTCCATCCCCATGCCTCCGCCCAGTCCGACCACCAGTCACCACCACACCCCACTCCTCCTCACCTTATCTCTCATCTTTCTCCCTCCATTTTTATATACAAGGGGCCACTATCAAAATTACAATTTGCAGATATACAAGGCCACTAACACTAATTGATGCAATATTAATGGTGTTTGCCTCGTGGTACTAGCAAAGGAGGACATTAATTATCCCTTGCATGCATGCGGGAGTTTGTAAAAAAATGCATCTTGATGTTCCGTGCAATGCACGGGCATCTTGCTAGTCCATGAAAACAACACATGGCAAAATTCCACGGCGAACGAGGGATTTGAATCTATTGGGAGGGGCTGTTTGGATCTTGCCCAGGGTAGCCAAAATACTGGTGACCCTTTTGTCCACCGGTGCCTTTGCCACCGATGAACGAGGAATGGCTCGGGTGCTCATGCTGTCATGCATCCTCCAGCGCGCATGTTGGAGACGAGCTCGCAAGAGCTGTGTTTTTTTGTCCCAGAACGCCGCTCGAGCCGCCCGCAAACCGACCAGCGACCCGCAAATTACGCCATCCAACCGTAGCCGCACACATTATGACAGCAACTCAACCAACCGGACGAAATTCACGCAAACACATAGACAAACTGATATTTCATATAAACAACGACGGAAATCATATAAAATACCGGATTTTCATACAAACATGATGGATTTCATTACATTCAAATGAACTATGCGGTGCTAGTTTTGGACAGCACAGGTATATAATACCTGTCCGAAATGGTCGCCCGTCGATCGATTTGTGTTCCTCATGTCCGGCAGCACGATCACCGGACTGCCGGGAGCCCCGGAGGTATATGCTTCAGCGCAAACGACAGCTCGCTTCCCCACTGCCCAACTGATATCATTGGCTGGTGCCGAAGATGATGGTGGCCGGCATTGGTTCGAGTTCATCACCGGCCACTACTTCGCCATGGCCGGCACCGGCTCGAGTTCATCCTAACATTCCCCTCTTTCGTGGAGCCCATGCGGGGTCAACGAAGGTCCTCGCAAAAAAAGGATCCGGCAAGAAACTTGCTGTATACACCGGCGTCGCCTCCGTGGTGGCCTTCATGGGACCCAAGCAGTGGCGGCCTCCCATGTTCTACTTCTCCTTCATGATGGCGGCGGACGCGGAGGCGCTGGCCACCGACTCGTCGCTCTCCGTGCACCCGGCTTCTGTCGCTGCTTGCATGGTGTGGCCGCTGGCATGGGAGTCTCGGCCACAGAAACAGGAGACGCAGTACGAGGCGGTGGCGTGGACGGCAGCAACGACGCCCGTGCGCCGCTCCTCATCGAGCTGGCCTGGAGCGGCGAGTTGCTGAACCGCGTGCCGGCCTTGGGCGGCAACTGGCTCCGTCGGGCGAGGGGATGGAGGTGGATCAACGAGCTGCATAGCTCGTATCCGGCGGGCTACCCAGCCGGCTTGGATGCGGAATAACTACTCTTCGTAACCCATTGTAAGAGTGGACAAAATGGTGGAGGAGATAGGGGAGCGGCCCGGTCATGAACGGACGTGTGTCCAGAGTGGGTTTCTCGGCTTCCACATGGGCGGGTTTCATGGAGGCGTTTGAATGCGGCACGGAGGCGTGTTCAGCCGGGCGTGCCGCGAGTGGCGCCCTCGACTCTGACCTAGGACACCGCGCCGTTCTTCCACTGACATGTGGGCTCTTTGGGTGCATGGCATGCATGTTAGTGACCAACGCAGGCAGCGCACAGCAGAGGAACCTTTGGTGGGCTAGGGCAGTCAGAAGCGGACATTTCATAAACTGATGATTGTTCATTGAGTGTGACATCATCTTTTCCATGTAGATAAGCCTACTATGTTGATAGCCCGTTCGATACATTGTGATTCATAAAGACCGCAGCAAACATCAATGTTCTGCTTATCATAGATAAGATTGATTAATACCCATAACAATCCATGTCCTTAACAAAGGGTGCATGCACGTATAGGTTGAACGTGTGTCTTGCGTCGTGTGCTGCGTGCATGCAGGCGTGCGAGTGTTGCATGCGTGCAAGGGTATGATTCAGTGTTGCATGCATGGGTGTGTACGTGTGTGTGTTCGTGAGTGCATGTGTACGTGTCAGTGTTGCACGCTAGCATGTGTGCGTGTGTACGTGCCAGTGTTGCACGCCTACATGCGTGCGTGTCTTGTGTGCGTGCATGTGTACGTGCGGGGTGAAGCTACACGTCAGTCGACTGACTTTTTCATCTCTGGTCATTAGATTTTCCAACCATTGGATACGAAATCAAGGGCCTCCAGTTTATCATCAAACTCCACCCCCCTGAGCCGCCAGCCACCACCGGCTGAACCGCCAGCCCCCGCCGCCCGCGGCCGGCCCGCCCTCCTCGAAACCACTCCCCACCGCCGGTCCGCCGCCGCACCGGCCATCCCTCTAGCCCCCTCCCCC
>NC_041384.1:228698444-228713513 GCF_002162155.2 Triticum dicoccoides | reverse complement strand
TGAGCTTTTTCTCCGAGGATCCCCATCCCACCGCCCAATGAACGCCCCCAACCGCCGGTGACTGCCAACCAGAGGTCTCACGACTTTGAATACCAACCGACCACTAATTTATTACCATTTCTGTCCTTCAAATACGCGCTGACGGGTGGGCCCTATGGTAATGTGCGCTGCTAAATGTGGACTGCTTGACTGGTCAATTGATCGTGTTACCAACAAATTACGGAGCTGTATGGTGAGCCAGTGACCGTATGATCACCCTAAAATGTACTCCTATTTTATTAACACAGTACAGACTCAAACTACCATTTCTTTCTTTCATATATGGGCTGATAGGTGGGCCCCATGGTTACGCGCCCCGATGGTGCAACACTAGTCGCACCGCGTGGAATGTTTGACTGGTCAATTTATTGTGTCATCAACAAAATACGGAGTTGTACGGGTGAGCCAGTGACCGTATAATCATATGTATTTGTTTAACACGATACAGACGCAAGGGCTCATATATATGCGGAAGCACTCACCGCTATAAGAGCACACACGCGAACCCTACCCCTATGAGCACCTTTGAGAGAGTGCGCCAGCATATATGATCTTGAGATTTTACGAAGTCACCATAGGTGCCTCGTAGTCAAGTGGAACGTCTCCTCCCACTGAACGTACGTCGCCGGAAGATACTGGAATTAACACAAGATAAATGCGAGCACCGGGACTTTAACCTTGGTGGGCTCGAGAAACCACTGTCCTCTAACCATCCAACCACATGTTGGTTAGCATGACAAAATGTATGTGGTGACCATGATGAGCTTATTCTGAAGTCCAGTGACCATATCGTGCTTTCGCTTCAAATACAATGACCGTAAGTGTTGTTAACAAAATACAGAGCACGCATCAAATGCAAAGTCCGTCAGTGTCATGAACAAAATATGGAGACGTATCGTGAGCTAGATACCGTTGTACTATTGTATATGCTTATTTTCTTAGTGGCCGATTGCGTGTGTGGTGTGGTGGGCACATCATTTCTAGTTGTGGTGGGTCAACATGAAGACTCATGAGTCGGTTCCATCCTGCACCACATATAGGTTGGACCGAGACGTGTTATACGAAGACCCATGTGGAGGACTCGGCGTATAACACGAAGCTAGCAGAGTCGTGGAGGACTCTATCCCCACTGGTGATAAGCCGACTGTATATGATTTGTAACCCTAGGCCCTTAGTATGTTATACAAGCTTGGGGCTTAGTTCGTCGATAGTATACACACATGCACAATGCCTGGTATTCACATGTACTTTGTACACACCCCTATCACTAATATACAGTACCGGGAGTAGGCTCTTTCTTCAACTGCAATTGAATTCTAGCATGTGCATGTGTTTATTTCATATTATCGATCCATAGAGTGAGAGCGGTTTGAAATACAGGCAATGGATGCTTTTGCAATTCATATATAAACTTTAGTTAGTGCACTCCATGTTGTTAGTGTGAAGCAATTTATACATTTGTCACTTGCATGGATACATTCCAAATTGCTAGCTATGAAATAGAATACATGTCGAATTCAAGATAAAGGGGGTTTCGAAGATTCGAATTCATAGGAAGTGCATTCATCTATTTGAACCCGAGATAATGGCATTTGTAAATCAGATGTAAAAGGGGGCATCAATCTTTGTTGTGAGTTTGAACATGCTATATATATTCATACGCATATCTAACTTTTTTTTGCAACCAAGGAGATTATATCTGGAACCATGCATGAACTGAGGTAAGTTGCATATTTTTTAATATATACCCATGTACAATGTATATTCAAATGTACCCCTCCATTCCAAAATAATCGCAGCTTTAGGATTTTCAAGAGTAAAGATTTGTGAAGTTTGACAAATCCTGAAAGTTCAATTAAAGAGAACCGAAAACGTTAAGGCCTTCTTTGGTTCATAGGATAGGAATTATATAGGAATAGGAAAATCATAGGAAGTGAGATGACCTGCATGTCAATTCCTATAGAGAAAGAGATGTCATTTGGTGCATAGGATAGGATTTTTCCATTGAGTCTAGGCTAATGTTTTTTTCCTTCAAAACATGAAGGATTGATTCCTATCCTACATAGGAATAGGAATCCATTCCTACAAACCAAGGGGCTTCAAAAGAATTTTTCCTTTGCAAATCCTATCCTATAGAATTCCTACAAAAATCCAACAAACCAAAGGAGGCCTAATGCTTCTGCTCCCAAATATTGAACGAAGCGCCAAATAGGCCTCTGGTCACCTGAAACCGCGCGAGACTAATGTTTTGGTGGTAGGAAATTACTGTCCTGACTCTGGCCCGTGTAGCCTATCGGCCCGATGTCCAAAGGTCTAAACCGGGGTAGGTTTGTAACTTCACCAAGACGCCAGAGAAGCATTCATACGCCATGGGCGCCTACCCATGCGCTTGGCCGAAATCTATCCCGCCCACATTTGGGATACCTGACATGACTGTCCTACCCCCAACCCGCAATATGTCCGAAATTTTAGATGGGGGGAAAGTTTGTAACTTTCCCCAAATTTCAAACAAGCGCGTCTCAAACCGAAACATTGTTCCCCCTTAGTTCCCCGCCTCCCTCTGTTTCCCCATTCATACTCCGTGGGCGCGAAAACGCCCTCTCCTCCGTCCTCCACCCCATAGCGGCCAACCCACCACCGCCCTCCTCCATCACGCCGGAGCCAGTACCCTGACGTCGTCGTCCAATGCAACCGCAACCGCAACACCCTCAAGGACTTAGCAGTTGAAGCCGAGGTAGAGCTGCCTCCACGATGCCGACACCGACGTGCGCCATACCAGAACCACTCCGACCACGCCGTCTTGCTCCTCACTGCTGCGGCTCCATTGTCGCAACCATCCACCGCACCGGAGCTGTTCCCGCTACGCCGTCGTTCTCCGCCTCGGATCTGCTTCCCGGCCGCCGATAGACGGCCACTGCACCACACTCAACAACTTGGCCATGGGTTCGTCCAAGGCTGCACCGTCCTCCACAACTTCTGGTTTCTGGCGAACAACAAGAAGATCGTCGGAAAAACAGAAGGAGGACACAACACTACTAGCAGAAAGAGGTACTCCTCTTCCCTTATTCGTGCAAATCTTACGTCTCCGCTCACACCGTATTCATCCCACGAAAGAAACTAGTTGAGCGCTTCTTACTGCATCTTCTTCGTGATACTAAATGCACAAGGTTTCCTCCCTTTTACTATTTCACCTTTGCTAGAGGTCAGTAGCCTGCCTGGATTTCAATTCAGGGTCAGTCGAACCGCAATTAAAAGAAGCAGCACCCGCTTAGGCGCGTGGAGCACCTAGTCCGCCTGTTCCTCGGGGAAGCGGCGCATCGGTGTCTATCACAGGGGTGTTGGGCGCAAGAGCTGCTTGCGCCCGATCTGGAGGTCGGCGGGGCTTGAATGGATGGCCGGGGGGCGGTGCCAAGCACGGCGGTGCGGTGAGGTCGAGGGGAGGGCACAAGAAGGGGAGGAATACTGGGCCGGTGGTCATTGGCATTTCGAGGAAGATCGTCAACACTGACTCACTGGAGGTAGATGAAGGTGATCTGCCCGTTCTTTGTACATCGGACGGTGCAGAAAAAATGGATTGATCTATTTGCTTTTAGTCAACTGTTATTTTCATAGAATCCTGTAGTAATCTAGTGTGCCATGCATGTTGTAGAGCTATCATATGTCTCCCGTCATTTATTTGTCACCGACCTGCTATCTGCTAACTTTACACTATACTAATTGTGCACACACTTCACCCATACTCACACTATTGTTTTTTTATGCATGGGTATTTCAGACTCTGACGCAGTGTTGATGAATGCAGAAAAGAAAAGACAGAAGTCGCTCCAGTGTAATTCGAAGATAAGCACTAAGCGTTCAAGCGCTCTAACGGGTGAAGAGTCAGTAGTTGGAGATAGTATACTTAGCTCTGTAGTTGATGATCTCAATTGCCACACACAACCATCCCAGGTGCTTGCTTTAACTTCGCGCTGTCAAATGTGGTTGCATGTTGCATATGGTGTCTAGCTTGTATTGCTTCCAATTTCGTTAAATTGCATCTGCTTACTTTACACATTATACCTTTGATAATGACATGCCTTCCTATTTTTGATACATACTACATATGTCTATTAACCATGTTCGTACATCAAACTAATGTTGTTTTGTATCCCTCGCCAATCACTTATGATGAGACAGTCACCCGGGTGGGTTTCTGTGAGATGCCATACTCGTTTAAAGAGTGCAGTGTCAGCCTCCCCACATGATTCTCAAGAAAAAACAAGGCTAAATGAAGATAGTCAACGTAGCTCTCTAGTTGACCACCGCAATTCCCCCACACCACCATCGCAGGTGCTTGCTCTTACTTGGCAGTGTGATATGTAGTGTTCGTCTTACATGAAAGTAGTGTTCATCAGTATCATGTATCAATGAGTTCTGAAGAGCAAATTTTATTCCTTTTTCTTGTGGGTTTGACTTGACGAGGCAAAATCAAGAAAGAGGAAGGAAAAGAGTAAGGAATGCGATGATGGTGGTCCTCTGCAGCAACGTAAACGGAGCATCTGTACCGATTCTCCTTGTACTGATAGTGCATTACAAGGTCCAAGTCTCCGCTCCCCTACTCCACCATCCAAGGTGCTTGCTCTAACTTGGCAGTGTGATATCTGGTTGCATGTTGCGTATGGTGTCTAGCTCGTATTGCTCCTAATTAGTGTAAACTGCATCTGCTTAGCTTACACATGATACATGTGAATATGACACGCTGTCCTATTTTTGGTACATACTATATCTCATGATAAGGCACCTTTAAGTCGCCACTGTGATATTGGGTGTGTCTTGCATATGATTTCTAGCATGTACTGCTTCTAATTTGTTGAAACGCCATACAGTTTGAACTTGGCAGAGTGATATTGGTTGCATCTTTCATATGGTGTCTAGCTTGCAGTGCTTCTAATTTGTTGAAATGCCTTCTGCTTAGTTACCACATCATAGGTGTGAATATGTCACACCATCCTGTTTTTCATACATATTCCATCCTCGCATCATGTGTCTGCCTTTCATCCGAGTAGTGTTCGTCAGTATCATGCATGAATGAGTTCTGAAGAGCGAATTTTATTCCTTTTTCTTATCGGTTTGACTTCACAATGCAAAATCATTACAGCTGAAGGAAATTAGTCCAGCAGTGGATGATGGTGGTCCTTCGGAGCAACTCAAACAGGGGGTCTCTACAGATTCTACTCTGCCATCCTCCCAACAAGATTCGAAAGACAACACAAGGCTAGAAAGTCAACGTAGATGTGTAGATGATGAGCACATCTCCCCTACTCCACCATCACAGGTGCTTGCTCTAACTTGACACTATTATATGTGGTTGCATGTTGCGTATGATGTCTAGCTTGTATTGCTTCAAACTTGAATTGCATCTGCTTACTTTACACATAATTCATGTGAATATGACATGTGTTCCTGTTTCTAGAACATACGTGTACATGATGAGCACATCTCCCCTACTCCACCATCACAGGTGCTTGCTCTTACTTGGAACTATTATATGTGGTTGCTTTTTCCGTATGATGTCTAGTTTGTATTGCTTCTGATTATGTTGAATTGCATTTGTGTAGCTTACAACTTATACCTGCAACGATCACTTACCCATAAGACACATTTAACTTGGGACTGTGATGTAGGTTGCATCTTGCATTTTCTTCTAGCTTGTACTGCTTCTAATTTCTTGAAATGGCACTTATGACGAGACACTTTTTACCTGATAGAGTGATATTGGTTGCATGTTCATATGGTGCCTAGCTTTCATTTCTTCTAATTTTGTTGAAATGCCTTCCGCTTACTGTTTTTCATACATATTCCATCCTCCTATCGTACGTGTGAATATGAAACACTGTCTTTTTTGTATATATATTCCATCCTCCTATCCTGCGCTTGCCTTACATCAAAGTAGTGTTCGTCTGTATCATACATCAACCAGTTATGCAGAGCTAATTTAATTCATCTTCTTGTGGTTTTGACTTCATAAGGCAATATTAGAAAATAGGAATGAAAATAGTAAGTTAGGGGATGTTGGTGGTCCTCCACACCGACGCAAATGGAGACTCTCTAGATTTGCCACTGCTACTGCTAATGAAGTTGAAGTCCCAAGTCTACATGATGAGTTCATCTCCCGTACTCCACCATCGCAGGTGCTTGCTCTAAGTTGACAGTGTGATAATTGGTTTCATGTTGCATATGTTGTCTAGCCTGTATTTCTTCTATTTTGATTAAATTGCACCTGCTGAGTTTATACTTTATACATGTGCATATGACATGGCTTTCTGTGTCTAGAATACACTGCATGTATCTATCATACCATGTTCTTACATCAAAGTACTGCTGTTGTGTATCCCGCATCAGTCACTCATGATTGGACACTTTTAACATGGCAGTTTGATAGTGGTTGCATCTTGCATTGATTTGTATGTTGTACTGCTTCTAATTTTTCAAATTGCCACTTATGACAAGACACTTTTAACTTGGCAGAGTAATATTGGTTGCATCTTTCATATGGTGTCTAGCTTGCATTACTTCTATTTTCTTGAAAATCCTTCTTCTTAGTTTGCACATCGTAGCTGTGAATATGTCATGCTGTCCTATTTTTCTTACATATTCCATCCTCATACGGTTGTCTTACATCAAAGTATTGCTTGTCTGTATCATGCACCAATGAGTTTTGAAGAGTGATTTTATTCTTTTGTGTTGTGGGTACAGCTTGACATGGCAAAGTCAGAAACGAGCAAGGAAAATAATATAGTAGGGAGTGTTGTTACTCATCGGGTGAAACGGAAAAGGTTCTGCCGTCGAGATTCTACTGGTACTTATAGTGCAGTAGAAGGTCCAAGTCCACCGGCTAACTCTACAAACACAGTATCACCTGCTCCACCAGCTGCAGCATCCGCTTCAACTGTACCAGCATCTCAACCAGTTACTCGTTCGTTTGCTCCGGAACTGGCCAGTTCCCAAGCTGCCTTCACACCTAACACTACTTCCGAAGCACTGCTGACACAACAGGACTTGGCAAGATCAGATGAACCTCATGAGCATCAACACCAAGACGGTACCTGACCGAGTCAAGTTGCAGTTGCATGCTCCTTTATATGTAATGTCACAGTTTGATGTACACTAACACTTTCCATATTCGTTGTTGAACTAGCACCACGGCGCAAGCGGAATCAGACATCAGGGATAATGCTTGACAGATTAACAAAATCTAAAGGAGGAAGAATGGAGATCCATTTTGAGGCAGGTTTAAAAAGGCCATGTGATGCTACAGAGTCCGCCAAGTTAGTACCATAGGTAGCCGTTGCCGTTAGGTGTCATGCACATATCCTCCCAACATGGATCCAGTACAGGAATGAGAAAGACAATACCCAGTTTAACACCTTCCTTGACCATTTATCCGTAAGTAATGTTATTCATCGCAATTAGTAATATTGTCTTGCTCTGTCCCATACTTTCTAGCTTCCTCCTAATAAGACTCACAATCTTTTTTCAATAGATGAGGTTCAAGTTGGATCTGAAAGATGATGCAACTAGACAAGCATGCACTCATGTTTTTCAGTCTGCTCTGCGACATTATCGGTACCACCTTAGAAAATCTCACTTTGAAGGCAAGGCTAACAATGAAATTGCCCAAACATCTCTAGTGGAATATATTACAGATGAAGACTGGACAACCCTCGTTAAACACTGGTCTAATCCAAAGTATCACGTAAGCTATATGTATTTGATCAGACCACATGTTGAACTTGTATTTATGTATGTGCCTTACAAGTGTATCTTCTTCTAGGCTAACTGTTTGGAGAACAAAACCAACCGTTCTAAAGTGAAATTCCAACAGACCACAGGATCTCGTAGCTATATTGCACACTGCAAGGCTCTTGTAAATAGATGTTACTTCCTTCTTTTTTGTGCCATATTATCGTATCTATATTGACTTGTTCCAAATACAGAGGAAATCCCGTGCGGACCAAAAAGAACCTGAACCAAATGCAGTGCTAATCTTCAAGGATTGCCACACCAGCAAGATGAAGGGCATGAGCACACCAGTTCAAGCCGCTGTTATAAGTCCTTACTCCTCCTGCCTTGAACTGATTGGTACTGTGATGTGTTCATTTAACTACTTGATTTGCAGCCAATGTCAGTTACTCTGTTCACTTTTATTCATAGTTGTCTTAATGTATCATTTCACCTTACATGGTTTAACAGAGATGAAGGATATTCTTTTGGTCTTGATCTATAATCTAGTTGTCATGTTCACGTGCGCACACAATGATAAAATATCATGTTTGTTTTATATCTGTTTGCCCATGATATGAATGATGTCACACTATGTTCATCCTACTTTAAACCATGTCTCTTTATCCTTAGATGTCAACGAATGTGAGGAAATAGACAATACAGTAGGCATGCTACATGGACATATGTTTCGAAAGTGATTTTATTATGTAGTTGGCACTACAATACATGCTAATGTATTACAGTAGTTCACCAAAATAAGTCATGTATAAACGTTTAACCTACTTTGTTTGTTTTTGTCTCATTAGTAACTTATCTGGTACACTAATCTACAAGTTCAAACTTTCAGGAAGCTATGGAACAAATGATTGAACAACCACAACCACCTGAAGGTGACGAGGCTACTACAGGCACAATGTCACCTCTTGCTGCAGTGCGTTAGTATCTCTCGAGTAATAGTGCAAAAAGCACCTTCCTGCGTAATTCTGGGTTGGTTGTCAAGGTAACCTCATCCAAATCGCCTACTGAAAAAAATCTTCCTGCTAGACAGAGTGATATATTTGTGCTCCAGACACAAGTCCAATCCCTAATGGACGTTGTTCGGAAACAAGAATAGTGGTTGAGAAATGTCGTCAAGATATGAATGGTTTTGAAACAAGACTATCAGACATTCGCTTCGTTGTTCAAGAGCAATGGCGGAAAAAGGTGGAGATCGTGCTGCTCCATCAGATTCTACAACATGAAACATTAGGACTCGGGTCAAATGATCTGTGCTTCTATACATCTGATGGTGCTTTTATCTGGAAGGACTGTTAACTTTATGCCAACAGGCCTTTTGTTGTATGGTTGGAATTTATTTTGTTGTGATACAACATTTATGATGCTGCCTCAGGATGCAGTAATTACGACGCTATTTTTGTATAGTGTAGGTTTATCTTAGTAATGTATTCGGCCGAAACCTTCGTAGGAGCCCAACATGCCAACATTCGTCGGGCCCATTCCAATTGGGCTAAAAATGATTACGGGACGAAATTGGCATGTAGCCCACTAAAAATATCTGGGCCTAAATCAGCATAAGCTTTCATATTTTTCTGGTAGGCCTGTGCCCATAGTGGGCCTTTACCAGGCCTAAACATAATTTGGGCCCTCAGTAAAAATAGGCCATTTACAGGTGTAAATATCTCGAGCCCATAAAATACATGGGCCTTTAATAGACCAAAAGTGAGATTGGGCCCTGATTGTGCCAAATAACCCACTGGACTTTAACAAGCCAAAATTCGGACGGGTCCTAAATGCGCCGACCTAATACACGGGCCTTTAACAGGCCGGAACTTCGGTCAAGCTATATTATCGTCATTTTTATATGGGCCGTTAATGGGCCCGATATGACGTTGGGCCACATATGGCCCATGGTTTTACGTCTGGCGTTAACAGGCCAAAAATGACAATAGGCCAAAAGTGGCCCAAAGCTATAGTGGGCCTCTAACAGGCCGAATGTCAGACATGACCAAATATGACCCAAATCCTTCACGGTCGTTTATGGGCCGAAAGTTTTGATGGCCTGTAAATGGGCCCAAATGAAGCCGGACCTTTAACAGGCCGGAAATACACTGGGCCATAATTCGGCCCAATTACTTAGCGGACTGTTAACGGGCCAGAAGTGACCATGGGCCGCGTTGATGACAAGTTTAGGACAGGTCGTTGATGGGCCGATTTGACAAAGAATGTTGGGCCTTTAGCTGGGCCGGCCCATTATGGTCGGCAGAATCTTGTGGGCCTTTAGCTGGGCCGGCTCATTGTGGTCCGCAAAATCATGTGGGCCTTTAGCTGGGCTGGCCCATTATGGTATGCAAAATCGTGTGGGCCTTTAGCTGGGCCGGCCCATTATGGTCCGCTAAATTTTGTGGGCCTTTAGCTAGGCTGGCCCATTATGGTCCGCTAAATCTTATGGGCCTTCGGTTGGGCCGGCCCATTTAATCTTTGTGGGCCACTTTTGGGCCGCTCCATGTGTCAACATATCATAGGCCCATCTCGACCATTGGATGAGTGATACCTGTGCCAACGCGGAGCTGACGCGTGGATCTGTCAGCCAATGAGAATTTTACACATGGAAAATCGGCATTGGTCGTGGCTGTCAATGGGTTATCGGATCCAAAATCCGACCCGATAGCTTAATGGCGTTCCGTTATAGTGGATGCCACGTGTCAGTCACCCTTGATGAAAGCACTTCTGTGACGCGCGATTTATCGTCATGGAAGTGGACATTTCCGTGATGATAATTTTGGCAATGTCATGGAACACTTCTACGACAGCACTGGTATGACTATCTTGATTCTGTCATAAATTTGTCATGGATGTACATGCATGATAGAAAACACGACCTACTGTGACAAACACGTATCATCATGGAAGTGTATTTTTTTGTAGTGCCTCTACAGGGCGTGGAACCGTATTGGAAGGATGGCTCAACGGACCTTGCAAAATTCATAGTACAGCGGATACCATACCAACCCACAGCCTTAGAACATCTTGGGTACTCCGGCAGGTGGCCAAAAGTGGTGAGGATCTTCTCATCCGAGATGCCACAGAGCACCATCCCGAGGAAAACAATACGGTATTAATAGTCTTTGAAACCTTCGCATCAAATAATAGGCGCAAGTGAACAGCCCGCAGCCTTGCCAAAATCTGCCACGTGGCAGCAATAAATCCATGGAGTGACACGTCTATTACCTTCAATGCTAGTGGTGAACCTAAATTCTGAACAACCCGAGCACCAGCTGCACTGGTCCTCAGTCCAATTGTGGACGGCTTTCGACTCACCAAAGTACTCATGGACGGCGGCAGTGGATTAAACCTCATCTATGAGGAAACTCTTCAAAAAATGGAAATAGACTGGAACCGCATTGAGCAAAGCAGCACAACCTTCAGAGGAATCATCCCCAGTCGGGAAGCACGTTGTGTTGGGAAAATCACACTAGATGTGGTATTCGACACGCCGGAGAACTATAGGTCCAAAGAAATTACATTCCAAGTGGCCCCGTTCAGTAGCGGATACCACTCCATTTTAGGGCGGGAGGCGTTCACGATCTTCCAAGCCATACCCCATTACAGGTACATGAAGATCAAAATGCTCGGGCCCAATGGAATCATCACTCTCGCTAGTGATCCGGATACAGCACTCCGTGCCGAAAACAAAACAGCCGCATTGGCCCTCGAGGCATTATCTGAAGCCCTTTCGGCCGAGGAATTAACTGCGCTACGCTCCAAGTGGACAGGGACGACGTGATACTTGACAAGAGATCCAAGTCCACCTCTTTTAAACTAGCGAATGAAATAGTAAAATTCGAAGTCCACCCAACGGACCCTACAAAAACAGCCTCCATCGGGGCACAGTTAAACCCCGCCATGGACGCCGCACTACGAGAGTTCCTGCGCGAGAATTGGGACATATTCGCCTGGCACCCCTCAGACATGCCAGGAATCCCACACAGGCTGGCCGAGCACAGCCTTAATATTCTAAAGGGATTCAAGCCGGTCAAGCAGACTCTTCGGCGTTTCTCTGAACCTAAGAGACAAGCTATGGGAGAAGAACTAGCCATGTTATTTGTGACGCCCCGAGACCGATGTGCTAGGTGTCTTCCAGTTATTTGCTATTGTTGCCATGTCATTTGCTTGTGTGTTGCATTTCATCATGTCATTATGTGCATTGCATCATCATGTTTTCAAAACCTGCATCTGTCCGGGTTCCCCCAGTTCTGTCCGTTGTCCGTTCTGAGCCCAATCACACTTGCACGTGCCTGCGGCATGTCCGAAATAGTATTTTATAAGTGGCCGGAAAATGTTCTCGGATTGGGTTGAAAGTTGGCGTGTGGTCTTATTGTAGTGTAGATAGACCGCCTGTCAAGTTTCATCGCATTCGGAGTTCGTTTGATAGCCCAACCGTTAAACTATAGCGGCATTATAGTCGGTCAATCGTCCGACGCTTTCAGTCTCTGGAAACAGTCGCCGGGCCTTTCTCTCTTCTCTTTTCTCAGCCTGAGGCCTTCTGCACAGCCCACTACCTACCACCATGCCCTGAAACCCCCTCCTTGCACAGTGCATCGGCCCCTCGCGCGCGTCCGAAAGCTGTCCCGGACCCAACCCGGATAGTCGTCACCGTTGTGTCCGGATCATCCCCAAACATCTACAAAACGTCTCTGTTTTCTTATTTGGGCTCCCTAGCATATTTTTCCCGACCGTCTGATTATGATCGAAGGGACGGATTAGCCCCTACCCAAATCCACTCGGTATTTATAACTAGACCAAACCCTAGAATCTAGGATCATGTCCCATCAATCCCACCCCCACGCCACCGCCACTTCTCTTGTTCTCAGCGCCGAACCAACCAACTAACCAGCCTCCATCTTGTCGGATCCAAACCCAATCCCCATCGATCCAAAAATCCTCTCGGCCTCCATCCAGCGCCTCATCCCCCCTCCTGTGCCTTGATTGAGGATGGATCGAGAGCAGCACCGTCAGGCCCCAACCACACCGCGCCATGGCCCCCGCCGTCAAGCCGCCCCGACCCGCAAGGCCTCCTCCCTGTTTTCTCGCTGTTTTTCTCATCTGCTGCTACTAATCGCGTGGTCACCGTGTTTTCTCCTGCAAGGACTGCGCCACCAATTCAAGAACGTCGTCGGCCTTGTGAACTCTCCTTGCTGCTCGATCTGACCACATCCAGCATCAAGAACCTCCGTTCCCAGTATCATCTCCGGCCTCCCTCGTTTTTCCCGCGTCACCGGAGATCGCGCCAAGTACAGCGCCGCCTCGTCCCCTTGAAGGAGCCGCGCCTGTCCATTGCTGCTCGTCTTCATCGAGCCGGCCAAGTCCAAGGAAACGCCATGGCCGCCCCTCTCCTCCTCATGGGTCCTGGACCCCTGCGCCTTGTCACTGGCATCCAGCGCTGCCATGGATTCGCGCCAAGGGTTCCTCACCACTGCCCCGTTTCTGCCGCTACTGCCTGCGTCCTCTGCTTCTACCAGGACGCCGCCGCCTTGGCCTCCAGCTCTGCCCGGCCGCTTGCCTTCCTCGCCGGTTGGAGCAGCCACTGCATCGCCTGGAGTCGCCGTGGCCAAGTCCCTCGATCCCCGACCGAAGCCCTCCTCCTTGCTGTTCCCGGTGCCATCGCGCACCTACTCCCGCTGCTTCGAGGATGAGGACGACCAACGACCAGTGCATAGGTTAACTCCCTCCGTTTTGACCGACCGGCCTCGCTACCCGACTGGGCTGCCTCCCTTCCAGCGCCAAGGCACAGTGCTCGGCCTCCCGGCCCAGGCGCTTCCTTCCCCTGCCAGCCTCTGCAACAGCAGGCCTGCTAAGGCCCAATGTGAGCAACTCCCTAGCTCTGTTCTAGATCCAGCCCGTTACGTGTTTTTTTTTCGTCCAGCGATTTTCCTTTTATCTCAGGTTTTACAGTTTTATAGTATAGCCCCTAAACATCATGCATTTTATAACTCTCCAACCATGCATCGGATTAAAACAAACTTAATATGAAACTTGCTTAGAATTTCATCTAGTTTAATAATATGCAACTTTCATCTATGTTTAAAATGTTTAAAAAGTTGTTTGTTTAAATTTGCTTAAATAACTTGCTAAAACGGTTTAATTCATAACTAAATAACCGTAACTCGGTTTGTAACAAACTTTATATGTAAATGGGGTAGAAAAATGCCTAGTTTAACATGGTGTACTCACTTTGCATGTTTAATAACTCTAAAATTGTGTTTAGGGCAGAACAGTAGCAAACCTATAATATTGCACATGAGGTTTTCCAGACTTGTTGTTTGTTGTTCCGGCCTCATTTAAGCTTGCCTAGCTAGATAGTTTTCATTTGCTTCACCCTCTTGCCATGTTTAACAACATTTAATATTGTTGGGTACATAAACGAGATCAAACTAAATAACTTGAATGTGGTGTTCCGTCAATATGCAACCCGTTGCATATTGAGCTCCACTTGATTTGTAGGGTTGCTTGTGCACTTTGCCATGCCATGCTTCATTAAACCGGACATGCATCATACTTGTTTGCGCATCGTGCCATGCTTATGTGATGTTTGTTTACTATGTTGTTTGCTTTCTTTCCGATGTACTTCTTCTCGGTAATCCGGTAACGTTGCGTTTGTGAGGATCCGTTGGCTACATCTGTTTGTCTTCTTCATGGACTCGTTCTTCTTCTTGCGGGATTTCGGGCAAGATGACCATACCCTCGAAATCACTTCTATCTTTGCTTGCTTAGTTGCTCGCTCTTTTGCTATGCCTATGCTACGATACCTACCACTTGCTTTGTCATGCCTCCCATATTGTTAAGCCAAGCCTCTAACCCACATTGTCCTAGCAAACCATTGTTTGGCTATGTTACCACTTTGCTCAGCCCCTCTTATAGCATTGTTAGTTGCAGGTGAAGATTGGAGCTTGTTCCATGTTTGAACATGGTTATTTTGTTGGGATATCACAATATCTCTCATTCATATTAATGCATCTATATACTTGGTAAAGGGTGGAAGGCTCGGCCTTATGCCTGGTGTTTTGTTCCACTCTTGCCACCCTAGTTTCCGTCATATCGGTGTTATGTTCCCGGATTTTGCGTTCCTTACATGGTTGGGTTATAATGGGAACCCCTTGACAGTTCGCCTTGAATAAAACTCCTCCAGCAAGGCCCAACCTTGGTTTTACCATTCGTCACCTAGCCTTTTCTTTCCCTTGGGTCAGCCAGCCCAAGGGTCATCTTTAT
>NC_041384.1:228547849-228698108 GCF_002162155.2 Triticum dicoccoides | reverse complement strand
CTCTAAGTGTTGGTCCAACCCAGAGCACCGTGCGGGGCCGTCCCTTGGCAACTTGGGTTACATTGGTTCCCGTACGCTTAGCTTATCCGGTGTGCCCTGAGAACGAGATATGTGCAGCTCCTATCGGGATTTGTCGGCACAACGGGTGGTCTTGCTGGACTTGTTTTACCATTGTTGAGGATGTCTTGTAACCGGGATGCCGAGTCTGATCGGATTGTCTTGGGAGAAGGAATATCCTTCGTTGACCGTGAGAACTAGTGATGGGCTAAGTTGGGACACCCCTGCAGGGTTTTGAACTTTTGAAAGTCGTGCCCACGGTTATGTGCAGATGGGAATTTGTTAATGTCCGGTTGTAGAAAACCTGAAGTTGATCTTAATTAAAATGCACCAACTGCGTGTGTAACTGTGATGGTCTCTTCTCGGCGGAGTCCGGGAAGTGAACACGGTGTTGGAGTTATGCTTGACGTAGGTTGTTCTAGGATCACTTCTTGATCATAGTTTCTCGACCGTGCTTTGCCTCCTCTTCTCGCTCTCATTTGCGTATGTTAGCCACCATATATGCTAGTCGCTTGCTGAAGCTCCACCTCATACCTTTTCCCTACCTATAAGCTTAAATAGTCTTGATCGCGAGGGTGTGAGATTGATGAGTCACCATGACTCACAGATACTTCCAAAACCAGTTTGCAGGTGCTGATGTTATCGAGCAGGTGATGCAACCAAGCTCAAGGAGGAGCTCAATGAAGATCTTATCCTTTGTGTTGTTTCGTTCTAGTCGATCAGTGGTGGAGCCCAGTTGGGGTCGATCGGGGATCTGTGTAGCATTTGGGGTAGTCTTCTTTTATTTTTGTTCCGTAGTCAAACCTTGATTGTATCTGGATGATGTAATGCTTTATTCATGTAATTGTGTGAAGTGGCGATTGTAAGCCAACTATGTATCTCTTTCCCTAATGAATTACATGGGTTGTTGTGAAGATTACCTCACTTGTGACATTGCTTTCCATGTGGTTATGCCTCTAAGTCGTGCTTCGACACGTGGGAGATATAGCCGCATCGAGGGTGTTACAAGTTGGTAATCAGAGCCTTCCCCGACTTTAGGAGCCCCCTGCTTGATCGAATCGCTGGCGTTGTTGAGTCTAGAAATATGTTTTGAGTCATTTAGGATTATATATATATATCGGAGAGACGACTTCTTTTTACTCCTCAGTCCCTTTGTCGCTCTGGTGAGGCATCCTGACATAGAGTTTTGACTCTTCTCTTCTCAAATTTCACTAAAAAAAATTAGGATCACGCGGGTATCTTGGAATCATTCCGATGGTTTTGTGACGAGAACATTGTTCTTGTTGCCTCCTGACATTTAGGGGTTGTGGCAGTGTCCCGGGGAGTTGAGCTCCGAGGTGTTGCCGTCACAATTTTATCGTTGCAGTTCTGGAATACCTGAGTTTGCCGACATCGAAAATCTCTTTTATGCAGTTGTTGGTGAGATAACCTCGATGCCACTCAGTACTGGGGCGGGAGTTCGGGAGTATTGCCATAACTTGTATAACGGATACTTTTCGACGGTTGAGGTAAACGATTTCCAAAGGTTTATTGGTTATGTGTTGAAGGATGGATACAACTGGATGTAGAACTTGTTAGTTTTGGGTGAGATATTATGCTTCCCCTGTATCCCCAACACCTGAATGCATAACCGGAAAGTTTCGGGAGTTTATAAGTGGGAATTCAAGTAGCTCTTAGGATATCTTTCCGACAGATGTATGATTTGAAATTGGGGTTCGACGTCTAGTGGTCCGCCTATCCACGGGTGGTTTTAAAGTGGTCTCGTTGTGCCTTAAAGAGTCCTTGGCTATGCTGACTCGGGGACGCTTCGTATGTCATGTGCACTGCCTTGTACATGATGGTTCTGCACGATCGAGCCTGTGTAGGCCCCACCACAAAAACTTTGGATGAAATCTCTATCATATGTTTGTTCCGGCTTATTCTGCAAACCAATCCTTTGTTTTTTTGGAGTTGTGGTATTCGAGTTGCTTCGAAGTCAAATGTTGATTCCATACCTTTCCTAAGCGGTTTTCTCATGTTCCTATGTGAATACCAATCCTTCTCGATCATCGAGTCTGTCATGTCAATCCTTTTCAACTGGGTGTTTTTCGCTTCAAGTGGATCCGGTCATTTCAACATCTGCAATCAACTCACTTCTTCTAAACGGTGCTCATTTCATCTGTTCCAAGCTGCCTTTGTTTTTCCCGCCCTCCTACCCTTTTTCCTTCAAGGAATCCGATGTCTTAATCTAGCATCCTTTTATTCATGTGAAGTATCTTCTTTCTTGTCAATCAATGTTCTTATCCGGTGATTATCAGAAAGATTCTAACGGAGCTTCAAGATCATCATTCATGATTCTTTTCTTCTCTGGTGGATTCAAGTCAAGCTTTGTTGATCATACTTTTTCATCATTTCAATACCTTCTCATGCCGGTGCACCTCTTAATCATCCACTTCTCACTATTCAATTATTCCGGAGTGCTCAAGATATCTCGAAGATTAGTGTTTCCACTCTACATTTCGTTCAAGATCTTCCGAGGATGTTCTCTCATTCAAGTCTTTTAATTCAACCGGTGCAATCTATCTCCCAAACGACCTTTTCAACGGTGTTTATTTTGAGTGGGCCCTAACCCACAAGTATTTTCCCAGGATCTTACCTGACTCTTCTTATTCTCCCGGAGTTTACTCTCAAATTCTTTTCCAAGTCTGACGTAAGAATTAGTTATCATCAGTCTAATGTTTTTCTCCAAGATTTTGTTTCAAATTCTTTTCATCGTTGGCTCAACCTCTTCGCTTTTGATTCTTCTAGAGTGCCTAATCAATTATCATGGTGGTGTTTCTCGTCATCATTCTCGAATCTGGAAGACCAAAGAAGAGTTTTACCTCCATATCTTATCCGTTCTCTCAAAGATTCGTCATTCTAGCTTGTTGCCATCCTCTCATAGTTGTTTTTGGATTGTGATAATTCTTGTCACCCATCCAGAGTTATTCAAGAGTCTTTTCAGTTTGATTCTCCGGAGGCCATCATTTCGGGATTATTCATATTCAGCTTTCAGTTATCATTCTCCAACCTTACCGGTGCATTGTTCAAGTGATCTCTAATCGGTCCGTGATCTATTCGTTTCACTTGTATCTAAATTCTCTCAAGCATCTTCGTTCATTTGAAAATTCTTCCCGGTGTTTCATTATCCTTTCTTCGTTCATTTTTCAATTCTTCCGGTGGTCCGTTCAATACCTTCCCAAGTTGGCGCGATATCTATCTTAATCCTTTCTTCGAGAATAAGTAGTATGCCAAATCCATGGTTTGTCATCTATTTAAATTGGTGAAGGATAAGCATAATGTAATTCCTATTCTTGTTTCACACAAATGATTAATTCCTTATTCCGGAGGTTCATTAAATTCCTGATTTCAATTGTTTCATCTTCTCCTTTTCCCAGAGTTCCAACCTTTTTCAACTATTTCACCACAGAGATTCATTTAAATCAGTACAAGGTTTCACCTTGTGTTTTCAACTTCTCCTTCATTTCGTTTGTTCGTTCTTTTCTTACCGGAGTTCTTCATGGAGGCACTACATGATGGTTCATAAAGGATTTAATTCCTTCTCCAAGTGTTCATCTACATTCTTTTCTAAGGAGCTCAAGCATTTCTTCATCTCGCATTCCGAAGTGCAATTCTTTCTTCCGTATCATTGGAGGTGGTATTATGTCATTCTTGATAATTTGAGTTCATGTTTCATGATTCACATGTTGTTAAGAATGAGGTATTTTAAATCCATCAATCCCTTTGTTGGAGTTATCTTGTGTCATGTTTCACCTAAAGCCTTCCATAAGGATTGTTGCTATTTATGGTGCTCATAAATGACCCAAGTTCTCCATCTATCCTCCTGGTGAAATAATTTCTCGTCTCCTTGTGAATATCAATCCAATCTATCGTTTCCGTCGGTGGCAGAATTTCAACTCAGTTTTGAGAGGTTCTCCATAAGCTCACCACAAGCTTACTCTTTTTCGTTCGTTGGTTTCCAACAACTCCATTCGAATCTTCTCCTAAAGATGCTTTTGCAAACACATTTAAGGTAGAAGATGTTGTTTTCTTCTCCGTTCTTTTACTCCGACGATCCAACTTCTATTCTTTCTCCCGGAGGTCTAGTGAGGTTGCTATTTTCACTCCTCATCTCGGTTTGTCAAGATCATGTTCAATTCCTTCCTTTTCCAACTGGAGTGTCGTGTTTTCATTCAAGTATCTTCTCATCCTATCAAGTTCTTATTCAACTCCTTTTTCTTTTCAATCGGAGTGCTGCCCGAAGTTGTTCTTTCTTGTTCCTCTTTTCTGACGGAGTGTTTTCAACTTTGTTCATCTTCGCTGTATTCTTTTCTCGAAATGGCTTAACCTTTTCAAGGTTCTTTGGTTTCACTCATTGGTCAAAGAAGCAACTTAGTTTTACCTCTTCTCTTTCTCTTCCGTTTTCCCTCCGGTGCCATTCTAGATCTTGGGACGAGACCTCTCGTAGTGGTGGAGTGTTGTGACGCCCTGAGACCAATGTGCCATGTGTCTTCCAGTTATTCGCTGTTGTTGCCATGTCATTTGCTTGCTTGTTGCATTTCATCATGTGATCATGTGCATTGCATCATCATGTTTTCAAAACCTGCATCTGTCCGGGTTCCCCCAGTTCTGTCTGTTGTCCGTTCTGAGCCCAATCACACTTGCACGTGCATGCGGCATGTCCGAAATAGTATTTTATAAGTGGCCGGAAAATGTTCTCGGATTGGGTTGAAAGTTGGCGTGTGGTCTTATTGTAGTGTAGATAGACCGCCTGTCAAGTTTCATCGCATTCGGAGTTCGTTTGATAGCCCAACCGTTAAACTATAGCGGCATTATAGTCGGTCAACCGTCCGACGCTTTCGGTCTCTGGAAACAGTCGTCGGGCCTTTCTCTCTTCTCTTTTCTCAGCCTGAGGCCTTCTGCACAGCCCACAACCTACCACCAGGCCCCGAAACCTCCTCCTTGCACAGTGCATCGGCCCCTCGCGCGCGTCCGAAAGCTGTCCCGGACCCGACCCGGACAGTCATCACCGTTGTGTCCGGATCATCCCCAAACATCTACAAAACGTCTCCATTTTCTTATTTGGGCTCCCTAGCCTATTTTTCCCGACCGTTCGATTACGATCGAAGGGACGGATTAGCCCCTACCCACATCCACTCGGTATTTAGAACTAGACCAAACCCTAGAATCTAGGATTATGTCCCATCCATCCCATCCCCACGCCGCCGCCACTTCTCTTGTTCTCCGCACCGAACCAACCAACCAACCAGCCTCCATCTTGCCCGATCCAAACCCAATCCCCATCGATCCAAAAATCCTCTCGGCCTCCATCCAGCGCCTCATCCCCCCCTCCCGTGCCTTGATCGAGGATGGATCGAGAGCAGTGCCGTCAGGCCCCCAGCAACACCGCGCCATGGCCCCCACCATCAAGCCGCCCCGACCCGCAAGGCCTCCTCCCAGTTTTCTTGCTGTTTTTCTCTTCTGCTGCTACTAATCGCGTGGTCACCATGTTTTCTCCTGCAAGGACTGCGCCACCAATTCAAGAACATCGTCGGCCTCGTCAACTCTCCATGCTGCTCGATCTGACCGCATCCAGTGTCAAGAACCTGCGTTCCCAGTCTCATCTCCGGCCTCCCTCGTTTTCCCCGCATCACCGGAGATCGCGCCAAGTGCAGCGCCGCCTCGTCCCCCTGCAGGAGCCGCACCTATCCGTTGTTGCTCGTCTTCATCGAGCCGTCCAAGTCCAAGGAAACGCCATGGCCGCCCCTCTCCTCCTCACGGGTCCTGGACCCCTGCGCCCTGTCACCGGCGTCCAGCGCCGCCATGGATTCGCGCCAAGGGTTCCTCACTGCCGCCCCGTTTCTGCTGATGCTGCCTTTGTCCTGTGCTTCTACCAGGACGCTGCCGCCTTGGCCTCCAGCTCTGCCCGACCGCTTGCCTTCCTCGCCGGTTGGAGCAGCCACTGCATCGCCTGGAGTCGCCGCGGCCAAGTCCCTCGATCCCCGACCGTAGCCCACCTCCTTGTTGTTCCCGGTGCCGTCGAGCACCTACTCCCGCTACTTCGAGGATGAGGACGACCAGCGACCAGTGCCCGCTTTGACTCCCTCCATTTTGACCGAGCGGCCTTGCTACCCGCCCGGGCTGCCTCCCTTCCAGCGCCAAGGCACAGCGCTCGGCCTCCCGGCCCAGGCGCTTCCTTCCCCTGCCAGCCTCTACAACAGCCAGCCTGCTAAGGCCCAATGTGATTCAGCTCCCTGGCTCTGTTCCAGATCCAGCCCGTTACGTGTTTTTTTCGTCCAGCGATTTTCCTTTTATCTCAGGTTTTACAGTTTTACAGTATAGCCCCTAAACGTCATGCATTTTATAACTCTCCAACCATGCATCGGATTAAAACAAACTTAATATGAAACTTGCTTAGAATTTCATCTAGTTTAATAATATTCAACTTTCATCTATGTTTAAAATGTTTAAAAAGTTGTTTGTATAAATTTGCTTAAATAACTTGCTAAAACGGTTTAATTCATAACTAAATAACCGTAACTCGGTTTGTAACAAACTTTATATGTAAATGGGTTAGAAAAATGCCTAGTTTAACATGGTGTACTCACTTTGGATGTTTAATAACTCTAAAATTGTGTTTAGGGTAGAACAGTACCAAACCTATAATATTGCACATGAGGTTTTCCAGACTTGTTGTTTGTTGTTCCGGCCTCATTTAAACTTGCCTAGCTAGATAGTTTTCATTTGCTTCACCCTCTTGCCATGTTTAACAACATTTAATATTGTTGGGTACATAAACGAGATCAAACTAAATAACTTGAATGTGGTGTTCCGTCAATATGCAACCCGTTGCATATTGAGCTCCACTTAATTTGTAGGGTTGCTTGTGCACTTTGCCATGCCATGCTTCATTAAACCGGACATGCATCATACTTGTTTGTGCATCGTGCCATGCTTATGTGATGTTTGTTTACTATGTTGTTTGCTTTCTTTCCGATGTACTTCTTCTCGGTAATCCGGTAACGTTGCGTTTGTGAGGATCCGTTGGCTATGTCTGTTTGTCTTCTTCATGGACTCGTTCTTCTTCTTGCGGGATTTCGGGCAAGATGACCATACCCTCGAAATCACTTCTATCTTTGCTTGCTTAGTTGCTCGCTCTTTTGCTATGCCTATGCTACGATACCTTCCACTTGCTTTGTCATGCCTCCCATATTGTTAAGCCAAGCCTCTAACCCACCTTGTCCTAGCAAACCATTGTTTGGCTATGTTACCACTTTGCTTAGCCCCTCTTATAACGTTGTTAGTTGTAGGTGAAGATTGGAGCTTGTTCCATGTTTGGAACATGGTTATTTTGTTGGGATATCACAATATCTCTCATTCATATTAATGTATCTATATACTTGGTAAAGGGTGGAAGGCTCGGCCTTATGCCTGGTGTTTTGTTCCACTCTTGCCGCCCTAGTTTCCGTCATATCGGTGTTATGTTCCCGGATTTTGCGTTCCTTACACGGTTGGGTTATAATGGGAACCCCTGGACAGTTCACCTTGAATAAAACTCCTCCAGCAAGGCCCAACCTTGGTTTTACCATTCGTCACCTAGACTTTTCTTTCCCTTGGGTCGGCCAGCCCAAGGGTCGTCTTTATTTTAACCCCCCCCCCCGGTCTAGTGCTTCTCTAAGTGTTGGTCCAACCCAGAGCACCGTGCGGGGCCGTCCCTTGTCAACTTGGGTTACGTTGGCTCCCGTATGCTTAGCTTATCTAGTGTGCCCTGAGAACGAGATATGTGCAGCTCCTATCGGGATTTGTCAGCACAGCGGGTGGTCTTGCTGGACTTGTTTTACCATTGTCGAGGATGTCTTGTAACCGGGATGCCGAGTCTGATCGGATTGTCTTGGGAGAAGGAATATCCTTCGTTGACCGTGAGAGCTTGTGATGGGCTATGTTGGGACACCCCTGCAGGGTTTTGAACTTCCAAAAGCCGTGCCGCGGTTACGGGCAGATGGGAATTTGTTAATGTCCGGTTATAGAAAACCTGAAGTTGATCTTAATTAAAATGCACCAACCGCGTGTGTAACCGTGATGGTCTCTTCTCATGGAGTCTGGGAAGTTAACACGGTGTTGGAGTTATGCTTGACGTAGGTTATTCTAGGATCACTTCTTGATCATAGTTTCTCGACCGTGCTTTGCCTCCTCTTCTCGCTCTCATTTGCGTATGTTAGCCACCATATATGCTAGTCGCTTGCTACAGCTCCACCTCATACCTTTTACCCTACCTATAAGCTTAAATAGTCTTGATCGCGAGGGTGTGAGATTGCTGAGTCACTGTGACTCACAGATACTTCCAAAACTAGTTTGCAGGTGCCGATGTTACCGAGCAGGTGACGCAACCGAGCTCAAGGAGGAGCTCGATAAAGATCTTATCCTTTGTGTTGTTTCGTTCTAGTCGATCAGTAGTGGAGCCCAGTTGGGGTCGATCGGGGATTTGGGTAGCATTTGGGGTAGTCTTCTTTTATTTTGGTTCCATAGTCGGACCTTGATTGTATATGGATGATGTAATGCTTTATTCATGTAATTATGTGAAGTGGCGATTGTAAGCCAACTATGTGTCTCTTTCCCTAATGTATTACATGGGTTGTTGTGAAGATTACCTCACTTGCGACATTGCTTTCAATGCGGTTATGCCTCTAAGTCGTGCTTCGACACATGGCAGATATAGCCGCATCGAGGGTGTTACATTATTGGAGGCCGGATTCATTAGAGAAATAAAACACCCGGACTGGCTAGCAAACCTGGTGATGGTACCGAAGAAGGACAAATCCTGGCGCCTATGTGTCGATTTCAAGGACCTCAACAAGGCTTGCCCAAAGGATCCCTTCCCCCTCCCCCGCATCGATCAAATTATCGATGCTACCGCAGGACACGATTCATTGTGTTTCCTCGACGCATACTCCGGCTACCACCAAATCAAGATGGCGGTGTCCGACCAAGCCGCAAAGGCATTTATCACACCATACGACCCCTTCTGTTTCAACACAATGCCTTTTGGGCTCAAAAACGCCGGCGCAACATATTAGCGCATGATTCAGACATGTCTGGAGAAACAGATCGGCAAAATAGTAGAGGCATACGTAGATGATGTGGTCGTCAAAACCAAACACGTCGACTCTCTAATAGACGACTTGAGGCTCACATTCGACAACCTCCGAACATACGACATCAAGCTCAATCCGGAAAAATGCGTTTTCGGTGTACCAGCCGGAAAGCTCCTGGGTTTCATTGTCTCTAGTAGAGGAATTGAAGCAAATCCAGCCAAAATCCGAGCTCTATCACAGTTAGCTATCCCAACGGACCTCACACAAATCCAGAAATTAACCGGATGTGTGGCGGCTCTAAGCCGCTTTATCTCCCTCTTAGGAGAAAAGGCATTACCCCTTTATCGCCTCCTTCGGCGCACCAAACACTTCGAGTGGACGGACGCTGCCACAGCCGGATTGGAAGAAATAAAAGCCATACTAGCAACCAACCCAATCCTGGCCGCGCCAAACATCGGTGAACCAATGTTGTTGTACATTGCGGCAACTCATCAGGTTGTAAGCACAGTGCTCATCATCGAACGAGAAATAGACAGACATAGATCCCCCCTTCAAATGCCGGTATATTATGTATCCACTGTCCTCACTCCATGGAAATCACGATACCCACATTATCAAAAGATAGCCTATGCAGTATTCATGGCATCCCGGAAGCTGCGACACTACTTTCAAGAGTGTTCAATTACAGTAGCCTTGGAAGTTCCACTTAATGATATTATCAACAACCGTGATGCCACAGGCCGGATTGCCAAATGGGCCATTGAGCTCCTCCCGTTCGACATAACTTACAAACCCCGGCGAGCCATTAAATCGCAAGTATTGGCCGACTTTGTCACCGAATGGACGGACGCCGAACTCCCTAAAGAGTACGGCTTATACTCCAATTGGATCATGCACTTCGACGGCTCCAAAATGCTGGCTGGTCTGGGGGCTGGCGTCGTCCTGACGTCCCCAACTGGAGATACAGTTCAATATGTACTATATATACTGTATACAGACTCCAACAACGCAATTGAAAATGAAGCCCTGTTACATGGTCTTCGGATGGCAGTTTCCATGGGCATTCAACGCCTGGAGGTGCGTGGGGATTCGAACCTCGCAATATCCCAAATAAATGGAGACTTCGATGCCAAGGATCCGAAGATGGCGGCCTATCGCAACACCATCCAGAACATGTCAGCTCGGTTCGAGGGGCTCGAATTTCACCATGTGGCTCAGGAAAACAATCAGGCGGCGGATATCCTCGCCCGACGGTGCAAAACGCGATGCGGTCCCCCCAACATCTTTTTGGAGAGGTTGTTTAAGCCATCTGTGGTATGGGAAGGCGACACCGGTAACAATAGTCCGGACCCGGCCAAAATGCCTGATATCGAACACTCTGACATAATCGGAGGCTCTGCCACCGAAATAACACCTTTAGCCCATGTAATAATGGCCATCATCGCCCCGTGGACAGAACCATTCCTGGCCTACCTAACTAGGCAGGAGCTTCCCGATGACCAAAATGAGGCACACTGCATAGTGCGGCGATCTAAAGCCTACAGGGTCCACGAGGGAGAGCTGTATAACAAAAGCACTACCGGAGTCCTTCAAAGGTGCATCTTCGAAGAGGAAGGGCGGAAGCTTTTGGGAGAAATTCACGCCGGACTCGGCGGCCACCACGCCACAGCCCGGGCCCTTGTAAGCAAGGCCTTCCGTACAGGTTTTTATTGGCCGACGGCCCGGGTAGATGCACAGGACTTGGTCCAACGCTGTATCGGTTGCCAGCTTTTTGCAAACCAAAGCCACATGCCACCCACCGCCCTCCAAACAATCACCATTACCTGGCCCTTTGCAGTCTGGGGGCTTGACATGGTTGGACCCCTTAAAGGGGGAACCCATAAGAAAAAATACTTACTGGTCATGTTGGATAAATTCACCAAATGGATAGAAGCCAAACCTGTTAAAACGGCAGAATCCGGACCGGTGATAGAATTCATATCCGGGGTTGTACACCGTTATGGCGTCCCCCATAGCATCATCACTGACAACGGCACGAACTTCATGGCCGATGAGGTAAAACTCTGGTGCAGCAACATGGGCATTAAGCTCGATTATGCCTCTGTCTATCACCCACAAACTAACAGCCAAGTTGAGCGAGCAAATGGTCTTATCATGAGCGGCATCAAACCCAGATTAGTGCGGTCCTTAAAGGAGTCTAACACGCACTGGGTAGAGGAGCTCGACTCCATACTCTGGGGGTTGCGGACCACGCCGAATCGTACTACCGGATATACACCCTTCTTTATGGTGTACGGCGCAGAGGTGGTTCTGCCCTGCGACATAATAAATGACTCACATCGAGTGCGCATGTACGAAGAAAGAGAAGCCAAGCTTGATTGACAGGACAGTCTGGACACCCTAGAGGAGGAGCGCGACGTGGCAAAAGCCCGTTCCGCATTCTATCAGCAACAGGCTCGTAGATACCAAAGCAGAGAAGTACGGGCCAAAACTTATAACATTGGCGAGCTAGTTCTACGCCTGCCGGAGAAGAAAAAGACCAAGCTCGAGCCCAAATGGGAAGGTCCTTCATTATTGACCAAGTTCTGACCGGTGGAGCGTACCGTCTGCGGGATGCATCGAATAATCGACTTGAGCCGAACCCGTGGAACGCAGCCAGGCTCCGAAGATTCTACGCCCAGTGCCGGACTCTATGTTCGTCTCCTTCCTCTGTCCATGTTTTGCATATACATTATCTGTCTTTTTTCTCTTTCTTTCTTTTATTCTTTCGCAAGGCCTTCAAGGGCCAACTTGTGCCTTGCTTGCACACTATTGACGCGCTAACTGCGCTCATTATACCTGGGGGCTTCTTATGCAGAAGCATAATTATTTATTTGGGCTTCATGCCCCGCACATGTGTTATTCTTCTGCATGTACTTTTTCTTCGCCATTATATGCATCGATATGACTTAAGTTTTGGCCAAGCTGGGTTGCCTGGCTCTTGTATTTATGCCCTACGTTCCCGTTAGTTCGGCTAGGGCATAAGGGGAGCACCTCTGCGATTGTTACTGCCGGGTCAGCCGGATGTGTACCTCATACTAGGTGAAGCCGAAAGCTAGCGTTCTTAAGGGAATATTCGGTCGGTGAACAAAAGATGATTTTTATTTATTTTCCATATGTGCCCCCAGATGTTTTTGCCTGCGTCTCCTCTCGCAGTACGGACATGCAGTTTAGGGCATGCGTACCCAAGGAAAGGAACCCTTAACGGAACTATTCTCCCTGGAAGATGTTTCTTACTACCCATGTAATATGACATAACTAGTTGGGTACATGTCTGTTCAAGCACTAATGACCCCTACGCCTGGTTTCCATGCATACCTTGGTTCTTATATAACTGAGCGGGTATTCAGATACACTCCGGACTATCGGATCCCAAGGTTGAAGCGAAAAGGTCCGCCATGACAAATGATTTACAATCCGGCTAGAAGGCATTATACATGTCACTTTAATTACATAGTCATGTAGACTGACTAAATTCCTCTTCTATACCATCCAACAGGCTGTCTAGCCTACAATCCTGTTGGGAATACTTTGCGGCTAATTCTTCTTGCCCACATACTAAGCTAACGGGGATCTCTTTCCCATCGGGCCCCACAGGTCCGGCCTCGGCCATGTGGTTTGGGTCAGCCTTGGTATACCGCGTCTTCACCATGGCTCAGGCTTCCCTGGCACCTTGACGGCAGGCTGATATCTTCCATAATCGGAAGTGCCGCCGTGCTCCCTTGAGCTTCTCCGCAAGCTCTCCAATGCCTGTTGGCAGGGAGACGGATGGCCACAGGGCCTGGGCAATACCTTGCATCACCTGCCGAACTTGTGCATGTTGTTGTGAGAGCTCGGGTAGAAGATCACCCGCAGACCCGGGCATCTCCTCCGTGGGACAACCCGTCAGCATACCTGCAGACATAACTCTGTTAGCCGGCTTCTCCACCGCACTATTTTAAGGGTTCGTTCAAGCACTTACTGAAAATGTCGCGTCGAAGCCGCTTATTCTCCTTCACGGAGTCTGCAAGCTGGGCTCGAACATCTTTCAGTTCCACGCTCAGCTTGGTATTGGCGTCTTGGAGATTGTTTTTCTCTCGCATGGCCTTAGTCAGCACGCGTTCGCCAGCCTTTAGCTGTCGTACGACATGCTGGTCCTCCGGATTCTCTCTAGAGTCATCTGCAATATCTATTGTTAGATCTGCAGCCATGCCGCACACTATATGGTACCTATCATTCTTTGAAACAAATGTTACCAGCTGGGGACTTTTCAGGTTCCTTCAATGCGACAACGGCGGCCCAAAGTTGGTTCTTGCATTCCTCCAGCTCCTGTGACAGTGGAGTATTCTTCTCTATAAGAACCTGCACAATAAATGATCCTTAAATCAGTTGTGCCAACTGTTTCAAGTCTCAGGGACTACTGATATATATACTCATCAAATTTTCTTACCCGTACATCCTTTACATACTGGTCCGTGGCTCTTGCTAGACCATGTTGAGCAGCACGGATGTACGCATCTCCCGAGTTGAATGCATCAAACACCTCTTGGGAGAAACAAGCGTCATGGAGTACGTCTCGGCGACGCCTGTGATTCATGGCGCTCTCCACTTCGGAATTCGTAGCGGATATCTTATCCGCATCCTCTGTAGAAGGAGCATCCGGCGTGTACCTTGTGTTAGCTTCCACCTTTGTGTCTGGCCCTGGAGCCCGACTGGTAGAGGCGTGATCGGCGACCTCTCCGGATATTGTCCAGCGAGCGTTCTTCCTTCTAGGAAACACGAGTGTTATTATGTTTTTAAAGATGACAACCACAGAGTGAGGTGTTGCATCATACCTCTACGCCGACATCTCCGTCCGGACCGCCTTCCTTTTTAGCATGTCCGGCTTTGAAACCCCTTGTTGGCGAGTCGTCGCGGGCTCGGCATGGCGTCCCGAGGGCCTTCCCTATAAAACACCATTTGTATATGGTAGATGAAGTGCATAAAAGGAAATCCTTTTCAAAGGTTGGGACTCCGGTCTCATTTACCTGCGAGGCTGGGAGTAGCCCAAGGTAGTCGGCTATAATGGCCACCATGGCGTCATCACAGCTTAGCTGATAGAAAATCCTATCAATCAGCTCCACGAATATGTCCGGATCCTCTTTCAGGCCGGGGTCGAGGACCCACTCAGGATCCTCTGGTTGTGGAGGTGGGCTATTGATCTCCCCTACCGCCTTATGCAGTTCCTGTGATGAAATGACAAGGTAAATATTTATCACGAAAACAAGGGTAGGATGGAAGTAAAAAGAGCGGAAGCTCACCCAGCTTCGAGGGTTGTTCATGGAGAATCCATCCCGTGGCTTGATGCGGAGGAACTCCTCTTCTTCCCCCTTATACATATCGGATAGAATTTTTGCTAGAGCAGCAACTGAGTCCGGTCCCTTGCGCCCGCAGCGAGTGGCATCATCTTCCCCGTTGAAGTGCAACATGGGGTGGCCTCGATATTGAAGTGGCTGCACCCCCCGCATAATGCATATTGCCATAACCTCGGTTATGGTCAGTCCTGATTTGGCCAGCAACTTTATCCGGCCCATCAGATAAAATACGTCTCTATCATCTTCCTCCTTTGGGCTCCGTGGGTGCCAGCTTAGGCGTTTCTTCAAAGGGGCGTTGTCGAACTCAGGAAGACCAATTCGGATAGGATCCGGGAGAGGAACATCCTCCATATAAAACCACTCCGAAGGCTAGTCCTCAGACGTCTTCTTCGGGGTACCGGACAGGTATCCGGTCCTGGCGATGCGCCATACTTTGGCTCCGCCCACTTGATATATTGATCCCCTCTGTGTACGGGGCACAAGGCAGACCAACTTCTTCCACAACGCGAAATGAGCTTCGCAACCCAGAAACAGCTCGCAAAGGGCTACGTAACCAGCGGTATGCAGTATGGAGGCAGGGGTGAGGTTGTGCAACTGGAGGCCGTAGAACTCCAGGAGCCCTCGGAGAAATGGATGGATTGGAAATCCGAGTCCCCTTACAAATAAGGGACAAGGCATACCCGCTCTCCCTTAGAGGGGTTGGGAAAGCTCTCCGCTTGCTCCCCGCCATTATAGGTGGCGAGCCCGGCTCGAACCGGGACCATATACGCTGGAGGGAGGAATCCCTGGGTCTGCAGCTTCAATAATTGGTTGTGCGGGACGGAACACTTCTCCTAGTCTCCGGGCTTGGGGCTGCGGGGGCGAGAGGAGGAGCTGCGCTGGCCAGCCATGTTGGGATGGATTTTTTTGGGCACGCTCCGATGAATGCTCGCTGAGGGAGGATGGTGTGGTTTGGATCTGAGGATCCTCGTCTCTTTAATAGACAATTCATTCACATAGATGGGGTGGTAAATGTAAAAACACCCTGGCTCCTCACATTCGCTTGACACGTGGAAGATGGCCATTATTGGACGCAGAAGCCAAGAAGCGCAACATTTACGAGAAGTCAGACACTATTTAGCAGGTACTCAGATTTTGAAGAAGAACCCGCCTTGCAATGCCGAAGACAATCAGCGCGCCGGACTCATCATCATTGAAGCCTGGTTCGGGGGTTACTGAGGGAGTCCTGGATTAGGGGGTATCCGGACAGCCGGATTACATCCTTTGGTCGGACTATTGGACTATGAAGATACAAGATTGAAGACTTCATCCCGTGTCCGGATGGGACTCTCCTTGGCGTGGAAGGCAAGCTTGGCAATACGGATATGTAGATCTCCTTCCTTGTAACCGACTCTGTGTAACCCTAGCCCCCTCCGGTGTCTATATAAACCGGAGGGTTTAGTCCGTAGGACCAACAACAACAATCATACCATAGGCTAGCTTCTAGGGTTTAGCCTCTCTGATCTCGTGGTAGATCAACTCTTGTACTACTCATATTATCAAGAACAATCAAGCAGGACGTAGGGTATTACCTCCATCAAGAGGGCCTGAACCTGGGTAAACATCGTGTCCCCCGCCTCCTATTACCATCCGCCTAGATGCACAGTTCGGGACCCCCTACCCGAGATCGGCCGGTTTTGACACCGACATGCGCCATTGGAGGCACTGCGAGCAATGGAGCAAGAAGGAGGAAGCAAGCAAGGAAGAGATGGGCTATGGGGGCTCCGCCCCCCTCCCCATTTATAGCAAGAGAAGTCCAACCGGCGTCTCCCATGATCACAGGTAATGATGGTCTTCCTTGCATGTCGCAGGGACTTGTCAAGTCGTGCAGTCACCGAAGCAGCGTGAGGAAGGGAGACGCCCACGTCCAATCAACCGCCACGCGTCAACCGAGGTTGCAGGCTTTGGGGGCCCGCGGCGCTTCGAGCTTGACCCTTGGCTTCGCCGCCAAGCCAAGCCCGCGTGCACCTTGGGCCCGGGGGCTACTGTTGGCGTTCTGGGAACGGGGGTCCCCAGACTTGCCTGCCTGCGGCCCGCCGCGTGGCTAAGCCAGCAGGTCGTATGGCCCATCCTCACCAACGAAGTGCCCAAGACCCTCGCGAGGGGCCAAGCCTCACGAGGCAGACGACACAAGACCTCCACTGGAGCGGCCTAGCCCGGCAGGCTCACGAGGAGCGGAGATATCAAGGCAAGGCAAACCTCACGAGGTTCTAATGACGTGAGCCGTGACGATCGACACCAGGCGGGCGCCAGCGCGCACAACGTCATTGTTTCCTCTTTGGTGTAAAGGGGGCAAGCGCAGCCGCGGAGTACCAAGGCCTCAGGTAAAGGTTGCCATTTCAGTGCAACAAAACCAAGACCGAGGACTGCAAGACGGAGGTCACCGTGGAGCCCAGAACGGCGTCACCAATAGAGCTTTGTGCAGGCGAAGACTACCTATTGTCAGGATAGCTTGTACTAGCTGTCCCCCTTCAAATTAGCCCGCCATTGTTGGCTCCCTTCCCGCTCGATATTTGGGAAGAGGACCAGGGCCTCTATAAATAGGACTAGCCACCACAGTGGAAGGGGGATCCCCGGCCAAAAAAGAGAGACCACCTCACACACAAGCTCCCCGAGCACAAGAACGCCTCAACCTCAGGAGGCCGTTCTGCCCTTGTATTGTTCATCATCAGCCCAAGAGGCAATCCACCACCACCACACTGGAGTAGGGTATTACACCACAACGGTAGCCCGAACCAGTAAAAACCTTGTGTCCTTCTGTGTTGTGAGTTCATCGAGTTCGTCCGCGAGATCCTAGCAAGCTAGAGCGTAGATTAGTTGGAGGGAAAGACTTCGCGCGCACCCCAGTGTTCGAACCTTAAGGGTTTGCCGAGACCCCATACCCCAACATCATCACTTCCACATAGTTCGTAGGTTCGTCGTGGTCTAGCAACATGACCTCCAGAACAGGATTACCATACCACTCTTGTCGTGGAATTGTCACGGCAGATGTCCTTAGTGTCAGGACTTAGTCGCGAGGCCAACGCATCTATGTGGTAGCTTGAGAGGGGTTGAGCGGGACGAGAGACACGATGTTTTACCCAGGTTCGGCCCCTCACGGTGGAGGTAAAAGCCTACATCCTGCTTCATTGATATTGATGATGATGATCACGGTTACAAGAGTGCTCTATTTCGAGAGCTATTGTCTAAACTAACTTGTCCCACTTGTGGAACTTGTCCATCTTCTCCCTTTTGGGGAGCCTTGCCCCTCCTTATATATGTTGGAGGGGCGGGTTACATGTGTAGTCCTATTAGTATTAGGACTAGTCTATCTCTAATACAAACCAGATATAAGTCCAGGTCTTAACTCCTTGTAGGACAAATATTCCTCATGCCTTTCCTCTTAAACCGGCCCACCGTTAAACGTGAACCGGCCTTCTGGGCCTTGGGCCTTGTCATCCGTCTGTCCCGCATGCCGGATCACCAGTGAGTCATAATGACCAGGTGGGTTGCTTGTAAACCGCCAGGTCAGGGCGGGTCGCTAGTAACTCGCCAAGTGTCAGCGGGGTCTTCAGATAAACTGCCAAGTCCTGGCCGGGTTAACTTCCGGCCGGTTTACGCCGCGGGGTATATCCCCGAAAACTCTGGTGCGGATCTTACTCTAGTTGACCTACGAGGTTCGGTACTAATTTGATCTAAAGTTTCATGATCATCATCATTAGCTTCTTCACTAATTGGTGTAGGTGTCATAGGAACCGGTTTCTGTGATAAACTACTTTCCGGTAAGGAAGCAAGTACAGTTACCTCATCAAGTTCTACTTTCCTCCCACTCACTTCTTTTGAGAGAAACTCCTTCTCTAGAAAGGATCCATTCTTGGAAACAAAAGTCTTGCCTTCGGATCTGTGATAGAAGGTGTACCCAAATGTTTCTTTTGGGTATCCTATGAAGACACATTTCTCCGATTTGGGTTCGAGCTTATCGGGTTGAAGCGTTTTCACATAAGTGTCGCAGCCCCAAACTTTAAGAAGTGACAACTTTGGTTTCTTGCCAAACCACAGTTCATAAGGAGTCGTCTCAACAGATTTAGATGGTGCCCTATTTCCGTCTCTAAAGCATAACCCCAAGATGATAGTGGTAAATCAGTAAGAGACATCATAGATCAAACCATATCTAGTAAAGTACGATTACGACGTTCGGACACAACATTACGCTGTGGTGTTCCGGGTGGCGTGACTTGTGAAACTATTCCGCATTGTTTCAAATGAAGACTAAACTCGTAACTCAAATATTCTCCTCCACGATTAGATCGTAGAAACTTTATTTTCTTGTTACGATGATTTTCCACTTCACTCTAAAATCCTTTGAACTTTTCAAATGTTTTAGACTTATGTTTCATCAAGTAGATATGCCCATATCTGCTCAAATCATCTGTGAAGGTGAGAAAATAATGATATCCACCACGAGCCCCAACATTCATTGGACCACATACATCAGTATGTATGATTTCCAACAAATCTGCTGCTCGCTCCATTATTTCAGAGAACGGTGGTTTAGTCATCTTGCCCATGAGGCATGGTTTGCAAGTACCAAGTGATTCATAATCAAGTGATTCCAAAAGTCCATCAGAATGGAGTTTCTTCATGCGCTTTACACCAATAAGACCCAAACGGCAGTGCCACAAATAAGTTGCACTATCATTATCAACTCTGCATCTTTTAGCCTCAATACTATGAATATGTGTATCTTCACTATCGAGATTCAAAAAGAATAGACCACTCTTTAAGGGTGCATGACCATAAAAGATATTACTCGTATAAATAGAACAACTATTATTCTCTGATTTAAATGAATAACCGTCTCGCATTAAACAAGATCCAGATATAATGTTCATGCTCAACGCTAGCACCAAATAACAATTATTTAGGTCTAAACTAATCACGAAGGTAGATGTAGAGGTAGCATGCCGACCGCGATCACATCGACTTTGGAACCATTTCCCACGCACATCGTCACCTCGTCCTTTGCTAATCTTCGCTTAATCCATAGTCCCTATTTCGAGTTGCAAATATTAGCACCAGAACCAGTATCAAATACCTAGGCACTACTGTGAGAATTAGTAAGGTACACATCAATAACATGTATATCACATATACCTTTGTTCACCTTGCCATCCTTCTTATCCACCAAATACTTGGGGCAGTTCCTCTTCCAGTGACCAGTCTGCTTGCAATAGAAGCACTCAGTCTCAGGCTTAGGTCCAGACTTGGGTTTCTTCTCCTGAACAACAACTTGTTTCCCGTTCTTCTTGAAGTTCCCCTTCTTCTTCCCTTTGCCCTTTTTCTTGAAACTGGTGGTCTTGTTGACCATCAACACTTGATGCTCCTTCTTGATTTCTACCTCCGCAGCCTTTAGCATTGCGAAGAGCTCGGGAATCGTCTTATCCATCCCTTGCATGTTATAGTTCATCACGAAGCTCTTGTAGCTTGGTGGCAGTGATTGAAGAATTCTGTCAATAACACTATCATCCAGAAGATTAACTCCTAGTTGAATCAAGTGATTGTTATACCCAGACATTCTGAGTATATGCTCACTGACAGAACTATTCTCCTCCATCTTGGAGCTATAGAACTTATTGGAGACTTCATATGTCTCAATCCGTGCATTTTCTTGAAATATTAACTTCAACTACTGGAACATCTCATATTGTCCATGATGTTCAAAATGTCGTTGAAGTCCCGGTTCTAAGCCATAAAGGATGGCACACTGAACTATCGAGTAGTCATCAGCTTTCCTCTGCCAGACGTTCATAACATCTGGTGTTGCTCCTGCAGCAGGTTTGGCACCTAGCGGTGCTTCCAGGATGTAATTCTTCTATGCAACAATGAGGATAATCCTCAAGTTACGGACCCAGTCTGTGTAATTGCTACCATCATCTTTCAACTTCGCTTTCTCAAGGAACACATTAAAATCCAACGGAATAACAACGTGGGCCATCTATCTACAACAACATAGACATGCAAAATACTATCATGTACTAAGTTCATGATAAATTAATGTTTAGTTAATCAAATTATTAAAGAACTCCCACTTAGATAGACATCCCTCTAATCATCTAAGTGATCACGTGATCCATATCAACTAAACCATGTCCGATCATCATGTGAGATGGAGTTGTTTTCAATGGTGAACATCACTATGTTGATCATATCTTCTATATAATTCACGCTCGACCTTTCGGTCTCTAGTGTTCCGAGGCCATATCTACATATGCTAGGCTCGTCAAATTTAACCCGAGTATTCTGCATGTGCAAAACTGGCTTGCACCCGTTGTATGTGAATGTAGAGCTTATTACACGCGATCATCACGTGGTGTCTTGGCACGACGAACTTTCGCAACGGTGCATACTCGGGGAGAACACTTGTACCTTGAAATTTAGTGAGAGATCGTCTTATACTGCTACCGTCGTTCTAAGCAAAATAAGATGCATAAAAGATAAACATCACATGCAATCAATATAAGTGATATGATATGGCCATCATCATCTTGTGCTTGTGATCTCCATCTCCGAAGCACCGTCATGATCACCATCGTCACCGGCGAGACACCTTGATCTCCATCGTAGCATCGTTGTCGTCTCGCCAAATATTGCTTCTACGACTATCGCTACCGCTTAGTGATAAAGTGAAGCCATTACAGGGCGATTACATTGCATACAATAAAGAGACAACCATATGGCTCCTGCCAGTTGCCGATAAGTCGGTTACAAAACATGATCATCTCATACAATAAAATATAGCATCATATCTTGACCATATCACATCACAACATGCCCTGCAAAAACAAGTTAGACCTCCTCTACTTTGTTGTTGCAAGTTTTACGTAGCTGCTACGGGCTGAGCAAGAACCGTTCTTACCTACACATCAAAACCACAACGATAGTTTTTCAAGTTAGTGTTGTTTTAACCTTCTCAAGGACCAGGCGTAGGCACACTCGATTCAACTAAAGTTGGAGAAACTGACACTCGCCAGCCACCTGTGTGCAAAGCACATCGATAGAACCAGTCTCGCGTAAGCGTACACGTAATGTCAGTCTGGGCCGCTTCATCCTACAATACCGTCGGACCAAAGTTTTCATGCTGGTAAGTAGTATGACTTGTATCGTCCACAACTCACTTGTGTTCTACTCGTGCATATACCATCTACGCATAAAACAGGCTCGGATGCCACTGTTGGGGAACGTAGTAATATCAAAAAATTCCTATGCACACACGGGATCATGGTGATGCATAGCAACGAGAGGGGAGAGTGTGTCCATGTACCCTCGTAGACCGAAAGCGGAAGCTTTAGCACAACGCGGTTGATGTAGTCGTACATCTTCACGATCCGATCGATCCAAGTACCGAACGCACGGCACCTCCGTGTTCAAAACACGTTCAACTCGATGACGTCCCACGAAATCCGATCCAGCAGAGCTTCACGGGAGAGTTTCGTCAGCACGACGACATGATGATGGTGATGATGATGCTACCGATGTAGGGCTTCGCCTAAGAACCGCTACGATATGATCAAGGTGGATTATGGTGGAGGGGGCCACCGCACACAGCTGGGAGAGATCAACAGATCAACTTGTGTGTCTAGAGGTGCCCCCTGCCCCCATATATAAAGGAACAAGGGGGAAGGCCGGCCGGCCCCTGTAGGCGCGCCAGGAGGAGGAGTCCTCCTCCTAGTAGGAGTAGGACTCCCCTCTTTCCTACTCCTACTAGGAGGGGGAAAGGAAGGGGGAGAGGGAGAAGGAAAGGGGGCCGCCATCCTCTCCTAGTCCAATTTGGACCAGAGGGGGAGGGGCGCGTGGCCTGCCCTAGGCCAGCACTCTCTTTCTCTCCACTAAGGCCCATAAGGCCAACTATTTCTCCCGAGGGGGGGGGGGGTTTCCGGTAACCCTCCGGCACTCCGATTTTCTCCGAAACCACCCAGAACATTTCTGGTGTCCGAATATAGTAGTCCAATATATCGATCTTTACGTCTCGTCCATTTTGGAGACTCCATGTCCGTGATCATATCCGGGACTCCGAACTACCTTCGGTACATCAAAACACAAAAACTCATAATACCGATCGTCACCTATCTTTAAGCATGCGGACCCTACGGGTTCGAGAACTATGTAGACATGACCGAGATAAGTCTCTGGTCAATAGCCAATAGCGGAACCTGGATGTTCATATTGGCTCCCACATATTTTACGAAGATCTTTATTGGTCAAACCGCATAACAACATATGTTGTTCCCTTTGTCATCGGTATGTTACTTGCCCGAGATTCGATCGTTGTTATCTCAATATGTAGTTCAATCTCGTTACCGGCAAGTCTCTTTACTCGTTCCGTAATACATCATCTCGCAACTAACTCATTAGTTACAATGCTTGCAAGGTTTATAGTGATATGCATTACCAAGTGGGCCCAGAGATACCTCTCCGACAATCAGAGTGAAAAATCCTAATCTTGATCTATACCAACTCAACAAGTACCATCGGAGACACCTGTAGAGCACCTTTATAATCACCCAGTTACATTGTGACGTTTGGTAGCACACAAAGTGTTCCTCCGGTAATCGGGAGTTGCATAACCTCATAGTCACAGGAACATGTATGAGTCATCAAGAAAGCAATAGCAGTAAACTAAACGACCAAGTGCTAAGCTAACGGAATGGGTCAAGTCAATCACATCATTCTCCTAATGATGTGATCCCGTTAATCAAATGACAGCTCATGTCTATGGTTTGGAAACTTAACCATCTTTGATTAATGAGCTAGTCAAGTAGAGGCATACTAGTGACACTCTGTTTGTCTATGTATTCACACATGTACTAAGTTTCCGGTTAGTACAATTCTAGCATGAATAATAAACATTTATCATGATATAAGGAAATAAATAATAACTTTATTATTGCCTCGAGGGCATATTTCCTTCATTGGCAACCTCTTATAAGCGTCGGGTTGCAAGTATTTGTTCTTTGTGTGCAGGTAACGTTTACATAGTGTTGCTTGGTTCTCCTACTAGATTGATACCATGGTTTCATAACTAAGGGAAATACCTACATTAGTTGTGCTGCATCACCCCTTCCTCTTTGAGGAAATACGACGTAGTTCAAGCGACATCACTTGCGCAGTCACGGGGATTCATAGGGCACTTGCATCGCACATGGTTATACCACTACCTCCACCTCTGCTCGCGCTTGCGCAGTCGTGGTGATTTCACAGCCCACTAGCACCGCACACGATTAATCACTACCTACACCCTTGATCTCGCTTGCACAGTCGTGGTGATTTCACAACGCACTTGCATGGCACACGGTGCAGCCAGTACACCCGTGTCCGTTGAGCGTCATTCAAGTCTTTGCAGCAAAAAACGTCAGAGAGGGTCAGAAGACAGCCACACCAGCATGTGGCTCAAATATATATATATATATATATATATATATATATATATATATATATATATATAGATATGAGTGAAAAGGGTGGTCTATGATGTTCAAAATTCCAATGCACAACTTTGACCGCGTGGGCCCATGGTTGGGTGTGTCGTCGAAGATCGATGAGAGGGGTCAGAAGTCAAGAACCACCTGGAAGTGGCCAAATATATGTAGGAATATAGGTGTGATGTTTAAAACTTTAAATACACAATGCACAACTTTGGTGGCACCTGCCTCGCAAACCCAAAAGCACCCTTGGATATATCTACAATGTCATAATGTCGTAGCTACCTAGCAAGGGTGCTTGACCCACCTCCCACTTCATGTCAGCGGGGCGGATGCACGTAATGATACTTTGGTCATACATGCATGTCGCCATGACCTACCATAAGACGGACCAGTGAATCTATCGCCTGGTCAAAGGACAATTGTTGTTGTCGATAAAAAAATGGATATATATATATATATATATATATAAACCGCTTGGGCCAATAGATTGAACCATCATCAAAAAATCACACGAGATGGACCACAAAACCAGCACCGCCTAGATGGGCCCCAAAATGATGTATGTCGGAAGGTGTGATTTGTGTCTTCAATATTGAATAATGTACAATTTAGCTGTGGCGCCTGCCTCTTGATACAGACAACAACCATGAAAGTCAGGTAATTAAGGACGAGATACGCAGGGTATGATGTCGGTCGAACCCACCAATCCGAGTGTGTGGGAGGGAATCCTGACAACGCATGAGGTCGAACTTTTGTTGAACGACATGTGACAGTGACCGGCCCTAACACAAACTAGGAGAAATACTTTCATGGCCAACACATATCCCTCGTTATCGGTCAAAGGGATGATATATACACTCTGAGAGCCCAAAGATATGCGTGTCATCACAAAAAACCGCACAAGGGAGACGTGGTCGATCAGAAGACCCCCCTATACACTGCATGTGGCCCAAAAATATGTATGGGTGGTGTGTGATGTGTTCAAATCCCCAATGCACAACTTTGATGGGGCACCAACTACATTACAAGCTGAACACCATACCCGACCCCAAGCCAGGTTCAATATGTACGATGTCGGTTCCCCAACTTCGAGGCGCGCGGGGGGGGGGGGTGTCGTCCAACGCATGCGCTCAAACTTTATTTGGTCTAACATAGCACACATAGCAATAGGAATCCATCATGATCAAACCCTTCTCGTATGTTGGGTCAAACAGATAGATTGTATAGGGCCCCCTCGTTATCGGATAAGGGTGATATATAGACCTCGGGGAGCCCACAGATATGTGCGGCGTCTATAAACCGCACAAGGGAGATGTGCTCAGTCAGAAAACCCGGCCCCCTATACCCTGCATGCGGCCCCAAAAAATGTACGTGTCTAGTGTGTGATTTGTTCAAATCCCAAAAGCACAAGTTCGATGGGGCACCAACTACATCAGTAACATTACCAATAAAAACATATTCTACAAATTAGCAAACAAGGATCCCAAGGTTTATATAATCATCATGATAGGTCACTATAGAGACATTTAGATGGTAAATGTCTATAATGATCATATCATGACGTTTAAATGAAGCTTGAGATATGCAACTTCCCACTGGGGTCACCCATCCTTAGACTAGTCCATCCCGAGCATGCTTAACTTCTGCATTCTCTTCGACTAGGTTAGCGGATAGGAAGCCGCCCCTTGTTGACAAGAATTGCCTCCTTGCCTTTAAGGCGTTTCACGCTGGTCACCGTATGGGACCTACTCCCTACTATCACACACGTTTGTGCTTTTGGAAACAGTGTGCAATATTTACATGGCCGGTGTGTCACCGCCTAGCCTTCCATGAGCACTAACACTGGCAGCGGGAAACCGATGGGAGAAGAGGCGGGAAACTGATGGGAGGAGTGGCGGGAAACAGTAGTGTGTTTGTATATATAACAACATTAATAGGGAAAACTTAGTAGAGAAGGAAGCGTGAGCTAGCACGACGCATGCGCACTATGCTTACCCATGGGTGACAGACGGTTGACCAGAACTGCTTTAAATATCCAAGGTTCGTTTGGCCTTTTTTATGAAGGAAATATGCCCTAGAGGCACTAATAAAGTTGTTATTTATATTTCCTTATATCATGATAAATGTTTATTATTCATGCTAGAATTGTATAAACCAGAAAGTTAGTACATGTTTGAATACATAGACAAAACAGAGTGTCCCTAGTATGCCTCTACTTGACTAGCTCGTTAATCAAAGATGGTTAAGTTTCCTAACCATAGATATGTGTTGTCATTTGATGAACAGGATCACATCATTAGAGAATGATGTGATGGACAAGACCCATCCGTTAGCTTAGCATTATGATCGTCTAGTTTTATTGCTATTGCTTTCTTCATGACTTATACATATTCCTCTGACTATGAGATTATGTAAATCCTGAATACCAGAGGAACACCTTCTGTGCTATCAAACATCACAACATAACTGTGTGATTATAAATATGCTCTACATGTGTCTCTAAAGGTGTTTGTTGAGTTCGCATAGATCGAGATTAGGATTTGTCACTCCGTGTATCGGAGAGGTATCTCTAGGCCCTCTCGGTAATGCACACCACTATAAGCCTTGCAAGCAATGTAACTAATGAGTTAGTTGCGAGATGATGCATGACGGAATGAGTAAAGAGACTTGCCAGAAACGAGATTGAACTAGGTATGATGATACCGATGATCGAATCTCGGGTAAGTAACATACCGATGAAAAAGGGAATAACGTATGTTGTTATGCGGTTTGACCGATAAAGATCTTCATAGAATATGTAGGATCCAATATGAGAATCCAGGTTCTGCTATTGGTTATTGACCAGAGATATGTCTCGATCATGTCGACATAGTTCTCGAACTCGTAGGGTCCGCACACTTAACGTTCGATGACGATTTGTATTATGAGTTATGTGTTTTGGTGACCAAAGTTTGTTTGGAGTCCCGAATGAGATCACAGACATGACGAGGAGTCTCGAAATGGTCGAGAGGTAAAGATTGATATATTGGATGAACGTATTCGGACACCGGAAAGGTTTCAGGACGTTTCAGATATTTATCGGGGAACCGAGGGGTTACCGGAACCCCCCGGGGAAGTTATGGGCCTTAATGGGCCATAAGGGAGTAGATGAGGGCAGGCAACAAGGTGGCGCCCCCCCCCCAAGGTAGTCTGAATTGGACTAGGGGGAGGGGGCGCAACCCCCTCTTTCCTTTCCCTCTCCCTCTCCTTCCCTCTCTTGGAATAGGAAAGGGAATCCAACTAGGATTGGGAATCCTAGTTGAACTCCCCCCTTGGCGCACCCACCTTGGCCGCTGGCCTCCTCCTCCCCCTTCTTTATATACGTGGCCAGGGGCACCCTAAAGACACATCAATTGTTCTTTAGCCATGTGTGGTTCCCCCTCCATAGTTTACCACCTCGGTCATATTGTCGTAGTGCTTAGGCGAAGCCCTGCACGGATCACATTACCAACACCGTCACCACGCCGTCGTGCTGATGGAACTCTCCCTCGACCCTCTACTGGATCAAGAGCTCGAGGGACGTCATAGTGCTGAATGTGTGCTGAACACGGAGGTGTCGTACGTTCGGTACTTGGATTGGTTGGATCATGAAGACGTTCGACTACATCAACCGCGTTACATAACACTTCTGCTTTCAGTCTACGAGGGTACGTGGACACACTCTCCCATCTTGTTGCTATGCTTCTCGTAGATAGATCTTGCATGATCGTAGGAATTTTTTGAATTACTACGTTCCCCAACATTTTATACATTATAATTAAGTTTTATAAGAATTAATTTAATGTGCATAATTCAAATTACTGAACCAAAATGGCTACAAAAACCATACATGTGTCCTTGGATGCATGTTTAGGTCCCATGCAAATAATGAGAATGAATTACAACTGTCTCGGTGTTTGGCTCGGCCTCGGACATTGAGAATCTCGGTTTTTAAATCCCCATAAATCCAAAACTCACCCGAAAATCGTGAAACTTGGCATGGTGTCACGACATGGCACATATATGTCGAGGAAAGAAATTGTTCATTTTGGGGCAAGTTTTATTACAAGCCATTTATAAACCGGAGCTTCTCTCCAGAAGCCTCATGGTTTCGATAGGGAAACATGTCCCCCTTGTGGGCAAAACGATAATCACGGCCTCATTTCGCCTTGTATTTTTTTACAGGAAACATGGAATGACAGGATATCCGTGTTGAAATTTAAAATTATTCAGGATTTGTTTGGCCTTTTGATACATTAATTGAGTTTCCTAGGCATTTAATGTCCATATTTCAAATATGAACTACAGATACATTCCCCAGTTCACCAAAATAGCTAGAAAATTCATACATGTGTTCTTGGGTGCATGTTTAGGTCCCATGCAAGGAATGGGAATGAATTGCAACCGCACCGGCATCCTGGCTCATCCTCAAACATTTGGAATCTCGATTTTTAAATCCCTGTAAATCCAAAACTAACCAGAAAATCATGAAAGTTGGCATGGTGTCACGTCATGGCACATATATGTCGTGGTAAAAACATTGTCCAATTTGGGCCAAGATTTATTACAAACCTCTTACAAACTGGAGCCTCTCGCAAGAAACCTCGTGGTTTCTATAGGGAAACGTGTCCCCTTGTGGGCGAAACGATAATCACTCCCTCTTCTAGCCTTATATTTTCTTCTACATGCGACATGGAACAATGGGAGATTCGCGCTGAACTTTGAAATTATTCAGGGTTCATTTGACCTTTTTATTCATTAATTGAGTTTTCTAGGCATTTAATGTCCATAATTCAAATCCAAACTACAAATATATGCTCCAGTGCACCAAAATGGCTAGAAAATTGTACATGTGTCCTTTGGGTGCATGTTTAGATCCCATGGAAGGAATGGGAATGAATTCAACCGTCTCGGTGTCCTGGCTCAACCTCAAACATTGCAAATCTTGGTTTTTAAATCTCCGTAAATCCAAAAATCGCCAGAAAATCATGAACCTTCGCATGGTGTCATGATGTGGCACATATATGTCGTGGTAAAAAAATTGTCCATTTTGGGCCCATCTATATTACAAGACTCTTACAAACCAAAGCCTCTTGTGGGTGAAACGATAATTGCTGCCTCTTCTCACCTTGTATTTTGTTTTCTACGGGCAACATAGAATAACAAGAGTGTCGTGCTGAAATTTGAAATTGTTCAGGGTTCGTTTGGCCATTTTATATATTAATTCAGTTTTTAGGCATTCAATGTAGTCCATAGTTCAAATTTGAACTACAAGCACATGCTAAAGTGAAGCAAAACGGGTGGAAAATCATGCATGTGTCATTGGGTGCATGTTTAGGTCTCATTGAAGGAATGGGAATGAATTACAAATGTCTCGCCGTCCTAAAACATTGAGAATCTCGGTTTTTTAATCCGAGTAAATCAAAAACTCACCCAGAAAACATGAAACTTGGCATGGTTTCATGGCATGACACATATATCCCATGGTAAAATATCATCCATTTTGAGACAAGGCGCACACAGTAATAGCCAACGGTCCTTTTGAAACAAATAGCTGACACATTGATATCGCAAATGGTTGTATTATATGAACCGTGTGTTCCCGTGGATAGTACTACCTATGTCCTCGTTCATTGGTCATCTTTTTATTTTGTGCCAAAATTTAACCATACTCAGTGGCGTGCGTGCATCTGTTTGATTAGACGGGGCGAGCAAGAGAAGTCCGCCATGCAGGCTGGACGGGACGCGTGCAAGCAGTCTGTCACGCAGGCTCGACAGGACGCATGCATCATGTCCACCTCGTAGGCTCGACTGGACACGTGCGAGAAGCAAGGCCGTCCATGCTCACAGGGAAGAGAGCTCTTTGACCTCCATCCATCAGCCGTCCGCCTCGCTCACAACTTCTCCATTAATGGAGGCCGAGCCGCTGTTTAACACACAGTTAATTAAAGCACCTAGACGGAGGGTGTTTGCTTGTGATCCCATGGCCCCTCTCAACGTTAGCATTTGCTTTGTTCGTGTTTTCAACTCATATTCCGGATAATTTAAAATGCCACATAGGGCAAAAAATAATACGACGACGAATAAAATGGCAACGGATAATACGATGACAAATTTACTATGACGCGGATAATAATTGTCTTACATATTCTGGATAATTTAAAATACCACATGCGGCAAAGCCCGGAAGACACGAGGGCAAGTTAAGAAGGAAATCGCAGACAATGATCTGGCTCGCTACTGTCTCCACTCCTCGATGGATCGCCACGCGACGACATCCTCTAGCTCCTTCCAATTCCTCACAACTTTTCTTGACAGCAGCCATGGATTCCGCCACCTCCTGCTCGCTCTCGATTCGAAGCTTCCTCAAGTCACCCATCAGTTCCTCGACGACCTCTTTTAGAGTCATCCTCGAGGCATTGCTCTGCTCATGCAGCATCTTCCAGTCGGCGGCCTCCTCCTTATTCTTGGTGAGCGCCTTGCGGAGCTCCGCATTGTCACCCATGAGTTGCTCGACGAGGCTGGTCGCCATCTCAACCGAGGCATCGCTGATCTCGAGTAGCTTCATCAAGCCGTCGACCAGCTCCTGCTGCTTAATGAGGCCAGCGAGAATGTCTTCGTCGCTGGCCAAGGACTTCAGCAACGCCAGCTTATTGTGATCGCAGATGAGGTGAGTGCGCTTGTGAGAGCCCTCATGTGCCGGTGAGAGCTCGCTTGAGGGCTCCACGGCGCGCCGGGATATCTCTGTTGCGGCTGCGCATAGCGGCGGGACCTCTCTAGTGCTTCCACGGCCTTGGTCTTTGCTCCCTGGTTATATGTCCACCCAAAACTCCTCCTACCAGTCATGGCGGAACGACTTGATAGGAAAGGCCGGTTTTGTGGGCGATGAGCCATGGCGGAACCAGGAAAGTTGAATAAGGGGGGCCAAGTGTTGTTTAGCTTTGTTGGGTGATAAGTCCCCAACGTATCTATAATTTTTTATTGTTCCATGCTATTATATTATCTGTTTTGGATGTTTTATATGCATTAATATGCTATTTTATGTGATTTTTGGGACTAACCTATTAACCTAGAGCCCAATGCCAGTTTCTGTTTTTCCTTGTTTTAGAGTTTCGCAGAAAAGGAATACCAAACGGAGTCCAATAGGAATAAAACTTTCGCGATGATTTTTCTTGGACCAAAAGACATCCAGGAGACTTGGACTGCAAGTCAGAAGAGCCACGAGGCGGCCACAAGGTTGGAGGGCACGCCCCCGGCCTTGTGGGCCCCTCAGTGACCCCCTGACGTAGATCTTCCTCCTATATATATTCTCAAATACCCCGAAAACTTCGAGGGGAGCCACAAAACCACTTTTCCACTAGCGCGACCGTTTGTACCTGTGAGATCCCATCTTGGGGCCTTTTCCGACATCCCATCGGAGGGGGATTTGATCACCGAGGGCTTCTACATCAACACCATTGCCTCTCCGATGAAGCGTGAGTAGTTTACCATAGACCTATGGGTCCATAGCTAGTAGCTAGGTGGCTTCTTCTCTCTCTTTGGTTCTCAATACCATGTTCACCTCGATGTTCTTGGATATCTATTCGATGTAATACTCTTTTGCGGTGTGTTTGCCGAGATCCTTGAACATTATTTGAATCTCCTCGGAATTCTTATATGCATGAATTGATATCTTTGCAAGTCTCTTCGAACTATCGATTTGGTTTGGCTAACTATATTGTTTTTTCTTGCAATGGGAGAAGTGCTTATCTTTGGTTCAATCTTGCGGTGCCCGATCCTAGTGACAGAAGAGGAACTGACACGTATTGTATTGTTGTCATCGAGGATAACAAGATGGGGTTTTCATCATATTGCTTGAGTTAATCCCGCTACATCATGTCATGTTACTTAATGTGTTACTATGTTCTTGTGAACTTAATACTCTTGATGCAGACAGGAGTAGGTCGATGTGTGGAGTAATAGTAGTAGATGCAGAATCGTTTCGGTCTACTTGACACGGACGTGATGCCTATATTCATGATCATTGCCTTAGATATCGTCATAACTTTGTGCTTTTCTATCAATTGCTTGATAGTAATTTGTTCACCCACCGTAATAATTTCTATCTTGAGAGAAGCCTCTAGTGAAACCTATGGCCCCCGGGTCTATTTTCCATCATATAAGTTTCTGATCTATAATTTTAGTTTCCGATTTACTTTCTTTGCAATCTTTTAATTTCCGTTCCATAAACCAAAAATACCCAAAATATTATTTTACCATTTATCCATCTATATCAGATCTCACTTTGCAAATAACCGTGAAGGGATTGACAACCCCTTATCGTGTTGGGTGCAAGTTGGTGTTTGTTTGTGCAGGTATTCGGTGGCTTGTCGTGTTGCCTCCTACTGGATTGATACCTTGGTTCTCAAAACTGAGGGAAATACTTACTCTACTTTGCTGCATCACCCTTTCCTCTTAAAGGGAAAAACTAACGCAAGCTCAAGAGCTAGTAAGAAGCATTTCTGGCGCCGTTGCCGAGGAGATCTACGCCAAGCCAAGATATACCAAGTACCCATCATAAACTCTCATACCTCGCATTACATGATTCACCATTCGCCTCTCATTTTCCTCTCCCCCACTTCTAAAATGATTTTCGAATTGATTTGCCTTTTCTTCGCCCTTCTTCCGTTCGTCTTCTTCTTTTGCCTTTCTCGCTTCTATGGCTAGTCCTCCCATCCTTGTTAGCACTCTCGATAATGAGGTTCTCAACTTTAAACAAAGGGAAGGAGAGAATTTAAAGATGCTTGGTATAGAATTTGCAATGCTCAAAATAGATCTACTCGAAAGCAATCTACTTCTGTTCTTCTTCACAATTTTATGTAGGAGTTACTCCTTGGAATACATATGATCTAGATACCATTACTCGGGGGAATTTCTTGGGGAGCCATACTTTTGATTCTTACAATGCCATGATAGATTTTCTAGGCCCACCACCTCTTTTGGTTAATGGAACTATTTTAACCTTGGAACATGTGATGCAAAGATTAGATATTATTGAAAATAAAATTTCTACCATAGAGTTGATTGAACATTTGGGTAAAAAGATTCATAATCATATTACTCAATATGGATCTAAGGTAGGAGTTACTCTAAAGAGCCTTAAGGAAAAGGAACCCATAGTTAATGAAAAAGATAGATCAAGATTCTACTAGAATTGGCAAACTAGAAGATATTATTACCAACTTGGGTTCCGCTTTTCCTCCGTTAAAACAACTCCAAATATTCCTCCTAAGATTGCTAAGATTTCTTATGTTCCTAAAATTAAGGGCGAATCCTCTAGTAAAAAACAATGAAGATCTCAAATCAATTAGTGTTCACCCCAATTTTTTCGATGTTATTAAGGAACCTATTGTCACGAATGAATTTCTTGATTTCTTGCCTAGGAGTTTGATCATTTATAAAACTAAAGAATATTCTAAGAATCATAAGTGTGGCAATTGAGGAATTGCATGCCAAAGATGACAATACTTAGATCTATTCATGTTTTATGCCTAGCTAAGGGCATTAAACAATAGCGCTTGTTGGGAGGCAACCCAATTTTATTTTTGTTTTTGCTTTTTAGATTCTGTTTTGCAATAAATTTTTCATCTGGCCTCTTGTTAGATGTGGTTTTATGTTTTAATTAGTGTTTGTGCCAAGTAAGACCTTTGGGATAGCTTACAGTGATAGTTGATTTGATCCTGCTAAAAAATAGAAACTTTTGCACCGAGGAGATTAGATTTTGTTTTTAACACAAGCGCGATAAAATACTGATTCTTTTGGCAGAGCATTTATAAACAAATTTCCTAGGACTTCCTAATTTCGCAGGATTTTTGGAGTTACAGAAGTATTTGTAACATCCAGATTTCTATAGACTGTTCTGTTTTTTGATAGATTCTGTTTTTTGCAGGTTGTTTGCTTATTTTGATGAATCTATGGCTAGTATGGGGGGGGGGTATGAACCATGAAAAAGTTGTAATACAATAGATATTACACCAATATAAATAAAGAATGAGTTCACAACAGTACCAAAAGTGGTGATTTAGTTTCTTATACTAAAGGAGCTTATGAGATTTTCTGTTGAAGTTTTGTGTTGTGAAGTTTTCAAGTTTTGGATAAAGATTTGATGGACTATGGAATAAGGAGTGGCAAGAGCCTAAGATTGCGGATGCCGAAGTCACCCAAGGTAATATTCAAGGAGGCCAAAGGGCCTAAGCTTGGGGATGCCCCGGGAAGGCATCCCCTCTTTCATCTTCGTGTATCGGTAACTTTACTTGAGGCTATATTTTTATTCACCACATGATATGTGTTTTGCTTGGAGCGGCATGTATGATTTGAGTCTTTGATTTTTAGTTTTCCACAATCATCCTTGCTGTACACACATTTTGAGAGAGACATGCATGAATTTTGATTTATTAGAATGCTCTATGTGCTTCACTAATATTTTTTGAGCTAGGCAAAATTGCTCTAGTGCTTCACTTATATCTTTTTAGAGCACGACGGTGGTTTTATTTTATAGAAATTGATGAACTCTCGTACTTCACTTATATTATTTTGAGAGCCTTTAGAACAGCATGGTAATTTGCTTTGGTTATAAAATTAGTCCTAATATGATAGGTATCCAAGAGGGACATAATAAAAACTTTCATATAGAGTGCATTGAATACTATGAGAAGTTTGATTCCAGATGATTGTTTTGAGATATGAAGATGGTGATATTAGAGTCCCGAAGCATGCACGTATGGTGAACCGTTATGTAACGAAGTTGGAGCATGAGATGTTTTTTGACTATCTTCCCTATGAGTGGCGGTCGGGGACGAGCGATGGTCTATTCCTACCAATCTATCCCCCTAGGTTCATGCACATAGTACTTTGTTTCGATGACTAATAGATTTTTGCAATAAATATGTGAGTTCTTTATGACTAATGTTGAGTCCATGGATTACACGCACTCCCACCTTTCTGTCATTGCTAGCCTCTCTAGTACTGTGCAACTTTTGCCAGTACCATAAACCCACCACATATCCTTCCTCAAGACAGCCACCATACCTACCTATTATGGCATTTCCATAGCCATTCCGAGATATATTGCCATGTAACTTTCCACTGTTCCGTTTATTATGACACACATCATCATTTTTTTATACATGTCGCTCTTGATTCATCGCACATCCCGGTACACCGTCGGAGGCATTCACATAGAGTCATATTTCTATTCTAGTATCAAGTTGTAATTTTCGAGTTGTAAGTAAATAAAAGTGTGATGATCTTCATTATTAGAGCATTGTCCCATGTGAGGAGAAAAAGAGAAAGGCCAAAAAAAGGAGAAGGCCCAAAAAAGAGAGAAAAAAATAAGAGAAAAAGAGAGAAGGGACAATGTTACTATCCTTTTTGCCACACTTGTGCTTCAAAGTAGTACCATGATCTTCATGATAGAGAGTCTCCTATGATATCACTTTCATATACTAGTGGGAATTTTTCATTATAAAACTTGTCTTGTATATTCCAACGATGGGCTTCCTCAAAATGCCCTAGGTCTTCGTGAGCAAGCAAGTTGGATGCACACCGACTTAGTTTTATTTTTGAGCTTTCTTAAACTTATAGTTCTACTGCATCCGTTGCATAGAAATCCCTACTCACTCACATTGATATCTATTAATGGGCATCTCCATAGCCCATTGATACGCCTAGTTGATGTGAGACCTTCTCCTTCTTTTTATCTTCTCCACAACCACCGTCTATTCCACCTATAGTGCTATGTCCATGGCTCACGCTCATGTATTGCGTGAAAGTTGAAAAGGTTTGAGAACATCAGAAGTATGAAACAATTGTTTGGCTTGTCATTGGGGTTGTGCATGATTTGAATATTTTGTGTGATGAAGATGGAGCATAGCCAGACTATATGATTTTGTAGGGATAAGCTTTCTTTGGCCATGTTATTTTGACAAGACATAATTATTTGTTAGTATGCTTGAAATATTATTGTTTTTATGTCAATATTAAATTTTTGTTTTGAATCTTACGGATCTGAACATTCATGCCACAATAAAGATAATTACATGGATAAATATGTTAGGTAGCATTCCACATCAAAAATTCTAGTTTTATCATTTACCTACTCGAGGACGAGCAGGAATTAAGCTTGGGGATACGTCTCCAAGGTATCTATAATTTTTTATTGTTCCATGCTATTATATTATCTGTTTTGGATGTTTTATATGCATTAATATGCTATTTTATATGATTTTCGGGACTAACCTATTAACCTAGAGCCCAGTGCCGATTTCTATTTTTTCCTTGTTTTAGAGTATCGCAGAAAAGGAATACCAAACGGAATAAAACTTTTGCGATGGTTTTTCATGGACTAGAAGACACCCAGGAGACTTGGAGTGCAAGTTAGAAGAGCCATGAGGCAGCCACAAGGGTGGATGGCGTGCCCAGGGGGTAGGGCACGCCCCCGACCTTGTGGGCCCCTCGGTGACCCCCTGACCTAGATCTTCCTCCTATATGTATTCTCAAATACCCCAAAAACTTCCAGCCACAAAACCACTTTTCCACCACCGCAACCTTCTGTACCCATGAGATCCCATCTTGGGGCCTTTTCCAGCATCCTGCCGGAGGGGGATTCGATCATGGAGGGCTTCTACATCAACACCATTGCCTCTCTGATGAAGCGTGAGTAGTTTACCACAGACCTACGGGTCCCTAGCTAGTAGCTAGATGGATTCTTCTCTCTTTGATTCTCAATACCATGTTCTCCTAGATGTTCTTCGAGATCTGTTCAATGTAATACTCTTTTGCGGCATGTTTGCCGAGATTCGATGAATTGTGGATTTATGATCAACTTATCTATGAACATTATTTGAATCCCCTCTGAATTCTTATATGCATAATTTGATATCTTTGCAAGTCTCTTCGAACGATCGATTTGGTTTGGCCAACTAGACCGGTTTTTCTTGCAATGGGAGAAGTGCTTAGCTTTGGATTCAATCTTGCAGTGCTCAATCCTAGTGACAGAAGGGGAACCGAGACGTATAGTATTGTTGCCATCGAGGATAACAAGATGGGGATTTCATCATATTGCTTGAGTTAATCCCGCTACATCATGTCATCTTACTTAATGCGTTACTCTATTCTTATGAACTTAATAGTCTAGATGCAGGTAGGAGTCGGTCGATGTGTGGAGTAATAGTAGTAGATGCAGAATCGTTTCGGTCTACTTGACACGAATCTGATGCCTATATTCATGATCATTGCCTTAGACATCGTCATAACTTTGCACTTTTCTATCAATTGCTCAGCAGTAATTTGTTCACCCATCGTAATAATTTCTATCTTGAGAGAAGTCTCTAGTGAAACCTATGGCCCCCGGGTCTATTTTCCATCATATAAGTTTCTGATCTATAATTTTAGTTTCCGATTTACTTTCTTTGCAATCTTTTACTTTCCGTTCCATAAACCAAAAATAGCCAAAATATTATTTTACCATTTATCCATCTATATCATATCTCACTTTGCAAATAACTATGAAGGGATTGACAACCCCTTATCGCGTTGGTTGCAAGTTGGTGATTGTTTGTGCAGGTATTCGGTGGCTTGTCGCGTTGCCTCCTACTGGATTGATACCTTTGTTCTCAAAACTGGGGAAATACTTACTCAAGTTTGCTGCATCACCCTTTCCTCTTCAAGAGAAAAACCAACGCAAGCTCAAGAGGTAGCATTGGGAAGGACCGGCCTGTCAAATTACTCCATTTTAGCAGGAATTAATGACCTACTAACGTGCATATTAGCTTGAATTTAAGGATGTTATGGGGGCCAGGGCCCTTGCTGGCACCCCTGTCTCTACCACTGGTGATGAGGAGAGGAACTGTGAAGTAATTTTCTAGTGGATAGTTTTTATAGCCCAGTGCTAAGTGTGAACACATTTAGGTTTGATCGGTGTGGATAGATTTGCTACTTATTGCATTGTAATCTAGAATGTGACGAGAAACAAGGTCAAAATTTATTGATGGTTCTGGGCTTGAAGCCTGAAACACAACTTCATATGGTTGTCTATTTCTGTTGTTCTGGCTCATCACAAACAGTTCTTCTGGATCAACCGTATGCCACGCATCGCACACACATCGAAAGCCCAAAATGGTTCCCGGATGGCGCACGTGGGCCCACGTTCTCGGATGTACAAGTACATGTCTGCCCACTATCACACACGGTCCAAATAACACCATCGTGTCTGATGGATGCGCCGTCGCGCCTACCAGGGGTGCCAGAAGGTTGACCAGAATTACAATATGCAGGTGTGGTTACTCGCCGTTGAGGCGGCCGCAGCGCGCTCTACTCGTCGTTGAAGCGGCCACGGCGTGCTCTGCCCATGTCCGTCCGCGCGTTTTGCTCCCCATTGAGGCAGCCACGGCGCGCTCCGCCCTGGCGTCTCTCCGCCTGCTCTACTCGCCGTTTAGGTTCCCTTGGGTCGCATCCCTCTGCACGCTCTGCTCACCGTTTAGGTGCCAAGGCTCGCTCGGGTCGCGTCCCTCCACGCGCTCTTTGCTAGCGGTTTGGGCCGGCGCACGATCATGTTGGGGAAGTGATACGTCTCAAACATATCTATAATTTTTGATTGTTCCATGCTGTTATATTATCATTCTTGGATGTTTTATAATCGTTTTATAGTCATTTTATATCATTTTTTTGTATTAACCTATTGACATAGTGCCAAATGCCAGTTGTTGTTTTTTGCATGTTTTTTACATCATAGGAAATCAATATCAAACGGAGTGCAAATGCAGCGAAAGTTTTTCTGGATTTTTTTGGACTAGAAGACATCCAATGGGCCGAAGAAGCGCCTAGGGGGGTGCTCTGAGGGGAGCACAACCCACCAGGGCACGCCTGGAGGCCCAGGCGTGCCCTGGTGGGTTGTGCCCACCTCGGGTGCCTCCCGAACCAACTCTTTGCTCTATAAATACCCCAATATTCCAGAAACCCTAGGGGAGTCGACGAAAATCAATTCCAGCCACTACAGAGTCCAGAAACACCAGATCCAATCTAGACACCATCACAGAGGGGTTCATCATGCCCATTGGTGCCTCTCCGATGATGCGTGAGTAGTATTTTGTAGACCTTCGGGCCCGTAGTTAGTAGCTAGATGGCTTCCTCTCTCTTTTGATTCTCAATACAATGGTTTCTTGGAGATCCATATGATGTAACTCTTTTTGTTGTGTGTTTGTTGGGATCCGATGAATTTGAGTTTATGATCAGATCTATGTTTTTATCCATGAAAGTTAATTGAGTCTTTTGATCTCTTATATGCATGATTTCTTATAGACTCATATTTCTTCTCCGATATTTGGGTTTTTTCTAGCCAACTTGATCTATTTATCTTGCAATGGGAAGAGGTGCTTTGTGATGGGTTCGATCTTACAGTGCTTGATCCCAGTGACAGAAGGGGAACTGACATGTATGTATTGTTGTCATTAATGATAACAAGATGGGGTATATTTATACATAAATAGATCTTGTCTACATCATGTCATCATTCTTATTGCATTACTCCATTTCTCCATGAACTTAATACAATAGATGCATGCTGGATAGCAGTCGATGTGTGGAGTAATAGTAGTAGATGCAGGCAGGAGTCGGTCTACTAATCTTGGACGTGATGCCTATATAATGATCAATGCCTGGATATCGTCATGATTATTTGAAGTTCTATCAATTGCCCAACAGTAATTCGTTTACCCACCATTTGCTATTTTTATCGAGAGAAGCCACTAGTGAAAACTACGGCCCCCGGGTCTCTTCTTTAATATATTTGCCTTTGCAATCTATTTTCCTTTGCTTTTATTTTCAGATCTATTAAACCAAAAATACAAAAATACCTTGCTGCAATTTATTTTATCCAAGATCTATTTTATCCTATCTATCATATTTTTATCACGTCCGTTTGCCAATTTCTGGCGTTGTTACCCGAAAGGGATTGACAACCCCTTTAACATGTCAGGTTGCGAGTATTTGTTATTTGTGTGTAGGTGTTGTTTACGTAGTGTTGCTTGGTTCTCCTACTGGTTCTATAAACTTGGTCTCATCACTGAGGGAAATACCTACCGTCGTTGTGCTGCATCATCCCTTCCTCTTTGGGGAAATACTGACGTAGTTCTACCAGACATCAAAAGGAATTTCTGGCACTGTTGTCAGGGAGACATCATCAACATCTACCAGGTTCCTAATCACAAATCTCATCTCCTTGCAATTTACATTATTTTCCATTTGCCTCTCGTTTTCCTCTCCTCCACTTCACAAAAAATTGCCATTTTATTCGCCCCCTTTTGCCTTCGCCATTTTCTTGCCAAATCTATTTTTGAGTGCAATCTTGTTGTGTAGTGACCATGACTCAAGAGAACACCAAGTTGTGTGATTTCTCAAATACCAACAACAATGGTTTTATTGGCACTCCGATTGCTCCTCCGGCCACTAGTGCGGAATCTTGTGATATTAATACTGCTTTGCTGAATCTTTATATGAAAGATCAATTTTCCGGTACTCCTAATGAGGATGTCGCATCCCATCTTAACAATGATGTGGACAATGATGTTGTGAAGATGAAATTATGCGACATGCAAAAGAAAAAAAGATGTGGACAATGATGTTGTGAAGATGAAATTATTTCCGTTTTCTTTGCATGTTTCTGCAAAAATTTGGTTTTCTTCTTTGCCCCGCAATAGTATCGATTCGTGGAATAAGTGCAAGGATGATTTTATCACTAAGTAATTTCTACCCGCAAAAATTATTTCCCTTAGAACCCAGATCATGAATTTCAAGCAACTTGAACATGAGCATGTTGCAAAATCCTGGGAAAGGATGAAAAGGATGATAAGGAATTGCCCAACTCATGGGTTAAATCTTTGGATGATCATACAAAAAATTTATGCAGGGTTGAATTTTGTTTCTCGTAATCTTATAAATTCCGTCGCGGGTGGTACTTTTATGGAAATTACATTGGGTGAAGCTACCAAATTGCTTGATAATATTATGGCAAATTATTCACAATGGCATACCGAAAGAGCTCCTACTAGTACAAAAGTTAATTCGGCTGAAGAAGTTTCTTCCTTGAGTGAAAAAGTTGATGCTCTTATGAAATTGGTTGCTAGTAAAGTGCTCCTACTGATTTCAATTATATGCCTTTGTATACTTTGATTGAGCAAAATAGTGATGTTGTAGATGTGAATTTTATCTCGCGAAACAATTTCAATAACAATGCTTATAGAGGTAATTTAATCCTAGGCCTTTTCCTAGTAATTCCTCTAATAATTATGGTAATTCCTATGGCAATCCTTCTTATAATAATAATAGGAACACCTCTTCTCTTGAGAATAATATTAAAGAATTTATCAACACGCAAAAGGTTTTCAATGCTACAATGGAAGGAAACTTGAATAAGATTGATGATTTGTCTAGAAGTGTTGATAGAATTTCTCATGATGTAGAAAATCTCAAGATGAAAATTTTTGTGCCTAAGGTTGAGGAATCAATTAAAGTCTTTATGTTTCTATGGATGGAAGTAAGAGATGAACCGTTATGCTTAGAGCTAGAAGAGAATTTTTAGAAAAAGCGTTTTCTAGTGATTGCTTTCATAAAAGTGATGAAGATCTTAAAATGATTGGTGTTTCTTCTATTGATTCCTTTTTTTAGTAAAATTAAGATTGATGAAAAAGGGACTGAAGAAGAGTTAACTTTATCTAGAAGGCGTCCCGATAATTTGGAGGGTGAAAATCTTGTTGAGAAAATTATTAAAAGTGGGTTTGAAGAGGTCAAGACTTTAACTAGTGATGTGCCCACTCTTTTGGATTACAAAGTCTTTAATTATAATAGTTTCTCTTTGATTGATTGTATTTCTTTGTTACAATCCATGATAAATTCCCCCCATGCTTATGAACAAAATAAAGCTTTTACTAAACATGTCGTGGATGCTATGATGAAAGCTTTAGAAGAAAAATTGGAATTAGAAGTTTCAATTCCCAGAAAATTATATGATGAGTGGTAACCTACTATCAAAGTCAAGATTAAATTTTTTGAGTGTTTTGCTTTATGTGACTTGGGTGCTAGTGTTTCTACACTTCCGAAATATTTATGTGATGTGCTTGGTCTTACCGATATTGAAGAGTGTTCTTTAAATTTGCACTTGGCAGATTCTACTATTAAGAGGCCTTTGGCAAGAATTAATGATGTTCTTATTCTAGCAAATAGGAATTATGTGCCCATAGATTTTATTGTTCTTGATATTGATTGCAATATGTCTTGTCCAATTATTCTTGGTAGACCGTTTTTACACACTCTCAGTGCCATGATTGATATGAAAGAAGGCAATATTAAGTTACAATTTCCGCTAAGGAAGGGTATGGAACATTTCCCTAGAACAAGAATTAGGCGACCATATGAATCAATCATGAGGGCATCTTATGGATCTAGGAACAAAGATGACAAAACTTAGATCCTTGCTTTATGCCTAGCTAGGGGCGTGAAACAATAGCGCTTGTTGGGAGGCAACCCAATGAATAAAATTTATTTTTGCTTTTTGCTTCCTATTCTTGAGTTTTAGCACAATTATGCTACTGCTATGATTGTGTTTTTTGTGTTTTAATTAGTGTTTTTGTCAAGTAAAGCCTTTAGGATCTTCTTGGGTGATAGTTGACTTGATCTTGCTGAAAACCAGAAACTTTTGCACTCACGAAAATAATTTTCATTTTTAGAGCATGATAAAATACCAATTATTTTTTAAGAAGATTAATATAAAAAATTTCCAGGTCGTCCTAATTTTTCAGATTTTTTGGAGTTACAGAAGTATTCGAAATACCCAGATTGCTACAGACTGTTCTGTTTTTGATAGATTTTGTTTTCTTTGCGTTGTGTGCTTGTTTTGATGATTCCATGGTTTTCTTTGAAGACTTTTTCCATAGAAAAGTTGGAATACAGTAGATATAATGCAAAAATAAAATATGAATTGGTTTTCAACAATACTTATAGTAGTGATTTGTTTTCTTATACTAACGGATCTCACGAAGGTTTTGTTGAGTTTTGTGTGATTGAAGTTTTCAAGTTTTGGGTGATGTTATGATGGATGAAGGAATAAGAAATAAGAAGAGCCTAAGCTTGGGGATTCCCATGGCATCCCAAGCTATTATACAAAGAGAAGAAAGCAACTAAGCTTGGGGATGCCCCAAGTGGCATCCCCTCTTTCTTCTAACGACCATCGGTATTTTACTCGAAGCTATATTTTTATTCGTCACATACTATGAGTTTTGCTTGGAGCGTCTTGTATGATATGATTCTTTGCTTGTTTTTATTTGTGTTTTAAGTCTTGAATCCTTTCTGGACACACCTATTTGAGAGAGCCAAAATTATGCCATGACTTGTTAGAATTGCTCTCTATGCGTCACTTAAATCTTTATGAGCTATGGAATTGCTCTAGTGCTTCACTTATATCTTTTTGAGCATGGTGTGCTTTAGTATTTTTGAAGAAATGCTCTCTTGCTTCACTTAGATTTATTTGAGAGTTAGTAATTTTTTTAAGAAATTATCTCTTGCTTCACTTAAAATAATTGGAGAGAAATAAATATTATGCTCATGATCTTCACTTATATTTGTTTGAGCTTATCAAAAGCAACACATGAAAAATTAGTTCCAAAGTGATAGACATCCATGAAGGATATAATAAAAACTTTCATGAAGATCATTGGACAAAATAAACTTGATTCCTTGTAATAGTTTTGAGATATGATGTTGTGATATGTGAGTCATGTTGATGAGTAATTATGCTTTAGTAAGAATATTGGTGTTAAGGTTTGTGATTCCCTATGCAAGCACGAAAGTCAATAGTCATGCAATGAAATTACATCCTACTTGTGGTGCATTATTTGGTGTTAATTATGCTTAATGCTCGCTTATGAGGTTATTCGTTTCTTGGTTGGTCGCTTCTCAATCTTTTGCTAGCCTTCATTTTGCACTAAGTATGATCACTACTTGTGCATCCAAAATCCTTTAAACCAGTTTTGCCACATGAGTCCACTATACCTACCTATATGCAGTATTATTTTTCCGTTCTAAGAAAATTTGTATGTGCCATCTCTAATTTTCAAAATAAATTTCTCTTTTGTGTGCTCGTACCGCTCGCGAGACGGTGAGGGGTGGCCAATATTTTCCATGCTAGATGTGTTATTCTCACGATGCGTGTTTATTCACTTGTCATTGCACGATAGTAAGGCAAAGGTATTCGGGATGCCCAGTCCCGAAATGAAAAATGAATTTACTTTATGTTGTCAAGTAATAAATTCCTCGGAAAGTGTTGGTATGGAAGGCACCCGTGGATACGGTTAGCCATGGAAAGTGAAAGTATGGTGGAAAAAGGAATCTTTATTTTCTATTTGGGAATCGCCTATGATATATCTAACATGGAAAGTGTTGGGAACTCTAAGTCGTTTTCGTTGGTGGGAAAAGTATGCCTACAAAAAAATTATCTCTCAATTTTTTCTTTGAGCTCTGGCACCTCTACAAATCCCTACTTCACTGTAGGAATCAGGCACTTTGCCGTCCGCCATGGCGGACGACAAAGGCATACCTGGCGGACGGCAAAGGCCTTTGCCGTCCGTCAGGAGACGGCAACAGGTCCGGCTGATTAGGCTACAATGAAGGCTTCTTGGAGTTCAAGGAGTATATATTCAAATAATATTACTATAGGCATGAGTTTATTTATTTTTCTGATAGGCCTGCCTAGTTGAGTCCCTTCCATGATAGTTGTGCAAGTTTGTATATTGTGACCTTTAAGCTGACAGCATGAGTAAGTTACTGTTGACTTCGTTATTATTTCTTCTAATAATCCTTTCTACCTTCCCATCTTCTTTGCTCTGCCTTTAGATTTTATATATTCTGGATCAAGGATTATTCTTCTTTCAAGTTGTCCTTCAGATTGCTATGAGACAGTGTTGTTTGATTTTTCAGAAGCTTCATCATGAGGTGTTGCTAGCACCAGCTTTTCTACTCTGTCAATTTCAATTTCTGATCCTAAACTAGTTGTAATGACTAATCCTGAAAGTTCAAGGAGTATTGCATTTACTACCAACAACTGAACCACCACCACCACCACCAATAGAACCATGATCAGCATCGTCAAGGACATCAACTTCAGCAGCACCAACAATAATAGTCTTTGGCTGATCATAATAAGCCTAACAAGAACACAACGAATGAGATCACACACCTTCAAAAATAAATAAAATAAATTAACTAGAACATAGAGGAAAATAAAAAACAATGATAAAAACAGTGTCCTTGATGAAATGATCTGCAATCCTGAAATTCATGTTTCCCACAAATCAAACATAGTATGCGCAACGACAAATCCTGCACTTGGAGTGTTACCACTAACTTACACAATGATGACTTATCTACTTCTCCAAAAGGAACATCAAGGAGAGCTCTGGAAACAATAGACATGTTGACAACTGCACCTTTCTATAAAAAAGGATAAAAATAATCAAAATTACACACTAAACAAACAAAAATTGCACACTACACATAATATCAAGAACATAGATATGACCATGCGAACAAGACACAAGAAAAACACTACACCCATCCAATCTTTGTCACAAACCTTGGAACTCCCAAAAGAAGATCCACCATCAGAACACTTGCACTTGACACTAGAAGAATGCTCCATAGCAATCTGAGCAACAAACAGAAAAATACTATAAATCAAAAAAAAGAATAATCATTGAAAAGGATGAAAACAGTATCACTTATACAAAAGTAAAATTACCTATCAATCACATATCAAATTATAAACTGAGGACCAAAAGGCAACAAGCAAAAGAAAACATTGAGAATAAGAAAAGGAAACCGTGCAGTAGGAGAGTTAGAAAGAAGAAAGAGAGAAGGTTTAAAGCAAAAAAAGGGGCAACATACTAGAAATTTGGGGAGTCGACACATAAACGTGGGGGAAGTGGTGTATGTTGAGGAAATTAGTGGGCTAACACAGTTCCTCTGACTGAAAAGAAAAATAATTACTCACACTCCATAACATAGAAGTGTCAACGGAAAAAACTAGACCAAAAAGGAAAGAGAAACTAAAATAATATAAGATACAACATAAATTTCATTAATTTAAAAGTTTTTAGTTCATGGTGAATAATTAAAAAACATGCGGGGGTCAATTTTTGATTGCTCCATAAATATTAAAGCAGACGAAAATAGTGAACTGCCAAAATTGCTTAAATCAATAAAATAAATAAATAACCAATAAAAAAGACCACACTCAATGATATATAAAGATCACTAACCGTTACAAAATAGTAATTTCTGAAACATTGCGAATAACAAACTAAAGTTTGACACATAAACCAGATACCTAACGAAAGATAAAAGGATACAAGACAAATACACCAACTGATAGTTCACTATGACATCGACACAAAAAACTTCAAAAGCTAAATATCATCAACATAAAATACTCTTAAAGACATGAGAAATTCTTCAAGTAGAACCACCAAGAAGATCAGTACAACCATTAGGACATGCACTATAGTGTTAGGATCATTTTCAACAGCTGAACTACTAGGCAGAGGGCGCATGATTTGAATCTTCCTGAAACCAAACGAGTCACATTTGCAAGGCTTCAACTCAGACACTTTAGTAGCCATCATCAGTTCATAATTTTCACTGCCAATGCCTTGCTTCAAACTACGGCGATGTATAGTATCAACCCTGAAACGGTTGTCAAACTTAACCAAAACATGTTCTTTGATGTAATGATCAGCTACCTTAAAATATTGATCTCCAAAATAGTCAAACAATGCATACACAACACTAAATGATGCTACAAACATGATGTGAAGAAAAGTGAACACAACTAGATTGTCAACCACACCATAACTTAAACCAAGATGCTCCTTAGTTCCAACAACAACGTCAATAAATTCTGGTGATAGATCATACAAACTACAAAAAAATAGTAAAAACTTAACACAAAATTTTGAATGAACTGTAACCCTAATGATGGTGTCCAGGCCTAGGGGGTCCTAGCCCAACTGGACTAATGTATGGGCGGACTGCCAACCCACTAAGGAAGGAGGACTCTGGAGGCCTTCAAAGTGTTGCGACAGGAGACTTGGTGTGTACTTCAAGCATATCTGATTAAATTCGGCATGTAAATCCTTAGATGGCAACCGACCATGTGTAACCCAAGATACCTCTGGTGCCTATATAAACCAGAGGGTTTAGCTCATAGAGGCCATCCATACACCCATTCATACATTCATCATACCCTAGGGTTTAGGCCACAACTCACGATCTCATGATAGATCTAGTCTGTACCTTGATACTTCCATAATATAAGCAAGAGCAGGACATAGAGTTTTACCCCATAGAGAGGGCCCAAACCTAGGTAAACTTCATATGTGTTACTCTTGTTATCCATCGATGAGATCTAACAGCCCGGCCCCCTACCCGAGATCTGCCGGTTTTGACACCGACATTGGTGCTTTCATTCAGAGCTCGATGTTTGATCACCTAGGGTCGATGGCTCATCTGTAAATCAACAGTAGTATTGGATGTGGTGGCATCTTTGTCCCCGGACAACTTTTTGTTGGGAAATGTAGCATGCAATTTGAAAAAAAATCCTACGCTCATGCAAGATCTCTCTAGGAGAAGCATAATAACAAGAGGGGGAGAGTGTGTCTATGTACCCTCGTAGACCGAAAGTGGAAGCGTTTCACAAAGCGGTTGATGTAGTCGAACTTCTTCTCTTTCTGACCGATCAAGCACCGAACATACGGCACCTCTGAGTTCTGCACACGTTCAGCTCAATGACGTCCCTCGAACTATTGATCTAGCAAAGTGTCGAGGAAGTAGATGAGTTTCGTCAGCACGATGGCTTGGTGATGGTGATGGTGATGTGATCCGCACAGGGCTTCGCCTAAGCACTACGACAATATGACCGAGGGTGTAATCTGTGGAGGGAAGCATCGCACATGGCTAACAGATATTGGTGTGTCTTCTAGGCACCTCCCCCCTCATATATATAGGTGGGAGGGAGAGGGAGTAGCCAAGGGGGCGCCCCAAGTAGGAGGAATCCTACTTGGGGGCCTTGTCCAATTTGCCCCCTTACCATAATTTCCGGAGGAGGGAGGAAGGAGGAGGGAGGAGGGAAGGAAGGGGGAGGCCTAATCCCTCCCTTTCCTTCTCTCTTCCCCTCTTTCCTTCCCCTTCTGGTTCGACCTATATGGGGGGCACAACAGCCCCTGTTGGCTGCTGCATTTCCCCTATTTGGCCCATTAGGCCCATATCTTTGCCGAGGGTGCCCGGAACCCCTTCCGGTGACCTGATATGTACCCAATGCTCTCCGGAACACTTCTGGTGTTCGAATACTATCGTCCTATATATAAATCTTTACCTCTCGACCATTTCAAGACTCCTCGTCATGTCTGTGATCTCATCCGGGACTCTAAACAACATTCGGTCACCAAATCACATAACTCATATAATACAAAATCGTCATCGAACGTTGAGCGTGCCGACCCTATGGGTTTGAGAACTATGTAGACATGACTGAGACACCTCTCTGTTCAATAACCAACAACGGAACCTGGATGCTCATATTGGCTCCTACATATTCTACGAAGATCTTTATCGGTCGAACCGTAAAGACAACATACGTTATTCCCTTTGTCATAGGTATGTTACTTGCCTGAGATTCGATCGTCGGTATCTTCATACCTAGTTTAATCTCGTTACCGGAAAGTCTCTTTACTCGTTTCATAATACATCATCTCACAACTAACTCATTAGTCACATTGCTTGCCAGGCTTGTTATGATATGCATTACCGAGAGGGCCCAGAGATACCTCTCTAATACTCGGAGTGACAAATCCTAATCTCGATCTATGCCAACCCAACAAACACCTTTGGAGATACATGTAGAGCATATTTATAATCACCCAGTTACGTTATGATGTTTGATAGTACACAAGGCATTCCTCCGGTATCCGGGAGTTGCATAATCTCATAGTCGAAGGAATATGTATTTGGCATGAAGAAAGCAATAGTAATAAAACTAAATGATCAATATGCTAAGCTAACGGATGGGTCATGTCCATCACATCATTCTCCTAATGATGTGATCCCATTATTAAATGACAACTCATGTCCATGGTTAGCAAACCTTAACCATCTTTGATCAATGAGCTAGTCAAGTAGAGGCCGAAGGAAATATGCCCTAGAGGCAATAATAAAGTTATTATTTATTTCCTTATATAATGATAAATGTTTATTATTCATGCTAGAATTGTATTAACCGGAAACATAATACATGTGTGAATACATAGACAAACAATATGTCACTAGTATGCCTCTACTTGACTAACTTGTTGAATCAAAGATGGTTAAGTTTCCTAGCCATAGACATGAGTTGTCATTTGATTAAACGGGGTCACATCATTAGAGAATGATGTGATTGACTTGATCCATTCTGTTAGCATAGCACTTGATCGTTTAGTTTGTTGCTATTGCTTTCTTCATAACTTATACATGTTCCTATGACTATGAGATTATGCAACTCCCGTTTACCGTAGTAACACTTTGTGTGCTACCAAACATCACAACGTAACTGGGTGACTATAAAGGTGCTCTACAGGTGTCTCCGAAGGTACTTGTTGGGTTGGCGTATTTCGAGATTAGGATTTGTCACTCCGATTGTCGGAGAGGTATCTCTGGGCCCACTCGGTAATGCACATCACTATAAGCCTTGCAAGCATTGCAACTAATGAGTTAGTTGCAGGATGATGTGTCACGGAACGAGTAAAGAGACTTGCCGGTAACGAGATTGAACTAGGTATTGAGATACCGACGATCGAATCTCGGGCAAGTAACATACCGATGACAAATGGGAACAACGTATGTTGTTATGCGGTTTGACCGATAAAGATCTTCGTAGAATATGTAGGAGCCAATATGAGCATCCAGGTTCTGCTATTGGTTATTGACCGGATACGTGTCTCGGTCGTGTCCACATAGTTCTCGAACCCGTAGGGTCCGCACGCTTAAAGTTTGATGACGGTTATATTATGAGTTTATGTGTTTTGATGTATCGAAGGAGTTCGGAGTCCCGGATGAGATCGGGGACATGACGAGGAGTCTTGAAATGGTCGATAAGTAAAGATCAATATATTGGACGATTATATTCGGACATCAGAAAGGTTCCGAGTGATTCGGGTATTTTCGGGAGTACCGGGGAGTTACGGGAATTCATATTGGGCCTTAATGGGCCATACGGGAAAGGAGAGAAAGGCCTCAAAGGGTGGCCGCACCCCTCCCCATGGGCTGGTCCGAATTGGACTAGGGAGGGGGCGCCCCCTTCCTTCCTTCTCCTTTTCCCTTCCCTTTCCTTCCCACCTACTCCTACTACTTGGAAGGGCTCCTAGTTCTACTAGGAAAGGGGGAATCCTACTCCCGGTGGGAGTAGGACTCCCCTAGGGCGCGCCATAGAGAGGGCCGGCCCTCCCCCGCCTCCACTCCTTTATATACGGGGGCAGGGGGCACCCCAAAACACAATAATTGATCGTTTGATCTTTTACCCATGTGCGGTGCCCCCCTCCACCATAGTCCACCTTGATATTACTGTAGTGGTGCTTAGGCGAAGCCCAGCGTTGGCAGAACATCAACATCGTCACCACACCGTCGTGCTGATGAAACTCTCCCTCAACACTCGGCTGGATCAGAGTTCAAGGTACGTCATCGGGCTGAACGTGTGCAGACTCGGAGGTGCCGTGCGTTCGGTACTTGATTGGTCGGATCGTGAAGACGTACGACTACATCAACCGCGTTGTGCTAATGCTTCCGCTTTCGGTCTATGAGGGTACATGGACACACTCTCCCCTCTCGTTGTTGTGCATCACCATGATCTTGCATGTGCGTAGGAATTTTTAGAAATTACTACGTTCCCCAACAGAGGCTCACTAGGGACTCAGTGTCTATGTATTCACACATGTGTTAAGGTTCCGGTTAATACAATTCTAGCATGAATAATAAACATTTATCATGATATAAGGAAATATGAAATAACAACTTTATTATTGCCTCTGGGGCATATTTCCTTCACTTTTCCCCTTTGGCAGTATTGTGTTGCATGCCGATCCAACCGGACATCTAGGCTATGTGGAGAATTTCACCCCAAACCAAGTCATCACATTCGGAAGTCTGGAGTACATCACGGATGCTCGAGGAGATCTGGTCCTCTCGGGGTGGACCTCGGATTAGTATGAACCCTTTGGCGCCAGCCTATGATGGGATCCTCGGATCCAACCTCCTCCCAAAGCCGACCCGGAGATAGACCAGATGATCAGTACATCCAGCTTGAACACTAGGTCCTTGGATGTTTCCTTTGTGCCGATCTTGTCTTCGGACCCAGCAACGCAGAGCGCACCACCAACAATCGATGTAGTAACTACTCTTGCTACCCAAGGGTCGACCCTGAGCGAGCAAGAGGTCGGCGCCACGTCAAGTGGCCCAGACAAATTGTTCCAGTTCAGTCCGGCATACACACGGGTCCTGGATACCGAGGCGCTCTTGCAAATCAATGATGTGCTAGATAGCATCCAAAACATAGCGATCTCATCCGTTGTTTATGATCAGATTGGATGTAAGCCAACGATAGGGAAATTTTTATCCCACCCACCACCCATCTAGTCGCCACGATGGAGGACCTGACTGATACGCCCAACCACAGCTTCGATGAGGCCACCGACATGGACAAAGACGTCGGCGGCGATTCCGGATCAGATTCACTCACGGCCATACCCCATACAGGAATTGGGTCGCAGCGTCCACATATGACGTGTACATGGTTGATACTCCGAAAGAAAAGTCTAAGGAGAAACCCAATGAAAACCCTAAGCATTGCCGCCCTAAAAGGCGATCCAAGGGTCACAAGGGAAGTAGCAACATGACCAGCACCTTGGGTGCCACCGATAATGGTGCCGCCCTTGAGGCCCTTAAGAACCTACGCGAGGACATTCAAGCCTCCCCTACCCAGTTGAATGGGCCCGCTAGAACACCCGCAGAGGAAAACCTCGAGGACATGGGCACTTTCGACGATGAGTCGGACAAGGACTATATGCCAGAGTATGAAAACAATGTAAGCCTCAGACCCGAAGACTTCGTCGTGCCCATAAACCCATCTGAGCAAGTGCGGTTTTAGCGATAGCTAATTGCAACTGGGGGCATGAAAAGGAAGCAATAGTAGCTATACATTCATGAGAATGCACTCAACAACAAATGGATGCAAATCCTGGCACTTGAAGCAGACCTCGAGACCCAAGGCGTGGCCCCCAAGTCGTTCCCAAAAAGGCGGGTGTTACCTGACTTCGACGACGAGACCACGAATAACGAGCCACTCATGCACGACCATGTAGGCCAAGATAAGCAACCACCTAGAGGGTGAGATTGGCCAACAGGGGCACCTAAGGCACCCCTTGTTAAAACCCACCCTCACGGCAAGACTACGGTTGAGCACCCAAAGACCTTCGATCTGCGTGATAAGCTATAGGCCAATAAGGCCCCTTCCCAATCCATTATGGGTCGCAGAGGCGCCTACCAGCTGGTCTGGACGGTTATGACGCTTGGTTGGACATGCACGAAAGGACCCGAGAACAAGTTTGACCTACAACCATGGCTCATGCTCAACGAGACACAACTCATTTTTGACGGCCCGCACATCCTGTATGTTTTACAGATGAGGTCATGGAGCACCTATTCCATGAAGAGTTCAAGCCCATCAGCGTCGATCAATATGAAGGAACAACCAACTCATATATCTGGATAGAGGATTTCCTTATCCAGATCCACATGGCCCGAGGATATGACCTCCATGCCATAAAATATCTACCCCTCAAGATCAAAGGACCGACAAGGTATTGGCTTCATAGCCTCCCTGGAAATTCTATCAGAAGCCGGGAGGAGCTCGAGGAGGCTTTTAGGGACAATTTCCATGGTACCTATGTACGGCCCCCAGATGCCAATGACCTTAGCCATGTAGTCCAGAAGGAGGGCGAATCAGCTCGGAAATTCTGGAATCAGTTCTTAACTAAAAAGAACCAGATCGATAGATCGGAGAGAAATACAAAGCTATATTAGTCATGCATAAAATAGTTCAGAGAAGAATCAAATAATTTTCATAGATAATATGATCATAAATCCACAATTCATCGGATCACAACAAACGCACCGCAAAAGAACATTACATCAAATAGATCTCCAAGAACATCGAGGATAACATTGTGTTGAAGATCAAAGAGAGAGAAGAAGGCATCTAGCTATTAGCTATGGACCCGTAGGTCTGTGGCAAACTACTCACACATCATTGGAAGGGCAGCAAGGTTTGTGTAGAGGCCCTCCGTGATCGAATTCCCCTCCGGCGGAGTACCGGAAAAGGCCCCAAGATGGGATCTCACGAGAACAGAAGCTTGCGGTGGCGGAAAAGTATTTTTGGTGTGTGCTACCTCTTGAGCACTACGTTGGTTTTCCCTTAAAGAGGAAAGGGTGATGCAGCAAAGTAGCGTAAGTATTTCCCTCAGTTTTTGAGAACCAAGGTATCAATCTAGTAGGAGGCCACACGCAAGTCCCTCGTACCTACACAAACAAATAAGAACCTCGCAACCAACGCGATAAAGGGGTTGCCAATCCCTTCATGGTCACTTACGAGAGTGAGATCTAATAGAGATAATAATTATAGGATAAATATTTTTGGTATTTTTATGATATAGATTGAAAGTAAAGATTGCAAAATAAAATAGATTGGAAACTTATATGATGGAGAATAGACCCAGGGGCCATAGGTTTCACTAGTGGCTTCTCTCAAGATAGCATAAGTATTACGGTGGGTGAACGAATTACTGTCGAGCAATTGATAGAAAAGCGAATAATTATGAGAATATCTAGTCATGATCATGTATATAGGCATCACGTCCGTGACAAGTAGACCAACTCCTACCTGCATCTACTACTATTACTCCACACATCGATCGCTATCCAGCATGCATCTAGAGTATTAAGTTCATAAGAATAGAGTAACACCTTAGGTAAGATCACATGATGTAGACGGATAAACTCGAGCAATATGATATAAACCCCATCTTTTTATCCTTGATGGAAATAATACAATATGTGTCGTTTCCCTTTCTGTCACTAGGATCGAGCACCGAAATATTGAACCCAAAGCTAAGCACTTCTCCCATTGCAAGAACGATCAATCTAGTAGGCCAAACCAAACTGATAATTCGAAGAGACTTGCAAAGATAACCAATCATGCATAAAAGATTTCAGAAAGAATCAAATATTGTTCATAGATAGACTTGATCATAAACCCACAATTCATCGGATCTCGACAAACACTTCGCAAAAGGAGTTACATTTAATAGATCTCTAAGAAGATCGAGGAGAACTTTGTATTGAGATCCAAAGAGAGAGAAGAAGCCATCTAGCTACTAGCTGTGGACCCAAAGGTCTAAAGTAAACTACTCACACATCATCGGAGGGGCCATGGAGTTGATGTAGAGGCCCTCCGTGATCAATTCCCCCTCTGGCGGAGCTCCGAAAAAGGCCCCAACATGGGATCTCTTGGGTACAGAAGGTTGCGGCGGTGTAAATAGGGTTTCGTGGTGCTCCTGGATGTTTTCGAGGTATGTTGGGGATATTACTACTGGACATAAACCGGCCAGGGGTAGCCGGGTTAACTCTATGAAGATTAGAGGCTCATAAAGACGTAAGGATGGTGGCGCTTTACGAAGGCCCAAGGCCCAAAGGCGGGTTTAGTCCTACAGATGTAAACCGACTTTCTCGTGTAACTTGTATTGTAAGATAGGGAGGATAGAGACCGAGTTGGACACATTGATGATCCGGCCCCGGGACTCTGTAAACTGACAGGCGTCGACCTATGTATATAAAGGGATGACCCGGCGGCGGTTTAGGGACAACAGACAACAACTCGAGAGCCAGGCAAAGCGGATTCGCTCCCTGGTCATCGAAACCCCAGCAATACCAACACAACTAGACATAGGCTTTACCTTCATCGAAGGGGCCGAACTAGTATAAACTCTCATGTCCCTTGTCCGGTTTAACCCCTTTAAGCTAACCCGTAGCGATGGCTCCATGACTAAGTCCTTTCACGAGGACATCTGCCGTGACAAAACCACGATAGGGTATGTGAACATATATAGGAGGAAGAAGTAGGTCGGTTGAGCCACGAGGGGCCCACGAGGGCGGAGGGCGTGCCCAGGGGGGTAGGCGCGCCCCTGCCTCATGGACTCCTCGTCCATTTCTTGACATCCACTCTAAGGCCTCCGGATGATGTTTGTTCCAAAAATCACGCTCCCAAAGGTTTCATTCCATTTGGACTCCATTTGATATTCCTTTTCTATGAAACACTGAAATAGGCAAAAAAACAACAATTTGCATTGGGCCTTGGGTTAATAGGTTAGTCCCAAAAATAATATAAAAGTGAAAAATAAAGCCCTTTAACATCCAAAACAGATAATATAATAGCATGGAACAATCAAAAATTATAAATACGTTGTAGACGTATCATCATCCCCAAGCTTAATTCATGCTCGTCCTCGAGTAGGTAAATGATAAAAACAGGATTTTTGATGTGAAATGCTTTCTAGCATGTTCTTCAATGTATTTTTCTCTATTGTGGCATGAATGTTCAGATCGGAATGATTCAAGATAAAAGTTTATTGTTGACATAAAAATAGTAATAATCCAAGTATGCTAATTAAGCAATTATGTCTTATCAAAATACCATAGCCAAAGAAAACTTATTCCTACAAAGTCATATAGTTTGGCCACGCTTCATTTTCGTCACACAAAATGCTCCCATCATGCACAACCCCGATGACAAGCGAAGCAATTGTTTCATACTTAGCCTTTTCAATCTCTTTCAACTTTTACGCAATATATGAGCGCGAGCCATGGACATAGCACTATGGGTGGAATAGAATATGATGATTCAGGTTGTGTGAGAAGAGAAAAAGGGAGAAAGTCTCACATTGACTCAGCTAATCGATGGGCTATGGAGATGCCCACCAATTGATGTCAATGCAGGGAGTAGGCATTTCCATGCAACGAATACACTAGAGCTATAAATATATGAAAGCTCATCAAAGGAACTAAGTGGGTGTGCATCCAACTTGCTTGCTCACAAAGACCTAGGGCATTTGAGGAAGCCCATCATTGGAATATACAAGCCAAGTTCTATAATTAAAAATTCCCACTAGTATATGAAAGTGACAAAATAAGAGACTCACTATCATGAAGATCATGGTGCTACTTTGAAGCACAAGTGTGGAAAAAGTATAGTAACATTGTCTCTTCTCTCTTTTTCTCTCATTTTTTTTTGTTTGGGCCTTATATTTTTATGGCCTCTTTTTTTATTTTTTATTTTTCATCCGGTGTCTCATCCCGACATGTGGGGGAATCATAGTATCCATCATCCTTTCCTCACATGGGACAATGCTTTAGTGATGATCATCACACTTTTACTCACAACTCAAGAATTACAACTCAATACTTAGAACAAAATATGACTCTATGTGAATGCCTCCGGCGGTGTACCGGGATTGCGATGAATCAAGAGTGACACGTATGAAAAATTAAGAATGGTGGCTTTGCCACAAATACGATGTCAACTACATGATCATGCAAAGCAATATGACAAAGATGATGCGTGTCATAATAAATGGAATGGTGGAAAGTTGCATGGCAATATATCTCGGAATGGCTATGGAAATGCCATAATAGGTAGGTATGGTGGCTGTTTTGAGGAATATATAAGGAGGCTTATGTGTGATAGAGCGTATCATATCACGGGGTTTGGATGCACCGGCGAAGTTTGCACCAACTCTCAAGGTGAGAAAGGGCAATGCACGGTACCGAAGAGGCTAGCAATGATGGAAGGGTGAGAGTGCGTATAATCCATGGACTCAACATTATTCATAAAGAACTCACATACTTATTGCAAAAATCTACAAGTCATCAAAACCAAGCACTACGTGCATGCTCCTAGGGGGATAGATTGGTAGGAAAAGACCATCGCTCATCCCCGACCGCCACTCATAAGGAAAGCAATCAAAGAACACCCCGTGCTTCAAATTTGTCACATAACGTTTAGCATACGTGCAAGCTACGGGACTTGCCAACTTCAACACAATTATTCATCAATTTCACAATTTTTGGACTAGCACACCTCTAATATTACCACCTTTATATCTCAAAACAATCTATCAAGCATCCAACTTCTCTTAGCATTTAAAATTTATAACCAAAGTGAATTACCATGCTGTTCTAAAGGACTCTCAAAATAATATAAGTGAAGCATGAGAGATCAATTATTTCTATAAAATAGAACCACCGTCGTGCTCTAAAAGATATAAGCGAAACACTAGAGCAAAAATTATCCAACTCAAAAGATTTAAGTGAAGCACATAGAGTATTCTAATAAATTCCAATTCATGTGTGTCTCTCCCAAAAGGTGTGTACAACAAGGATGATTGTGGTAAACTAAAAATAAAATACTCAAATCATACAAGACGCTCCAAGAAAAACACATATCATGTGGCGAATAAAAATATAGCCCCAAGTAAAGTTACCGATGGACGAAGAGGAAAGAGGGGATGCCTTCCAGGGCACCCCCAAGCTTAGGATATTGGTTGTCCTTGGATTTTACCTTGGGGTACCTTGGGCATCCCCAAGCTTAGGCTCTTGCCACTCCTTGTTCCATAATCCATCAAATCTTTACCCAAAACTTGAAAACTTCACAACACAAAACTTAAAAGAAAATCTCGTGAGCTCCGTTTGTAAAAGAAAACAAACCACCACTTCAAGGTACTGTAATGAACTCATTCTTTATTTATATTTTTGTTAAACCTACTGTATTACAACTTTTCTATGGTTTATAAACTCTATTACTAGCCATAGATTCATCAAAATAAACAAACAACACACGGAAAACAGAATCTGTCAAAACAGAATAGTCTGTAGTAATCTGTAGGTTTCGAATACTTCTGGAACCCCAAAAATTCTAAAATAAATTTATGGACGTGAGGAATTTATCTTTTAATCATCTGCAAAAATAATTAACTAAATAGTACTCTCCAATAATAAATGGAAGCAATTCTCGTAAGCGCTAAAGTTCCTGTTTTTTACAGCAAGATCGCAAAGCCTTTCCCCGAGTCTTACCAAAGGTTCTACTTGGCACAAACACTAACTAAAAGCATAAAACCACATATAAACATAGGCTAGATGGATTATTTGTTACTAAACAGAATCAAAAAGTAAGAAACAAAAATAAAATTGGGTTGCCTCCCAACAAGCGCTATCTTTAACGCCCCTAGCTAGGCATAAAAGCAAGGATAGATCTAGGTATTATCATCTTTGGTATGCAATTATTCAATAGAACACTCATAACCCTTAGGAGTTTCCTTCTTTATATTAATGATTAAACTCCTAAGCAAGAAATCAAGAAAATCATTTGTTGCAAAAGGTTCCTTAATGATAGTGAGAAAGTTGGGGCGAACACTAATGGATTTGAGACCCGCATTTTCCTTACTTGAAGTTTCACCCTTATTTTTAGGAACGTACATAATTTTGGCAACTTTGGTAGGAGGATTTGAAGTGTTCCTTATGGCAGAAAAAGCGGACCCCAAGTTGGTAATAACCCCTCAAGTTTATCAATTCTAGTAGAATCTTGGTCTATTCTTTCATTAACCACGGGTTTTTTTCTTTAAAATATTTCAGAGTAACTCCTACCTTAGATCCATATTGGATAATTTGGTTGTGGATCTTTTTATCCAAATTCTCAATCAATTCAACAGTGGCAACTTTATTTTCAATAATATCTAGCCTTTGCATAACATGTTCCAAAGTTAACATAGTTCCATTAACCAAGAGAGGTGGTGTGCCAAACAAATCTATCATAGCATTATAAGAATCAAAAGTATGGCTACCCAAAAATATTCCTCCGGTAATGGTATCAAGAATATATATATATATTCCAAGGAATGATGCCTACATAAAAATTGCGAAGAAGAACGAAAGTAGATTGCTTCCTAGTAGATCTATTTTGCGCATTGCAAATTCTGAACCAAGCATCTTTTAGATTTTCTCCCTACCTTTGTTTAAAATTAAGGACCTCATTCTCGCGAGATAAAGGGGTAGATAAAGGACTAGCCATAATGATGAAGCAAGCGAAAGAAAAGGCAAATGGAAAAAGGGCGAATAAAACTGCAAGGGTGAAGTGGGGGAGAGGAAAACGAGAGGCAAATGGCAAATAATGTAATGCGAGGGATAAGAGTTTGTGATGGGTACTTGTTATGTCTTGACTTGCGCGTAGACTCCCCGGCAACGGCACCAAAAATCCTTCTTGCTACCTCTTGATCACTGCTTTGGTTTTCCCTTGAAGAGGAAAGGGTGATGCATCAAAGTAGCGTAAGTATTTCCCTCAGTTTTTGAGAACCAAGGTATCAATCTAGTAGGAGGCCACACACAAGTCATTCATACCTACACAAACAAATAAGAACCTTGCAACCAACGCAATAAAGGGGTTGCCAATCCCTTCATGATCACTTACGAGAGTGAGATCTGATAGAGATAATAATGATAGGATAAATATTTTTGGTATTTTTATGATATAGATTGAAAGTAAAGATTGCAAAATAAAATAGATTGGAAACTTATATGATGGAGAATAGACCCAGGGGCCATAGGTTTCACTAGTGGCTTCTCTCAAGATAGCATAAGTATTACGGTGGGTGAACGAATTACTGTCGAGCAATTGATAGAAAAGCGAATAATTATGAGAATATCTAGTCATGATCATGTATATAGCCATCACGTCCATGAAAAGTAGACCAACTCCTACCTGCGTCTACTACTATTACTCCACACATCGACCGCTATCTAGCATGCATCTAGAGTATTAAGTTCATAAGAACAGAGTAACGCCTTAGGTAAGATCACATGATGTAGACGGATAAACTTGAGAAATATGATATAAACCCCATCTTTTTATCCTCGATGGCAATAATACAATACATGTCGTTTCCCTTTCTGTCACTAGGATCGAGCACCAAAATATTGAACCCAAAGCTAAGCACTTCTCCCATTGTAACAACAATCAATCTAGTAGGCCAAACCAAACTGATAATTCGAAGAGACTTGCAAAGATAACCAATCATGCATAAAAGATTTCAGAGAAGAATCAAATATTGTTCATAGATAGAGTTGACCATAAACCCACAATTCATCGGATCTCGACAAACACACCGCAAAAAGAGTTACATTGAATAGATCTCTAAGAAGATCGAGGAGAACTTTGTATTGAGATCCAAAGAGAGAGAAGAAGCCATCTAGCTACTAGCTATGGACCCGAAGGTCTGAAGTAAACTACTCACACATCATCGGAGGGGCCATGGAGTTGATGTAGAGGCCCTCCGTGATCAATGCCCCCTCCGGCAGACCTCTGAAAAAGGCCCCAAGATGGGATCTCTTGCGTATAGAAGGTTGCGACGGTGGAAATAGGGTTTCCTGGTGCTCCTGGATGTTTTCAGGGTATGTGAACATATATAGGAGGAAGAAGTAGGTCGGTTGAGCCATAAGGGGCCCACGCGGGGGGAGGGCACGCCCCCTGCCTCGTGGACTCCTCGTTCGTTTCTTGACGTCCACTCCAAGTCCTCTGGATGATGTTTGTTCCAAAAATCACGCTCCCGAAGGTTTCATTCCATTTGGACTCCATTTGATATTCCTTTTCAATGAAACACTGAAATAGGCAAAAAAACAACAATTTGCACTGGGCCTTGGGTTAATAGGTTAGTCCCAAAAGTAATATAGAAGTGTAAAATAAAGCCCATTAACATCCAAAACAGATAATATAATAGCATGGAACAATAAAAAATTATAGATACGTTGGAGACATATCAGTGTGCCCTCTAGTATAGGGGGGATATTTGGGTATTTAAGGAGCTGGAGTTAGGATTAGGAGAGCCACGGGGGGCCCACATGCTGTCAGCATTCTGGGAACCAGGGTGGCCAGAATTGCCTGCGTGCAGCCCATGGAGTGGCTCCTTCAATGGCCCGGTATGGCACGTCTCCAATACTATCAAGACAAGAGCCTCGCAAGGGTCCAACCCTCGTGAGGCGGACGGCACCAAGACCTCCCGAGGGAGCGGCCTCCCCAGGCTGCCTCCTGAGGAGCGGAGATTTCTATGCAGGTACCCAACCTCATGAGGTTCAGATGACGCAAGCCATGATGACTAAGGCAGGCGGACACCGGTGGCTGCAGAGGAGGCAGCTTCCTCTTCTGTGCTAAGGAGGCAAGAGCAGGCGTGGGTTCTTGAGGAATCTGGCAAAGGTTTCCATTCCGATGCTACAAGACCAAGACCACCAGCGCGGCGGGACATGTGTCATCGCTGAGCCCACCTCTGCATCACGACAACAGCCTTTGCAGGCGAAGACCACCTCTCGTCAGGATAAGATGTACTACTTGTCCCATTTCAAATTGGCCACTGTGGGATCCCTTCCCGCCTACGTTTTGGGGGAAGAGGACCGAGGCCACTATAAGTATAGGTTAGCCACCACCGTCGAGGGGGCCGACTCATTTCCCTCACCCCCGAACCTCGTGAGGTTGTTCATTCCTTGTACTAGTTCATCCTCAGCCCCTCATGAGGTTAATCCACCACAAATCAGGATTAGGGTCTTACACCGGAAGGTGGCCCGAACCTGGGTAGACTGTCGCATTCATCTTCGCCCTTGTTCATGTGAAACGAGCTAGGTCGTGGGGCGACAGGATGGTACGCTAGATTGGTTGAGTTCTTCACACATGCCCCAGAGTTCAAACCTTTCTTGGGTCTATGGAGCCTTGAATCCGACATTTGGCGTGCCAGGTAGGGGCATGTCGAAGCTTCTCTTCCACCGCTCACTTCGCCGACGTTCCGTCGATCCTATGGCTGACGCTCATTGTGTTCGTGTCAAGCACCGGGCCGCTCGTGTCGCTCAGACGACACCCATGGGCAACAACGCTCCCCGCCGGTCCGCCTCCCTGGTGGCTAACGCCGCCACTGACCCTGCTCCTCTCGAACAGCAGGACTCGTCGCTGCCACCGTCTATGCAATGCGATGGCCGTTGATACTCTCCAACGTATCTACTTTTCCAAACACTTTTGCCCTTGTTTTGGATTCTAACTTGCATGATTTGAATGGAACTAACCTGGACTGACGCTGTTTTTAGCAGAATTGCCATGGTGTTATTTTTGTGAAGGAATGAAAGTTCTCAGAATGACCTAAAAATCCATGGAGACACGTTTTGGAATTAATAAAAAATACTGGCAAAAGGATCAGCATGAGGGGGCCCACACCCTGTCCACGAGGGTGCAGGGCGCCCCCCTAGGGCGCGCCCCCTGCCTCGTGGGCCCCCTGAGACTCCACCAGCCTCAACTCCAACTCTATATATTCACGTTCGAGGAGGAAACAATCTGGGAGATGGATTCATAATGTTTTACGATATGGAGCCGCCCAAGCCCTAATCTTCATCAGGAGGGCTGATCTGGAGGTCGTTTGTGGCTCCGGAGAGGGGAATCCGTCGCCATCGTCATCATCAGCCTTCCTCCATCACCAATTTCATGATGCTCTCCGCCGTGCATGAGTAATCCCATCGTTGGCTTGCTGGACGGTGATGGTTTGGATGTGATTTACCATGTAATCGAGTTAGTTTTGTTAGGGTTTGATCCCTAGTATCCATTATGTTCTAAGATTGATGTTGCTATGACTCTGCTATGCTTAATGCTTGTAGCGACCAGACCTCAAACGGTCCAATCTCTGTGCTCAGGTGTCATCCCTGGACGAGTAATGCTGACACCACACAATACTTGAAGGATTTATAACAGAGTAGCAATCACACACTTATTACATCAAGAGTCTCAAAAGAGAACTTATTACAATAAATATGGCTTAAGGCCATCTAATAACAATAACAGCGAAAGGCTTGGAACATAAGTGAGTCCATCAACTCCAACAGCATCACTGAGTATAGAACCACGACCTAAAAGCACCTTAGTCGTTGTCTAAAAAGTCTGCAACATTAACGTTGCAGCCCGAAACGGGTCAGCACATGGAATATGCTGGCAATGTAACACATAGAGAGTAATGGAAGAAAATAGGCTATACTATATGCATATTTGGCTGGTGGAAAGCTCTATGGTTACAGTTTTGCGTAAAGCCAATTTTTCCCTACTACAAAGGAATAAATTTTATTTAACTATCATGGTAGTGTTAAACATTGAGAATGGTTGACAGCATTCTCAATCCCAATTAAACATCATCATTAAACAAAACCCAACAATATTTATTTTAGAGTAACATGATGAGATTCACATGATAATCCAGGTACTAGATACCCAAGATGTCCATAACCGGGGACACGGCTAACCATGATTAGTTTATACACTCTGCAGAGGTTTGCGCACTTTTCCCCACAAGACTCGATCGCCTCCGTTTGATTTCTCGCACTACACGGTGTTTGAGAAACGGATGACCGAGTCATAGTCTTTCAGAAGCGCTAGCACCTTACGACCGGGTAGACCGTTACACCTACTTTCCCCTACATCTGCTAGTCTACCACTGTAAGAGTTCGCACGACTTAGTCAACTATGCTAGAGCCCATAGTAGCTTGTGGCTGCACACGGAAGTTTCTAGCATGAATAATCTCATGATCCCTTTGAGCCTGGGTGGCGGTCCAAAAGAAAACAGGCAATCGCTGGAATACCCAGGTGCCTCAGTCCACCCAGATGTGTATTTAATTTGCCACCTTAGATAAACCATTTAATTAACAATCTCACATCTGTCATGGATACACTCACCCAATCCACGTCTACTAGCATAGCATGGCATAATAAGCAAACATAGAAGTAACTCCCAAAGGTTTGATGATAATAGGTAATAGGTACTACCTCATCTACTTCCCAAACCCGCAATTTAATTAGCTCCTAATTATGCAATGTGTGAGGATTGATCTAATGCAATAAAAACTGGGTAGTAGGAGGTATGATCAAAGTGTTACTTGCCTTGCTGATGATCCACAAAACCTAGCGATTCGAAGTAGCAAGCGGCGTACTACGGGTACTCTATCTCAAACAAACAAGCATACAATAAGTACTCCACTAAAGCACAGGTAAAACTCAAACAAGAGATCTAACCAGAAAGTTCAACTTAAGACCTCCGGTTGGCAAAAAGAATCAAATCAAAGGAAGCAACGAAAAACAAATGGCAAAAGAAACAAGCTTCGTTTACTATTCTGGACTCTAGGGAAATTTTTACAGTGACAAAAACTTGTTTGAGTTGGTTAAACGGAAAGAGGGTTTTGAGACGAAACTCCAGGCGCTTGAATCGCCTGATTTTGATAAACGAGTGAAAAGTTATACTAGAACAAAAATTGGATTAGGAATCGCGATCAGAAAAATCGCGGATTTAATCCGAGAAAAAGAAAGACGACGAATAGATTAACGAACAAACATTCGTTAAGTGGATCTACACGATGAACGCGTTCGTTAAAACAAACGAACGAGCGAACGCTCGCTAAATAAATAAATTGGAAAAACCGATCTATTTAAAAAAATGAAACTAAAAAAACAAACAAAACCGACGGAAAACCGATCGGTTTTTCGTGAAAAACCGGCGGCGTGAGGTCTACCTCCGGTGACTCAGGCGAACGGTGGCGGCGGCGGCTTCGGCGATCGTCTGCGGCGGGCAGCGGGGCGTGCAGGCGGCGGCGCGGTGGCGGCGCGGCGCGGCGGCAGCGACGCGGGGGTGGCGGCGGCAGCGCGATGGGGCTAGGGTTAGGGTTTGGGGGCGGGGCGACTTGGGCTGGCTCGAGCCTCGGGCGGCACTATTTAAAGGCCCGGCCAGGCGGAGTCCTGGCCGGTTACGGCCCAAAGTCGGTTTGGATTTTTTTAAAATAGTTACGCTCAGAAAAAACAAAAGGAATACTAAACGAACTCCAAAAATCCCGAAATAAATTTTCCCCGGCTTCTAAAATCAAGCCGCACAGGATGAACATTTATTTGGGGTCTAAGTGCAATTTTGAAAAACACACATTTTTCCTAAATTCAAATAAAATTGCAAAAAATCCAAAATAAAATCTTATTAAATCCTCAATATTTCTTTAGTTTGGGAAAGTCATTTTATTCCCTCTCTCATATTTTGATAATAGAAATAAGTGAAGATAAAATAAATAAAATCAAATTATCCTATTTTCAAAATTTGAGAAAACTCAAATATGAAAATAACGAAATCCCCAACTCTCTCAAAGGGTCCTTGAGTTGCGTGGAATTTTCTAGGATCAACCAGAATGCAGTAAAATATGATATGCAAGGATGATCTAATGTATAACATTTCAAATTGAAAATTTGGGATGTTACAAACCTACCCCCCTTAAGATGAATCTCGCCCTCGAGATTCGGGTTGGCTAGAAAACTGGTGAGGGTGGTCCTTCAGCAATTCTTCCTCTCGCTCCCAGGTGGCTTCATCCTCCGTGTGGTGGCTCAACTGAACTTTGCAACACTTGATAACCTTGCTGCGGGTGACTCGACTGGCATACTCTAGAATCTTAACTGGTTTCTCCTCGTAGGTCAAATCACTGTCCAACTGAATCGCTTCCAGTGGCAATGTATCTCTCAGCGGCATATCAGCCATCTCTGCATGGCACTTCTTCAACTGGGAAACGTGAAACACGTCGTGAACTCCTGACAATCCTTCGGGCAATTCCAACTTGTAAGCAACTTCTCCCATATGCTCCAAAACTTTGTATGGTCCCACAAAACGTGGCACTAACTTTCCCTTAATTCCAAAGCGCTTAACTCCTCGAAGTGGAGATACTCGAAGATAAACTCAGTCTCTGACTTCGTAAACTGTCTCCTTGCGTTTAGAATCTGCGTAGCTCTTCTGCCTGGATTGAGCTACCTTGAGCCTATCACGAATCAATTTCACTTTCTGAATAGACTCCTTAATCAGATCCGGTCCAAACAACTGGCGGTCTCCAACTTCATCCCACGACAATGGGGTTCTGCACCTCCTTCCATACAAGGCTTCAAAAGGGGCCATCTTCAAACTGGATTGATAGCTGTTGTTGTAAGAGAACTCTGCATGCAGCAAATTCTCGTCCCAACTAGATCCGTAATCTAGCACACAAGCTCTCAGCATATCCTCCAAAATCTGATTGACTCTCTCGGTCTGTCCATCTGTCTGCGGATGGAAAGCTATGCTGAATTCTAGCCTGGTACCCAAAGTTTCATGCAACTGATTCCAGAACTTTGAGGTAAATTGGGTTCCTCTTTCTGATACAATGCTCCTTGGAACTCCATGCGGACATACGATTCTGGTCATGTATATATTTGCCAACTTTGCACTGGTATAGGTAGTCTTCACTAGAATGAAATGAGCTACCTTTGTCAAACGATCAACTACAACCCAAATCGAGTCATAGCCTGAACGAGTTCAGGGCAAACCCGTAATAAAATCCATGCCTAATTTATCCCACTTCCACTTGGGTATCGACAATGGCTGTAGCAATCCTGCTGGTTCCTGATGCTCAGCCTTTACTCTCTGACACACATCACAAACCGCTACGTACTCCGCAATATCCTTCTTCATTCCAGTCCACCAGCAAAATATCCTTCAACTCCAGATACATCTTGGTATTTCCTGGGTGAATCGAATATGGTGAATCATGGGCCTCTTGCAGAATCAACTTCTTGATCTCCGGGTTATTAGGCACATAAACACGATCTTCAAACCATAAGGTATCGTGCTCATCTTCACGAAATCCCTTAGCTTTTCCTTTGCTAATTTTCTCCTTTATAGAGGCAATCTCCTTATCAGTCTTCTGGGCTTCTCTGGTCTTATCCATCAACGTAGACTGAATCTCCAATGCTGCTACATAGCCTCTCGGGACTATCTCCAAACATAGCTCACGAAGATTTTCGGCTAACTCCCTTGGTAAATCTCCCGTCATTAAGGTGTTGACATGAATTTTACAGCTCAACGCATTGGCTACTATGTTAGCCTTCCTGGGGTGATAATGCAATCTCATATCATAATCCTTGATGAGCCCCAACCATCTTCTTTGCCTGAGATTCAACTCCTTCTGTGTGAAAATATACTTCAAACTCTTGTGATCCGTGTACACCTCACAATGGTTTCCAATGAGAAAGTGTCTCCAAGTTTTCAATGCATGCACTATGGCTTCTAACTCCAAATCATGCGTAGCATCATTTAACTCATGAGGCTTAAGCTGTCGTGAGGCATATGAAACAACTCTTCCTTCCTGCATAAGCACTGCTCCAAGTCCTCGACGTGAAGCGTCGCGATACACCTCATAATCCTTGGTCTGATCTAGCAGAATCAACACAGGTGATGTAACCAAACGTTTCTTCAACTCCTGGAAACTGGCCTGACATTCCTCAGTCCATATGAACTTGGTATCCTTCTTCAGCAACTCTGTCATAGGCTTTGCAATCTTCAAGAAATTCTCAATAAACCTCCGGTAGTATCCTGCAAGTCCAAGAAAACTCCGGATCTCTCCAACTGTTGTTGGCGCTTCCCAATTTGTCACAGTGTCAACCTTAGTGGGATCTACTGCTATACCTTCTCCAGATATAACGTGTCCGAGAAATCCAACTTTCTTCAACCAAAAATCACATTTGCTAAACTTGGCATATAACTGATGTTCTCTGAGCTTTCCAAGAACCAAACGCAAATGCTCCTTATGCTCCTCTTCATTCTTCGAGTAAACCAGGATATCATCAATGAACACTATGACGAACTTATCCAAAAACTCCATAAACACTTTGTTCATCATGTTCATAAAATATGCAGGTGCATTAGTCAGTCCAAATGACATAACGGTATACTCGTACAGCTCATACCTGGTGGTAAAAGCCGTCTTGGGTATATCCTGTTCTCGAATCTTCAACTAGTGGTATCCTGATCGCAGATCGATCTTGGAAAATACCTTAGCTCCTTGCAATCGATCAAACAGATCATTGATCATCGGTAGTGGGTACTTGTTCTTAATGGTTACCTCATTCAATCCTCGATAATCAACAACCATCCTTAACGATCCATCCTTCTTCTCCACTAGAAGTACTGGCGATCCCCAAGGTGAAGAACTTGGGCGAATATATCCTTTATACAGTAACTCCTTAATCTGCTTCTTAATCTCCACCAAATCCTTTGCGGGCATCCTGTATGGTCTCTTTGATATTGGCCCCGTGCCTGGCAAAAGCTCAATCCAAAACTCAATATCTCTATCCGGTGGCATGCCTGGCAACTCTTCTAGAAATACATTAGGGAAATCCTTTACCACTGGTACTACCTCCTGCACAACTCATGTTAAACAATTTACTTGAGTCCTTTTTGGCACATGTCGGGATACATACTTGATCCTTCTGCCTTCTGGGGTGGTAAGCAAGATCAACTTACTGGCGCAATCAATGTTTCCTCCATACGTCGACAGCCAATCCATACCCAGAATTACATCCAATCCTTGTGATTCCAAAATGATTAAATCCAAGGGAAACACATGCCTACCTATACTCAATGGCACTTGAAAACATCCTTGGCTAGCCATATACTCCGCTCCTGGTGAGCTTACTAACATAGGTGTTCTAAGAACTTTGGTGGGCAGATTATACTTATCAACAAATCCCCTTGATATGTATGAATGCGATGCAACAGTATCAAAAGAACGAGTGCAGCAAATGACTTAACGAAAAACTTACCGGTTACTGCATCCGGCTGCTCTTCAACCTCCTCCACGTTAACGTGGTTCACCTGTCCCCTGTTGAAAGGGTTCGGCTTCTTCCCAGAGCTTCCATTGCCATTTCCATTCTAGGATTTAGGACATTCATTGGCATAATGTCCAGTCTTCTGGCACTTAAAGCAAGTGACTTGGCTCAGGTCTCTCTTTGTTGGGGTTGGTGTGGTTCTGGCCGTTGCTTCCTCCATTCCCATTACCATTTTTGGTGCCATTGTGATTGTGCAAGCTACCTCCTCCATGGGTATGCTGAAAATGTCCTCCCGGTCTAGGGGTAAAACGTGGCTTTTGCTGAGCTCCTGAATTGTACTTCCCTTGTCCATACTTCCTCTTGCAATTCTCAATCTGCTGCTATTTCCCTTCAATCATGAGAGCACGGTCTACCAACTCCTGGTAGTTGTTGAAGGTTGTTACCATCAACTGCATGCTCAACTCATCATTCAGTCCTTCCAGAAACTTCTCCTGCTTAGCTGCATCCGTAGCAACGTCATCTGGGGCATAACATGCTAACTTACTAAAGTCCTCCACGTATTGGCCAACTGTCCGTCCTCCTTGGCGCAAGTTGCGAAACTCTCACTTCTTCATGGCCATAGCTCCTGCTGAAACACGGTTAGTATGAAAAGCTTGCTGAAACTGGTCCCATGTGACAGTGTCGACAGGGAAAGTGGCTATGAAATTCTCCCACCATGATGCCGCGGGTCCTTCAAGCTGATGTGCGGCAAATTTCACCTTTTCCGCATATGTGCATCCTGCCATGGTCAACTCCCTAGCTTTCTTGTGGAGCCAATCATCTGCTACTATCGGCTCGGTGCTACTGGAAAACACCGGTGGATTCAGCCTAAGAAAACGGGCTAAGTGATCAACAGGTAGTGGTGGTGGTGGGTTGTTGTTGTTGTTCCCCTGATTTTGATTCTGGACTAGCAACTGCATCAATGTGTTCTGCTGCTGGATCAACTGGGTGAGCTCCGGTGGGAAAGTAAATCCGGGGTCACGTCTCAGAGGCATCTGAGGGTTTAGAAAAGATGAGATTTAAGAATAGAGAGGGGTCTAGAGAGAAAACACTACTCATATGCACATGAGGCAAAAGCAAACAATCCACTTCATTCAATCAATCAAACAAGGGCATACAATCGTTCTAACTATCGCAAAAGTGCTCGGACTACTATATTTACATGGTGGACTACTACTACTGTTGGGGTGGTCTACTAGAAATTTTCTTCGGTTGTAGACTCCATGATATCTGCTCCAGCTTCATCAACATAGTCATCATCGCTATCATCTGGATCTGAGTCGGTGTAGTCGATGATGATGTAGTCTTCCGGGTGAATTTCCTTCGGTTCTTCGTCTTCTTCTACTAGTGTAGGGCCTCCCATAAATATTCCAATCTTCTTGATCAGATCGTCATTCTTCTCCACTAATACTTCGATTTCCTCTTCATAATCTTCACGTGTAGCCTTGAGTTCTTCCTCCAGTTCCTTGATTCTTGTCCTTGCCTTCTTCAGATCTATCATATCTGTGCACATCTGGTTCTCCTGTCGTCGTATGTGCTGGTTTAACTCCCGGATAAAAGCTGCAACTGATCTATCCTTCCTGGTGCTGATCATCTCCTAGTGCTCATCTCGGCGCCCACAAATCTAGTAGATAGTATCCTTGAGATCATTGCGGTAAACTTCTCCAATGCGTCCCATGGCGATGTGAGCTGCAATGCTCTTTCCTAGATTCCAAGTTGGTGCATCAAAGAAAACTCTATGGGATCAGTGACTGGCATGAACGTCCTTCCTGGAACTTGAACTTGAATCATCCAGCGCTCTTCTTCAGGTAGAGTGGCGTTGTAGGTTTCGGTGAAGCTTGGTACTCCTATGTTCAGGTATCTAGTGACTTCCTTCAAGTGACGTCCAAAGGGTGTATCTTCATCCAGTTGCGTGAACTTGTTCCTTCCATCCGCCATCCTAGAAGAGTAGAAAAGAAGAGAGGTCAGAGTGAGAAGAGTGAGTAGTGATCCAGGTATTTAGCTTAGTGGTCGTGTCCTACAGTCAGCGTGTGCTCTGATACCATCTTGTAGCGACTAGACCTCAAACGGTCCAATCTCTGTGCTCAGGTGTCATCCCTGGATCAGTAATGCTGGCACCACACAGTACTTGAAGGATTTATAACAGAGTAGCAATCACACACTTATTACATCGAGAGTCTCAAAAGAGAACTTATTACAATAAATATGGCTTAAGGCCATCTAATAATGATAACTGCGGAAGGCTTGGAAGATAAGTGAGTCCATCAACTCCAACGGCATCACTGAGTATAGAACCGCGACCTAAAAGTACCTTAGTCGTCGTCTGAAAAGTCTACAACATTAATGTTGCAGCCCGAAACGGGTCAGCACATGGAATATGCTGGCAATGTAACACATAGAGAGTAATGGAAGAAAATAGGCTATACTATATGCATATTTGGCTGGTGGAAAGCTCTATGGTTATAGTTTTGCGTAAAGCCAATTTTTCCCTACTGCAAAGGAATAAATTTTATTTAACTATCATGGTAGTTGTTAAACATTGAGAATGGTTGACAGCATTCTCAATCCCAATTAAACATCACCATTAAACAAAACCCGGCAATATTTATTTTAGAGTAACATGATGAGATTCACATGATAATCCAGGTACTAGATACTCAAGATGTCCATAACCGGGGACACGGCTAACCATGATTAGTTTATACACTCTGTAGAGGTTTGCACACATTTCCCAACAAGACTCGATCGCCTCCATTTGATTTCTCGCAATACAGGGTGTTTGAGAAACGGATGACCGAGACATATCTTTCAGAAGCGCTAGCACCTTACAATCGGGTAGACCGTTACACCTACTTTCCCCTACATCTGCTAGTCTACCACTGTAAGAGTTCGCATGACTTACTCAACTATGATAGAGCCCATAGTAGCTTGTGGCTGCACACGGAAGTTTCTAGCATGAATAATCTCATGATCCCTTTGAGCCTGGGTGGCGGTCCAAAAGAAAATAGGCAATCGCTGGAATACCCAGGTGCCTCAATCCACCCAGATGTGTATTTAAGTTGCCACCTTAGATAAACCATTTAATTAACAATCTCACATCTGTCATGGATACACTCACCCAATCCACGTCTACTAGCATAGCATGGCATAATAAGCAAACGTAGAAGTAACTCCCAAAGGTTTGATGATAATAGGTAATAGGTACTACCTCATCTACTTCCCAAACCCACAATTTAATTAGATCCTAATCATGCAATGTGTGAGGATTGATCTAATGCAATAAAAACTAGGTAGTAGGAGGTATGATCAAAGTGCTACTTGCCTTGCTGATGATCCGCAAAACCTAGCGATTCGAAGTAGCAAGCGGCGCACTCCGGGTACTCTATCGCAAGCAAACAAGCATACAATAAGTACTCCACTAAAGCACAGGTAAAACTCAAATAAGAGATCTAACCAGAAAGTTCAACTTAAGAACTCCGGTTGGCAAAAAGAATCAAATCGAACGAAGCAACAAAAAACAAACGGCAAAAGAAACAAGCTTCGTTTACTATTCTGGATTCTAGGGCAATTTTTATAGTGGGAAAAACTTGTTTGAGTTGGTTAAACGGAAAGAGGGTTTCAAGACAAAACTCCAGGCACTTGAATCGCCTGATTCCGATAAACGAGCGAAAAGTTATAGTAGAACGAAAATCGGATCAGGAATCGCGATCACAAAAATCGCGGATTTAATCCGAGATAAAGAAAAACGACGAACAGATTAACGAACGAATGTTCGTTAACTGGATCTAAACGATGAACGCGTTTGTTAAAATGAACGAATGAGCGAACGCCCGCTAAATAAATAAACCGGAAAAACTGATTTATTTAAAAAAACAAAACTAAAAAAACCGAACAAAACTGACGGAAAACCGATTGGTTTTTGAGAAAAACCGGCGGCACGAGGTCTACCTCCGGCGACTCCGGCGAACGGCGGCGGCGGCGGCGGGTAGCGGGGCGGGCAGGCGGCGGCGCGGTGGCCGCGTGGCACGGCGGGCAGGCGGCGCAGGGGTGGCGCAGCGTGGCGGCGGCGTGGTGGGGCTAGGGTTAGGGTTTGGGGGCGGGGTGACTTGGGCTAGCTCGGGCCTCGGGCGGCACTATTTAAAGGCCCGGCCAGGCGGAGTCTTGGCTGGTTACGGCCCAAAGTCGGTTCGGATATTTTTTAAATAGTTACGCTCAAAAAACAACAAAAGGAATATTAAACGGATTCCAAAAATCCCGAAATAAATTTTCCCCGGCTTCTAAAATCAAGCCGCATAGGATGAACATTTATTTGGGGCCTAAATGAAATATTGAAAAACACACATTTTTCCTAAATTCAATTAAAATAGCAAAAAATCCAAAATAAAATCTTATTTGATTTTTTTAATAAATCCTCAATATTTCTTTAGTTTGGGAAAGTCATTTTATTCCCTCTCTCGTATTTTGATAATAGAAATAACTGAAGATAAAATAAATCAAATCAAATGATCCTATTTTCAAAATTTGAGAAAACTCAAATATGAAAATAACGAAATCCCCAACTCTCTCCGAGGGTCCTTGAGTTGCGTAGAATTTTCTAGGATCAACCAAAATGCAGTAAAATATGATATGCAAGGATGATCTAATGTATAACATTCCAAATTGAAAATTTGGGATGTTACAATGCTTGTCACTAGGGCCTGAGTGCCATGATTTCAGATCTGAACCTATTATGTTTTCAAGAATATATGTGAGATCTTGATCCTATCTTGCAAGTCAATAGTCACCTACTATGTGTTATGATCTAGCAACCCCAAAGTGACAGTAATCGGGACCACTTCCGGTGATGACCGTAGTTTGAGGAGTTCATGTATTCACTAAGTATTAATGCTTTGGTCTGGTACTCTATTAAAAGGAGGCCTTAATATCCCTTAGTTTCCAATAGGACCCGGTGCCACAGGAGGGTAGGACAAAAGATGCCATGCAAGTTCTTTTCCATAAGCGCGTATGACTATATTCGGAATAGGTGCCTACATTACATTGATGAACTAGAGCTAGTTCTGTGTCACCCTATGTTATAACTGTTGCATGAGGAATCGCATCCGACATAATTATCCATCATTGATCCAGTGCCTACGAGCTTTTCACATATTGATCTTTGCTTAGTTACTTTTCCATTGCCACTGTTAGGACTGCTACAAACTACTACTGTTACTTTTGTCACCCTTAATGTTACTTCCATACTACTTTCCTACTAAATACTTTGCTGCAGATATTAAGTCTTTCAGGTGTGGTTGAATTGACAACTCAACTGCTAATACTTGAGAATATTCTTTGGCTCCCCTTGTGTCGAATCAATAAATTTGGGTTAAATACTTTACCCTCGAAAACTGTTGCGATCCCCTATACTTGTGGGTTATCAAGACTATTTTCTGGCGCCGTTGTCGGGGAGCATAGCTCTATTCTTTGAGTCACTTGGGATTTATATCTGTTGATCACTATGAGGAACTTGAAAGATGAAAGAACCAGGAGTTTTCCCTCAACTACGAGGGGAGGTAAGGAATTGCCATCTAGCTCCGCACTTGACTCTCCTTCTGTTTTGAGTAAACTTGCGACACCTACTCCTGCTATTGATTCTGATATGTCGCATGTTATTGATGATGCCACTTCTGCTATGCATGATGCTTATGATGAAACTACTTCTATGCTTGATAATACTGTGCCATTAGGTGAATTTCTTGATGAACAACCTGCTAGGGTTAGAGAGAATGAAATTATTGAATCAGATACTATTGATGAAAGTGATGATGAAGATTCTCCCCCTAGATATGAATTGCCTGATGTGCCTGAGGGTTATGTTATGGATAAAGAAACTGCTAGAGACCTTTTTGCTTGCAAAAATAGATATGATCTTAAGAAACTGTTAGCTAAGCTGAAAGAAAAGTCTTTGAATGCTAAAATGAAATATGACCCTGCTTTTGCTACTTCACTTATCTGTATTTCTGATAAGGATAATGATTTCTTTGTCGATCCTGAGTTAATTACTTTGGTTGCATCTGATCCTTTTTATGGCTGTGAATCTGAAACTGTAGTGGCACATCTTACTAAATTGAATGATATAGCTACCCTATTCAGTCATGAGGAAAAAATTTGTTACAACTATATCCTTAAGTTATTTCCGTTCTCATTAAAGGGTGATGCTAAAACATGGTTTAATTCTCTTGCTCCTGGTTGTGTGTGTAGTCCCCAGGATATGATTTATTACTTCTCAGCTAAATATTTTCCCGCTCATAAGAAACAAGCTACCTTAAGGGAAATATATAATTTTGTGCAAATTGAAGAAGAGAGTCTCCCACAAGCTTGGGGGAGGCTTCTCCGATTACTTAATGCTTTGCCTGATCATCCTCTCAAGAAAAATGAAATATTTGATATCTTTTGTAATGGACTAACCGATGCTTCCAGAGACCACCTGTATAGTTGTGCTGGTTGTGTTTTTAGGGAAAGAACTATTGAGCAAGATGAATTGCTATTGAATAATATATTGAGTAATGATAATGATTGGACACTTCCTGAACCAACTCCTAAGCCAACTCTGGAGAAAAGGGGTATTCTATTTCTTAGTCCTGAAGATATGCAAGAGGCAAAGAAATCTATGAAAGAAAAGGGTATTACAGCTGAAGGTGTTAAGAATTTACCACCTATTGAAGAAATACATGGTCTTAATAACCCGACATAGGTAGTAAAGGTAAATTCTCTCTATAGATTTGATGAAGGTGATATTCCTCGTAATAAATCTGCCAGCCAATGCTTGGATGAGTTTGATAATTTTATTGTTAAACAAGAAAACTTCAATGCTTATGTTGGTAGATAATTGAAACGTAATGCTTATATGATTGAACACTTGAGTGATTATATGTCTAGAGTTAAAGGTTAGCTTAAACTTATTAGTAAACATGCTTCTATGGTTACCACTCAGGTAGAACAAGTGCTTAAGGCACAAGATGATTTGCTCATAATAATAAAAATGATAATGCTGTTAGAGTTATGAATAGAGGGGGTAAAATTAATCAGGAACCTTTGTATCCTGAGGGCCACCCTAAGAGAGTTGAGTAAGATTCCCAGAGAACTAATGTTGATGCACCTAGTCCTTCTAAGAAGAAGAACAAGAAAAATGATAGGACTTTGCATGCTTCTAGTGAACCTGTTGTTGACACACCTGAGAATCCCAATGATATTTCTAGTTCTGATGCTGAAACACAATCTGGTAATGAAGATGAGCCTAGTGATAATGTTAATGATGATGTTCATGTTGATGCTCAACCTAGTAATAACAATGATGTAGAGATTGAACGTGCTGTTGATCTTGATAACCCACAATCAAAGAATCAACATTATGATAAGAGAGACTTCATTGCTAAGAAGCACGGTAAAGAAAGAGAACCATGGGTTCAGAAACCCATGCCTTTTCCTCCTAAACCATCCAAGAAAAAGGATGGTGATGATTTTGAGAGCTTTGCTGAAATGATTAGACCTATCTTTTTGCGTATGCATTTGACTGATATGCTTAAAATGAATCCTTATGCTAAGTATATGAAAGATATTGTTACAAATAAAAGAAAGATACCGGAAGCTGAAATTTCCACCATGCTTGCCAATTATACTTTTAAGGGTGGAATACCTAAGAAACTAGGAGATCCAGGGATACCAACTATACCATGCCCCATTAAAAGAAACAATGTTAAAACTGCTTTATGTGTTCTTGGAGTCGGTGTTAGTGTTATGACTCTCTCTTTATATCGTAGACTTGATTTGAATAAGTTGATACCTACTGAAATATCTTTGCAAATGGTCGATAAATCAACTGCTATACCTGTCGGTATCTATGAGGATGTGCCTATTGTGGTTGCAAACATCACTATTTTAACGGACTTTCTTATTCTTGATATTCCTGAGGACGATAGTATCTCTATTATCCTTGGTAGACTCTTTTTGAATACTACAGGGGCTGTTATTGATTGCAATGAAGGCAATGCCACTTTTCATGTTAATGGTAATGAGAATACGGTACACTTTCCAAGGAAACAACCTCAAAGTCCACATTACCAATTCTATTGGAAAAATTTCAACGATTACTATTGGAGGTTTTGAATTCCATGTTCCTACTATCAAGAAGAAATATGATATTCTTATTGTTGGGGACATGCACATCCCCGTTGTGGTAACCTAGTGTTATTTGAAAATTCTCCAGTTTCATGTTATTTGGAAAGAGTTTGTTAACAAGACTTGATCAACCTTATTAGTGGATTCCTTTTGATGAGTATGAGATGGATGAAGTTAGACAGCACAACTCTCTGTACCCTCCTTTTAATTTCTGTTATTTAGATTAAATAAAGCAAAAAATAGTATTTTCTGTCTGTTTTCTGAATTATCCTTGCAATAAAAATACCCAAAAATAAAAGTTCTCCAAATGTCCTGAAAATGATATATGATTTTTGGTAGAATATTTAAGAATTTTTGGCACTCAGAACACACCAGGGGGGCCCACCATTTGGCCACGAGGGTGTAGGGCACACCCACCCCCCTGGGTGTGCCCCTGCCTCGTGGACCCCACATGGATCCCCTCCACTTATTCCAGCACCAACTCACTTTGTCTTCCTCCAGAAAAAATCCTCCCATAGCTCAAACCCGTGTTCTAGCTCATCTTGCTGCCATTTTCGATCTCCTTGCTCAAAGCTCCATTCACAAAACTGTTTGGGGAGATTGTTCTTCGGCATGTGACTCCTCCCATGGTCCAATTAGTTTTTATTCTAGTGCTTTATTTGTTGCAAATTTTTGCTGCTAAGGTGAACCTGTTCTTGAGCTTGCATGTCAAATTTATATGGTCCAAAGTAGTTTTAATGCATGATATGGCCTCTAGGCACTTGTGGGAGTAGTTGCTATCAATTTTGTTGAGTTTGGTTCACTTTTATTTTGAGTCACTAAAAATTTTAGAAACTTTTCAGAAAAAGAAAATGTTGAAGAGATTATTGAGGGGCTCTTAGAGCCGAAGCTCGAAGGATAAGCAGAATGAGGAGAATAAAAAGCTAAAATACAATCTTCCTCGCATTGCGAAGGTTCGGGCGTGCGAATGGCCTTGTGATGCGTTCTTAAGAGCCGTTGGAATTCATGATGACTTTTATTACTTGGCTGAGAATGCAGGCCTCACCAACTTCCTCCACGACCAGCGCAAACAGTATCTCCTACTCACTAATATTTTCATGCAAATTTTTTATTTCCATGCTAAGAAGTCACCACCTTCAGTGTAGTTTCACTTATATGATGAGGTTAAGGAGATGTCACTCCATGATTTTGGTCTAGTCTGCAAGATACCCTTTGAGGGCAGCATCGAGGAACCACATCGTAGTGATGTGGATGGGTTTATTGATATAATTGTTGTAGGAGAAACTAGGAAAGTTTCCGATGCAAGAATTACTAGTATACATTTTCCTGTTCTATGTTACTTTGCGATATTTTCTAGTAGATGCTTGCTCGCGGGAACAGTGGAAATCTTAGTGCTCCTGATATTTTCATTTTGCGACATGCTTTGTTTCGTGATACAACTTTCAGCTTAGGGGCTATTGTTGCTAAATGATCATGCCTAAACCATACAAAGGGCCCCATCTTCGGAGGCATCTTTGCTTCACGCCTTGCTGAACACTTTGAGATACCTATTAGGCACTATGAGAAAGAGGAAAAGTTGCCGCCCCCTATTTTTCTAGATTATAAGAGTATGGTAGCACATGATTTTATTGTTAAAAATAAGAAGAAGATGCTTAAGTATAATTTGATATTTAATAAAACTCACTGTGAGATATTACCTTGCTTGCACCCTCTTTGTTTAACATACTTTCAGGCACATACCTCATCTTACCCAAGGACATTTATGCATACTGGACGCTGACACAAGTCCTAGAGCCCGAGCCTGAGCCACCACTTGACCCATATCGACAATCAGTTTATCAGTGGGATCCGGAGGAGATCGCCAACCAGTTGCACCCTGAGGACCCTCCTCAGTACAGCGGAGTGAGTAGCTTCGACCCGTGGGCATTGACCAACTTAGGACAAAAGCCTAAGCTTGGGGGAGTACATATTTCTCACCGACATTACATTCATGTTCACACACTCATTCCAGTTGTCGGTGCTCATGCTTTTTCATTGTACCATCCATGCTAGTTTATTTTATTTTCTAAACCTTCTTCTTGTGTGTTTGAAAAACCTTAAGAAAAACCAAAAAGAATAGTTGTAGCTTTTAGCTAGTTTACTTTCTGTCGTGGTTTGGTCACGGTAGATGTCCTTGTGAAAGGACTTAGTCGTGGATCCATCGCTACTAGTTAGCTTAAAGGGGTTAAAGCGGACAAGGGACGCGAGAGTTTTATACTGGTTCGGCCCCTTACGATGAAGGTAAAAGCCTACTCAAGTTGTGATGGAATTGCTAGGGTTTTGATGACCTGGGAGCAAATCCGCTTTGCCTGGCTCTTGGGTTGTTGTGTGTTCTCCCTAATCCGCCGCTGGGTCGCCCCTTTATATACATAGGTCGACGCCCGTCAGTTTACAGAGTCCCAAGGCCGGATCATCAACGTGTCCAACTCGGTCTATATTCCTCCTATCTTCCAATACAAGTTACAGGATAATGTCGGTTTATGTCTACAGGCCTTAACCCGCCTTTGGGACTTAGGCCTTCATAAAGTGCCACCATCCTTTGTCTTCCTGGGCTTCTAATCCTCATAGAGTTAACCCGGCCACTCCTAGCCGGTTTATGTCCAGTAATAATATCCCCAACATTAGGCCCTAGATTGATTTGAACTTGTTCATGTCAATCTTCAACACTTAGAAAAATTCCTCCCCTTGCACCTTCGCATAGATCTTGTAAACCACCCTGACGTCATCCTCCGGATTTGTAGTAAACCGCCTGACATCACCTGTTCATTTAAAGCCGAAGATACCCCTTTTATTAATGAGCATCCAACAATCGAGGCAACAATCTCGTTATCTATCCATTTTTGGGCTCCTCGATTCCCGCGCCTGCCGCTTATCTCATTGTCCTTATAAATAAGGCGGAGGACCCCTTCCTTTTTCTTCCATTGCCTCTTCATCCCTTCTTCTTCCTCGCAACGTCTCTACACCCGAGCGCCGCCGCCATCATCAAGCCTCGCCTCTGCCTCACCGTCGGCCGCTGCATCAACCTGTTCGCACCAGAGAACCGCAGCGCACCTCCGCTGCTTCTGCAGTCGTAGTAAGTCCTTCCCTCCTTCCTCTGTAGATCCATTTTAGGGTTCCTATAGGTTCATGGCGTTCCTCTCTTGTTCTTCGTCAGTCCCTAGACAGTAGACCTTAGGCTTGATACGCTCTGTGCGATAGCTCTAGTGCTCCCTTTCTTGGTTATCAAAGAAAGTTTTTATACGCATAGAAACTTTGATCTGTTCCTTAATGAACTGCTCCAGGACCAACCTTTTATAGGTCTAGATCTTTTTCTTTTCCTGGCTTGTAGTAGATCCAAAACACGAATGTGATTTTGTGAAACCTATTTTTCTTCACTTAGCCATTTTTGCTTCAGATCTGTACCTTCTTTACCTGCACAGGCGGTTTATCTCTGTAGAAAATAATCTGTCATATGCCATTAGTGCCCTTGTAAACCGTTCATCGCTTTACCACTTATAAACACTCTGTCGTAGGCAGTTTATAACTTCCTCCGGTTTATCAATTTTACATGCTTGAATTCCTTTTTCCTCAACCTATTGTACTTTATGCATTGTCATTAATGAATCATAAACTGGCATTATTCCTTTCTAGCTCTTCACTTGCAATGGCCAAACAATTATATTCCTGTAACTGGGCCCCTTCCCGGGTTACTGAGGAGCAACTAAACAGATGTATCAAAATTGGTACCTTACCGAACAAGAATGAAATCCGGTGGCGAGTTCCTGGTCCGGAAAATCCTCCTACCCCGAGAGATGGTGAAGTAGTAGTGTTTGCTGATCATATGGGTCGTGGTTTTAAACCGCCTGGATCCAAGTTTTTCCGGGTTGTACTTGCCAGCTTTCAGATCCACCCTCAAGATATTGGACAAACTATGTATCCAATATCTGCAACTTTCAGGTGTTTTGTGAAGCCTATCTACAAGAAGAACCGACTGTCGGGCTATTCCGGGATTTCTTCCACTTAAACCGTCGCACTGAATTCGTAGACGGGCCAAATAATGAACTCGGTGGCATCTCCATTCAGAAAAGGAAGGATGTTAGCTTTCCTCACGCCAAACTTCACAGTCAACCAAAGGAGTGGAATCAAACTTGGTTCTATTGCAAGGACACCTCTCTTGAAGATGAGAACCATCTACCAGGTTACTGTGATCACCGGCTTGCCAATACTCATCCGCTTCCGCAACGACTAAGTGCCAAGGAACGGGTCTCGTATGCACCACAAACGCCAAGCTTAGAACTTTCATGGCCAACGGTTTAACAGGTGTGGACTTCGTTCATTGCCGGATAACCTGGAGTATCTTGCTGTGAAGTCGCCGCTCCGGTTTAATGTGTGAGTACACCGGAGACGTAAAAGACTCCCAACGTCATATTGAGATTCAGCTAATAGATGATGAAGTTACTGAGTCTATCAAGAAAATGCTGAATGAACCAGAAGCTGTGTGTAGCAAGACCGGGTTAAGTCCCTTTTACACACAGAACAAACTGCCCGCTGTAAGAATTGTTTTGCTTCCGCTTTACACCTGATATTTTTGAACTGTGCAACTTTTAATACCCTCTGCCCATCTTTTAAACAGGGTGATGACCCGTTCTGGAAAAAGAAACCTCAGGAGAAAACAGTTAAGGCTCGTCATCAAAAAATGAAGGCTGTTAAGAAATCTTCCAAGAGGAAGGCAACTGAACCAATCGGTTTAGAACTTGATGACGACCCTGCTGAACCGGAAGCAGAGGTAGAACTTGATTCTCTTGGTTCACTTTTCATGCACCTCATTGACAATGATATTTAAAGGAGGACGCTGAGGGTAGCCAAGCTGACGATGTAGAAGTAATTATCCTTTCCTCTGGTTCAGACCCTGTGCCAACATAAAAAATCCGTCAAGCAGTCCGGAAAGTAAGATTTTCTCACACTCTTGCTCACTTGGATCCAAAATTTCTTTTGAAGAAGCAGCAGCACGAGGCTCGCCGCACAACCCAGCACAGCGGCCAAACGGTCACACCGACCGGTTTACCGAACACCCCGGTTCGAAAACGCCGACCTGAGGTCTCACCCACTTCTGACACTTCTTATCCCAAGGCAGGCTATTTCCGACAACCTCTTAATCCGTCCGATTTGAATTATCAGGTAACACCTCCTTCATCATCTGGTGAATCGACGACCACACAACTCCCTCCTCTTAAGACCGTTGCCGGGTAAGTATTTCAACACAATCTTTTGATGCTTTACACTTTGTATGCTATGCTAACCTTTGCATATGTTCTTTTTAGAGCCAAGGCTAGACCCAGTAAGAAGGCTCGGGTGAATAACCTGTCGTGGGTTTGTCACGGCAGATGTCCTAGTGAATGGACTTAGTCGTGGAGCCATCGCAACGGGTTAGCTTAAAGGGGTTAAACCGGACAAGGAGACACGGGGGTTTATACTAGTTCGGCCCCTTCGATGAAGGTAAAAGACAACGTCTAGTTGTGATTGGTATTGCTAGGGTTTCGAAGGCCAGGGAGCGAATCCGCTTTGTCTGGCTCTCGAGTTGTTGTTCTCTCTAAACCGCGGCCGGGTCGTCCCTTTATATACATAGGTTGACGCCCGCCAGGCTACAGAGTCCTGAAGCCGTATTATAAACGTTTCCGATTCGGCCTCTCTCTTTCTATCTTACTATACAAGTTACATGACTAGGCCGGTTTACATTTACAGACTGTAACCCGCCTTTGGGCCCTCCGTAAAGCGCCAGCATCTTTACATCTTCATGGGCTTCTAATCTTCAAAGAGTCAACCCGGCTACATAAGGCCGGTTTACCTCTAGTAGTAATATCCCCAACATTAGGCCCCATATTGGTTTGAACTTGTTCATGTCAATCTTCCACACTTTAGAAAAAATCTTCTCTCTTATCTTCATTTTTGATCTTGTAAACCACCGTGACGTCATACTTCAAAATTACGATAAACCGTCGTGACGTCATCCATCCGTTGATGTCGGAGATTTCCTTCATTTAATATATATCCAGTCATCGAGGCGACACCTTTATTAACTTATCCATTTTTTGGGCTCCTCGATTCCCGTACTTGCCATTTTATCACTTCGCCTTATAAATAGGACCGAGGGGTCATTTTCACCGTTTCCCCCCATGCCTCTTCGCGTCGTCTTCCTCGCGCCGCTCATCCTCTAGAGCTCCGCCACCACCGTCGACCGTCGCCTCTGCTCCGACCTTGGCCGCTGCATCACCCTGAATGCACCAAAATACTGCGGCGCCCTTCCGCTTCCTCACCAGCTCCGGTAAGTTCTCTGCTTCTTTCACCATAGATCTGTTCTAGGGTTTCGAAATTCTTCACAGTTCTTCCGAAGTTCATCAGTGCTATTCTTCCCTGTTCTTCCTTTTAATAGATGGACACTTCATGCTTGATGCATCTCTTGCCGTAGCTTACCTACCATGGTCATCACAAATCCTTATGCGCAACGAACTAATCCAGTATGTCAAAAATTGCTTCAGTTCTGCACCCCTTCAAGATCCAATTATTTTTGCTTTTCTGTCTTAGCTTCAGATCCAAAAGTTTTATACATCACTGTGAGATTTGTTTCTATGCTCCTGTGAGATCCGTTTCTCCTCGCACGAATATAAGCGGTTTAGCATTGTATAAATAGTCTATGCCATTAGCCCTCTAATAAACCGGAAGAGCATGTTACCTTCACAATTATGCTCCAGTTTAACAGTGTCTGATCAACCATGTGCTAGCATTACCTTTCTCTCTCATTATACTAGTCTCCGGGTTGTACCATTTATCATATCAGCATGTTTCTTACTCCCTTGTCTCTTGTGTATAATCATGCATAATTTATAAACCGGCCTTTCATTTTCAGTTTGTTCACTTTGCAATGGCCAAACAATTCACTGCCTGCAACTGGGATCGTTCTCGGGTTACTAAGGATCAATTGAATGAGATGGTTAGCATTGGCTCTCTGCCTAAGAAAACTGAGATCAAATGGCGAGTTCCAGGAACAGAGAATCCTCCAACCCCAAGACAAGGCAAGGTGGTAATATTTGTTGACCATATAGGTCGTGGTTTCAAACCGCCAGGGTCAAAATTCTATCAAGATGTACTTGCCAGCTTCCAACTGCATCCACAAGATATTGGTCCCAACTCAGTCTCCAACTTATGTAATTTCCATGTCTTCTGTGAAGCCTATTTACAAGAAGAACCAACTGCAGAATTGTTCCGGGATTTCTTTCACTTAAACCGGTGCACAGAGTTTGTGAATGGCCCGAACACAGATCTTGGTGGTGTCTCGATTCAAAAGCGGAAAGAAGTGGAATTTCCTCATGCCAAACACCATAGCCACCCAAAGGAATGGAACCAAACATGGTTCTATTGCAGAGACACTTCGCCTGAGGATGAAAATCCCCTCCCCGGCTTCCGTGATCATAGATTATCCAATACTCACCCAATGCCACAACGCTTGAGCTCTTTAGAAAGGGCAAAATATGCTCCTCAAATTGCCAAGCTCCGGGCCTTTATGGCAAACGGTTTAACGGGCGTGGATTTTGTGCGCTGTTGGATATCCTGGAGTATCTTGCCGCTAAGCCAGCGTCCCAGTTTAATGTGCGAATATACCGGCGAAGTTGACGATCCTCAATGCCACTGCAATATCCAATTATCTGAGGAAGAAGTTATCGAAGGTGTAAAGAAAATTCTGAATGAATCAGAACTGGTCTGTAGTCAATCCGGTCTGAGTCCTTTCTATACCAAGAACAAACCGCCTGCTGTAAGCATTACACTTCCTCTTCATCTCTAATATCTTTAACTTATATAAGCTGTAACCCTTCTTCTTTGTATATATATAGGGTGATGACCCTTTCTGGAAACGGAAATCCATAGAGAAAGCGGCAAAGCCAACTAGAGACAAAGTGGTCAAACCAACCCGCCCGAAGACCAAAGTCGTAAAGCGGACGTCAAAGCGGAAAATGGTTGACTGGATTAATATGGAACTTGATGATGATACTGATGACCCAGAAGTTGAGGTAGAACTTGACTCACTTGGCTCTCTTTTTATGCATCTTGTTAACAATGATCTTCCTCAGGAGGAGGCAGAAGCTAGTCAGGCTGATGACGTAGAGGTAATTACCCATTCCTCCGGTTCAGACTCTATGCCAACACAAAAAACTCGCCAAGCAATCCGGAAAGCAAGCTTTTCTCATCCTCTTGCTCACTTGAATCCAACATTTATTTTGAAGACTCAATAGCATGAAGCTCGCCGGACAACCCGGCATAGTGGCCAACAGGTCACCTCTACCGGTTTACCTGATACTCTGGTTCGGAAGCGCCGGACTGAGGTCTCTCCTACTTCTGACCATTCTTACCCCAAGGCAGGTTATTTCAGACAGCCTCTTAATCCGCCCGATTCAAATTATCAGGTGACACCTCCTTCCTCTTCTGGTGAATCGACAGCAACTCAACTCCCCCCTTTGAAAACTGTCGCCGGGTAAGTTATGAAAAAACCTTTCCTTTCAATGCGCCTTACATCTTTTGAACAGGATGTTAATCCTTTTTTATTCTGTTTGCAGGGCCAAAGCGAGACCTAGCAAGAAAACTCAGGTCACCAATCCTCCATAAGACCCTGTTGCTGAAGAAGAAGAACCAAGAGGTGAACCGGAGCAGACTGGTGAACCGGAAGGCCTCCATCCTGAAACAACTTTTGATGATCCGCCCCTTGATGGCCAACATATTAACGAACCAACAGATGCTGAGCCTGCCGCCCCTGATACTGATCCGGCAGAACCAAACCGGGCTAATCCAATGAAAGACACTGAAATTCCATCATCATCCACCAAAAATCCTGAAGGCCAAGGTGATGACGTTATTATTACTGGAACAGGCCACAACTCTCCTGGTCATCCCATCATTTTGGCTCAACATAGTGCCAAAGAAGAGAAAATTGCCAGGGATAAAGGTAAATGGAGCAGCGACTTATCAAACTATGCTCATCTTAACGCTGATGAGCTTCATTCTGGCTTCTTGAATCGTGTGCACTCAAACCGGGATTATGAAGCCGGTTTGGTGAATTTGATGAAAGAACGATATGAGGTAAATGCTTCTCCCTTGTACATTGATTTATAGCTGAATTACTATTCCAAGTAGCCTCCAAGAGCCGTTTTATGATTGTTAATCATAAACCGGGTCTTTGTAACACTTCAAGCATCCCATCATTGATCCTTGCAAAGGCGTGTCCTCAATCATAGATAAGACTCATATTTGAAAAAGAATTAGATAACATTCTGCAGCATAACCCCCAAAGGACGGTTTAACTTGGCAAGTTAATCCGGCTTTTAATCCACACCGCCGGTTTAGAACAAACATACATTAGCCCCCAAGTGTCAAGGATAATGCTTGCATTGTTTTGGAGACTTGTATAGAGGGTAGTATTTGAGAGCAAATAGGCATTAGCCCCCAAGTATGAAGTGGATAACTTGTTATATGCTTTATACTTTGTGCATAAATATGTTGTTTTGTTGAATATACCTTCAATGTTGCAGGCTGAACTGAGAAGCAAAGATGCCCAAAACTCTAACTTGCAAGAAAATGTGAAGTCCCAACAAGGCGAAGCTGCAAAAGCCAAAGAGGAGCTCACGCAGGCCCTGGCTGGAATGGAAAAATTGAAAGAATCCTTCAACCGAGATCATGCTGAATGGGAAACCAAAAAAGCCGGTTTGACCAAAAGAGTTGTAGATGCCGAGGAAGCTCTGAAACCGGTGGTTGAAGAACTAGCCGGTTTTAAGCGCCAAATCAACGCTATGACCTCTGCTATCTTTGGTAAGTGTCTAGTGTCTACTTATGTATGTTGCACCAGTCAATGAATCTTAAAACTGACCAAAATGTTGATAAAATCTTTGGCAAGAACTCGGATCACTCATCTTGGTGCAGATATGCGGATGAAGCTCAAAGCGGCATATACATTGGTTGAGCAGCTATACTCTGGATCTCAGCGAGCCATTAGTACAGCGGCTTATAACAAAACTGCGCCAACATTGATTAAGGAGACCCTTGAGAAGCTGGGCATGTTACCGGTGCGTATTGTCGAGTTGAAAAGAGCCGCTGCAAGAGCAGGAGCATTAACTGCCCTTATTCGAGCCAAGGCCTGGATTCCATACCTTGAAGCAGAGGATATGATTAAAGGATATCCAGGCGTTAAAGAAGACGGTTCAAACTTTGAAAATGATGATCTTCGGTGGCTGACCAAACAGATGCGGCCAGCGGCCAGCAAATTGGCTGAGGACACCGATTTGTCCCATTTTCAACCGTTTTATGATGCAGAAGGGAAAAGACAGCCGGCCGATATCCATGAAGTTGAAGAACTTGTGCCTCCGATTCGTAAGCACACTTATGCCCCTGATATTAACCCTTCTGATCTTATCCATGGGGAGGCAGTGTTCCAAGCTTTAACCAGAATCGACTGGTCAATGTCTGATTTCCAGCGGCTGGGGAGGGATGAAGAAGTTCCAACACCAACTGATCTGCAACCGTCAAACCGTCGTGATGAAGAGTCCTGATCCGGTCGCCAGTTTATATGGCTACTATGAAAAACAATGGCACTGTTTGAACCGCTTTGAAGCTTCATGTAATAGGATAGCTGAAACTTTGTTTATTTGCCATGCCATCGAGCATGTTTCATAACATTTTGTGACAATCTGTGCCGCCCTTCAGGGTATATTTTATGCATAGCCTATGATGACTTGCCTTCCTGGGTCCAAAAAACTTAAAAGTGTCTAGCGGTTTACCGCTAAACACGTCATGATATCTAAGAAGTATATAGTACTTTAGCTGAATCATCAAGTGTTTGTACAAAAAATAATGTACAGAACATACCTCATTGATTGACCAAACGTGTATACAGCAAAGGTGTTTAACACCAACCCGATACGTTTGGTAATTTCATCTTCATAATGCCGGTCTATCTATTAAACCGGACCGGTATAACTACCGGATTTTCTTTATAACACTGGTGATTTAGTCAAACTAGACCGAGTCAATGACCACCGGTTTATAATTGATCATGTGCCAACAACTGGTGGTTGGAAAGCAAGCTGGGTCAAGGACGCCGGTTTATCAAAAAAAATACTTATGATTGTCAACAAACAAAATTCAAATAGGAAAATATGCGAGGCTTTTTACAAGCTGCCAGGCTCCAAATCGAGGCTTTTCATGGGATGCCAGGCCTCTGAGTTAAACCATTTAACAAAGCCTTTTAAGATGGGCCTCCAATTAACCAATCATCGTTTTAACTGTGACAAGTTTAGGGTCTATAAAAGATTGACTTGTCAAACGTTCGATGGGTCATGCCAGGATTACCTGGATAGGAGTGGCTTACTTGATGAAGGCAGGTTAACCCGTGGTTTTAGGTGAATACACCAGGCTTCCAAGTCGTGGCTTGATAGCCAATTACGAGGGTCCTTTCAAACTCTTTGTTGCTTTGCAAAAAAGAGCCCCCAAGTAACTTTGTGAGCGATGCTCAGCGTGTGCCTATGTTTGAGTCTGTACTGTGTACAATACCCTCTTTGGCTCCACAAATTTTTCCTTGTGTGGCTGAAATGCCTATCAAGAGGTGTAGCTGTGGTTCAAACATGACCAAGCCCCCTAGTGATTTTCTTTATCTTTATGCAGCTGCTAAAGTCGGTTTAACAAAGACTCCGCTTTGACCGTTAACTTGTAAAAGCACACATATGATATAAGAAAGAACAGATACCCCGCTTATAATGGAGGCTCCGGTTTATTATATGGTATATACACTATCATAAATATGTACAGGTGAAGAGCATATGGCTTCAAGTATAGTAAGGCCAAAGGAGAGCTACGTTCCATGGCCGCTTTGTCTCCTCCTCCGATTGACGTGAGTCTTCATGCTCTTGAACATCAATGAGGTAGTAGGATCCGCTGTGCAGATTTTTGCTGACCACAAAGGGTCCTTTCCAAGGGGGGGATAACTTGTGCATATCAGTCTGATCCTGGATGAGCCGGAGCACCAAATCACCTTCTTGAAAGGTTCTAGTTTCAACCCGACGGTTGTGATAACATCGAAGATCTTGTTGATAAATCGCCAAACGTGGTGCTGCAAGATCCCGCTCTTCATCCAACAGGTCCAGAGAATCCTGACGTGCCTTCCCATTATCAGCTTCAACATAAGCTGCCACACGGGGCGAATCGTGACGGATGTCACTAGGAAGAACCGCCTCCGCTCCATAAACCATGAAGAAAGGCGTGTAACCCGTAAAACTATTGGGTGTGGTGTTGATGCTCCATAACACAGAAGGTAGCTCCTCGACCCAACAACCCGGCGTCCGCTTTAAGGGAAGCATAAGCCTTGGTTTGATACCCCGTAGAATTTCTTGATTTGCCCTTTCTGCTTGACCATTAGATTGGGGGTGAGCCACTGATGCTAGATAAAGCCGGATGTGCTCACGTTGACAGAATTCTTCCGTCTCCCCTTTTGATAAGTTAGTACCATTGTCTGTTATAATGCTATGTGGAAAGCCAAACCAGAATATCACCTTTTTGATGAATTGAACCGCCGTGGCTGCATCACACTTGCTGACTGGCTCTGCCTCTACCCATTTAGTGAATTTATCAACTGCTACTAATAGATGGGTCTTCTTGTCCTTGGAGCACTTGAAGGGTCCAACCATATCCAGCCCCCAAGTTGCAAACGGCCACGTAATTGGAATCGTCCGCAACTCTTGAGCCGGAACGTGCACACGGCGGGCAAATTTTTGACATCCATCACATCTTTTGACTAAATCCTCTGCATCAGCATGCGCCGTCAACCAGTAAAAACCGTGGCGAAAAGCTTTGGCAACCAACGACTTTGAACCGGTGTGGTGACCGCAATCCCCTTCATGAATTTCTCGCAAAATCTCACAACCTTCTTGAGGAGAAACGCATCGCTGAATTGCTCCTGAAACACTGTAACGATGTAACTCCCCATTGAGTATGGTCATGGACTTGGACCGTTGGATTATCTGTCGAGCCAACGTTTCCTCAGCTGGTAACTCGCCCCGGTTCATGTAATCCAGATATGGGATCGTCCAATCTGGTATGGCATGCAGAGCTGCCACCAACTGAACCTCCGGATCAGGAATAGCCAAATCTTCTTCGGTTGGTATTGTGACTGACAGATTGTGCAATACATCAAGAAAGACATTGGGCGGAACCGGTTTACGTTGGGAACCAAGACGACTTAAAGCGTCTGCTGCTTCATTCTTCCGCCGGTCTATATGGTCCACCTGATAACCTTTAGAGTGACCAGCCACTGCGTCCACCTCTCGCCGATATGCAGCCATGAGTGGGTCCTTAGAATCCCAAGTGCTAGACACTTGCTGAGCCACTAGATCTGAATCGCCGAAGCACTTCACCCGTCTCAAATTCATCTCTTTAGCCATCTGAAGACCGTGGAGTAAAGCCTCATATTCAGCTGCATTGTTAGTACAAGGGAACATTAAACGGAGGACATAACAAAACTTGTCACCTCGTGGGGAAGTTCATACGACTCCAGCCCCCGAACCCTCTAACTGTCTGGATCCATCAAAATGAATAGTCCAATACGTATTATCTGGTTTCTCCTCAGGTGCCTGTAACTCTGTCCAATCGTTGATGAAATCTACAAGTGCCTGGGACTTGATCACTGTGCGGGGTATATATTTGAGCCCGTGAGGTCCAAGCTCAATGGCCCACTTGGCAATCCGGCCAGTTGCCTCTCTGTTTTGAATGATGTCACCCAGAGGGGCTGAACTGACCACTGTGAAAGGATGGCCCTTAAAATAGTGTTTGAGCTTCCGGCTTGCCATAAACACCCCATACACCAGTTTCTGCCAGAGTGGATACCTCTGCTTTGACTCAATGAGCACCTCACTGATATAATAAACCAGCCGTTGAACCGGATACTCTTTGCCAGGCTCCTTGTGCTCTACCACAATGGCTACGCTGCCAGCCCGGCATTAGCGGCCACATATAATAATAATGGCTCTTTATCGATCGGTGCTACCAACACGGGCGGTTCCACTAGCTGCCTCTTCAGATCTTCAAACGCCTTATCAGCTGCTTCACTCTAGACAAAGTTATCTATTTTCTTGAGCATCTGATATAAGGGGATGGCCTTCTCTCCAAGGCGGCTGATAAACTGGCTCAAGGCTGTAATCCGGTCAGCCAGACGTTGCACATCGTTAATACACGCCGGTTTAGCCAAGGATGTAATTGCTGCAATCTTTTCCGGATTAGCCTCAATGCCTCTGTTTGAAACCAGAAAGCCTAAGAGTCTGCCTGCCGGGACACCGAGAACACACTTCTCCGGATTGAGCATCATCTTGTAAACCCGGAGATTGTCAAAGGATTCCCGTAGATCATCTATCAATGTCCCCTCCTTTCTGGATTTGACCACAATATCATCCACATACGCATGAACATTGCGCCCAATTTTCTTATGAAGGCAATTCTGAACACATCGCTGGTAAGTTGCCTGGGCACTCTTGAGTCCAAAGGGCATGGAAACATAGCAGAAGGCTCCAAAGGGAGTTATAAAGGCTGTCTTCTCCTGGTCCTTAGCTGCCATTTTAATCTGATGATAACCAGAGTAAGCATCCAAAAAACACAAACGGTCACAACCCGCCGTAGCATCAATTATCTGATCAATGCGAGGGAGAGCAAAGGGGTCTGCAAGGCAAGCCTTGTTTAAATCTGTGTAGTCCACACACATGCACCAAGTGCCGTTTTTCTTAAGAACAAGCACCGGATTGGCTAACCACTCTGGATGAAAAACTTCCACAATAAACCCAACATCCAACAAACGGGCTACCTTTTCACCTATAGCCTTGCATCTTTCCTCATTGAAACGGCAGAGGAACTGTCGGACCGGTTTGAATTTAGGATCAATGTTGAGTGTGTGCTCAGCGAGTTCTCACGGTACACCTGGCATGTCAGAAGGTTTCCATGCAAAGATGTCCCATTCTCACGGATGAACTCGATGAGCGCGCTTTCCTATTTGGGATCCAGGTTAGCGCTGATGCTGAACTGTTTGGATGAATCGCCAGGGACAAAGTCAACCATTTCAGTGTTTGTAGCTGATTTGAACTTCAATGTTGGATCATGTTCCGTAGTTGGCTTTTTTAAGGAGGTCATGTCTGCCGGATCAACTTGCTCCTTATAGAATTTTAACTCCTCCGTGGCACAAACCGACTCAGCATAAGCCGTATCGCCTTCTTCACACTCTAAAGCAATCTTTCTACTTCCATGTACTGTGATAGTCCCCTTATGACCTGGCATTTTAAGCTGTAGGTAAACATAACATGGCCTTGCCATAAACTTAGCATAAACCGGCCGCCCAAACAAGGCGTGGTACGGACTTTTGATCTTCACTACCTCAAATGTTAATGTTTCTGACCTTGAATCGTAGTCATCTCCAAAAGCTACCTCCAGAGCTATCTTACCAACAGGATATGCAGACTTACCAGGCACCACACCATGAAATACCGTATTCGGCGGTTTAAGATCCTTACCTGTCAACCCCATACGGCGGAATGTATCATAATACAAAATATTGATACTACTTCCCCCATCCATGAGCACCTTAGTGAACTTGTATCCCCCAACTTGAGGGGCTACCACCAAGGCCAAATGACCTGGATTATCAATCCGGGGGGGTGATCCTCTCTACTCCACAAAATAGGTTGCTCCGACCAGCGTAAATACTGAGGTACTGCTGGCTCAACAGAGTTGACTGCCCTTTTGTGAAGCTTCTGATCACGTTTGCACCAACTAGTAGTGAAGACATGATATTGCCCGCTGTTCAGCTATGTGGGATTGCTCTGATAACCCGATTGCTGCTGCTGCTGCTGACTCTCCTGATGGTTGTAACCTCCCTGGTTGCCTTGGTGTCCTTGATTGACGTGTCCGGTTTGATTGCCTGGAAACCCTGAACCAGAACCACCACTTTCGTAACCCGGCCCGTGGAAACCTCCTCCTGAACCGCCAGGCGGGCTGCTATCATATTGGAACATATTGGAATTCTTGAAATCCCGCATGATATAACAATCTTTCCAGAGATGTGATGCCGGTTTATCCTTCGATCCGTGCTTTGGACAGGGCTGATTTAACAAACGCTCCAAACTGTTGCCTGGACCTCCACCCCTCTGGGGCTGCTTGCCTTTACGGCGCTGGCCGTTCTCCTGCGCGTTGGTATTTGCGACAAAGTCCAAACCACTGTCGGCCTTGCGCTTACCAGCATTTCCATGGCCTGCCGGATTATGTTGTTGGCCTTTGGCATTGCCGTTTTCCTTACCCTTCTCCAGTTTGTCCTCCTCTGAATCTGGATCCTCGGTATTATCTGAATCGACATATTTAACCAAAGCGGCCATGAGTGTTGACATGTCGTTGCAGTGATGTTTGAGCCTTCCCAACTTCTGTTTCAACGGTTTGAACCAACAATTTCCCTCTAACGTTAACACTGCAGTGTCTACATTGATACGATCTGATGAATGCAAAATCGCTGAGACCTGTTTGACCCAATAGGTCGTGGACTCCCCTTCCTCTTGGACACAAGCGTCCATATCTACAATTGACATTGGCTGCTTACACGTATCCTTGAAGTTCTGGATAAACTGATGCTTCAGTTCGGCCCATGATCCAATAGAGTTGGTCGGCAAGCTCTTCAACCAAGTGCGAGCTGTTCCTTCCAACATCATGGTGAAATATTTAGCACACACCGCTTCATCCACATCTAACATCTCCATTGCCATCTCATAGCTCTCCACCCATGCCTCTGGCTGCAAATCAGCGGTGTAATTTGGTACCTTACGAGGTCCCTTGAAATCCTTGGGTAGTCGCACATTACGCAAAGCGGGAGTTAAACATGGTACCCCTAAGGAACTGAACATCGCCCCTGGCTCCATGGAGGCGGTGGGGTGAACCGGAGTATGCTGTCGTGCTCCGTGTCGAGCTGTCAACTCGGCCTCTCGACGTGCGCGGCCATGGTCCACAACATCTTGCGCATTAGCACCTCCCCCAGCCGGGTTGTTCCCTCGTGGTGAATTTCGGCGACGTGCACTACTGGACATGGCCGATTCGTCCTCCACGTGTTTGCTATAAGTCCGGCTTGGACGGGGAGTGGAATGGATCCTCTCACGGCGGTGTGAATATGCTTGCTGTTGATTTAGTGCTATCTGAAGGAGATCCCTGGCCCGACGCGCTTCCACTGCAACTGGTGACTCGCCGTCAGTTGGGAGGGCCGCCAGGCGTGAAGCGGCGGCCACAATGTTGTCCAACGGATTGGAATAATGCCCGGGCGGCGTTGATGGCACAATGTTGTTCTGGCGAGGCAGGTCCGTCGTGCGTGGCTGAACCGGCGCTCCTACTCCCGGCGCCCCCACCCGGTTTAGCGTGGGTTGGTTACCAGCTCCTGCACCTGGCGTGTTGAAAAGATTCTGCGGCTCATAAATCGACGGGAGACGTGATCGGTGCCTTCTTCTCATGACTTCCTCTGAAGCATTCTGATCCAGTCTAATCCGGTAAGCCTGTGCTTCCAACTCGGCCCGCTCCGTAGCCATCCTGGCGTTCTCTGCTGCCAGGTCCGCTTTAGCCTGGGCTATCTGATCTTTCACTTTTACAATCTCCGCATCGTGCTGATCCCTGGCTGCTGTGTCTACCTCTGCGGACATCAATGTTGCCAGAGCATCAAACAAATCAGACAAGACTTGGGCCGGAGGTGGTGCCGAGCTTCCTGCCCCCGCTGGTGTGGCCGTCGTTGAACCGGAGAGCATTGCTGCGGCGGTAGATGAATGAGGCGCCCATTGTGTGCCGGCCATGGAGATGGTGGTTCGGTTTGGCAGACCGGGGGAATCCGGAATACTGTTGCCCTCGGATCCTCCCTCAATTCGGCCGTCCTGCAACTGGTAAAGCGATTCGGTTTCTCCAGAAGACTCGTCATCAGAGTAGACTATGGTTTCTCCATCGGACATCAGTCCGTCCTTGTACCCCGATCCATGGACGACACCTACGAAAACGTGCCTTGCCTCGGGCTGAACCGGTGAAGGACTGGCACGCTGAGCCGTTTCGATGATGTCGGTGCAGATGTCCGGCTTGGGGGCCAGTTCGCCGATCTTGCCGATGAAGACGTGAATCCCACCAAAGGGGACCCGGTACCCGTATTCGATTGAATCAGCCTCGAGACCCCATCCTGCGTTGTCGATGTAGAGCTTGCCGTGGCGACTCTTTGTCATCCAGCCCACAGCGTATCCCTTGAGTCCATCGAAGCTGCCCTTCAAGAACTCAAAACCATCGTGCGATAGCCCCACGGTGGGCGCCAACTGTCGTGGGTTTGTCACGGCAGATGTCCTCGTGAAAGGACTTAGTCGTGGAGCCATCACAACGGGTTAGCTTAAAGGGGTTAAACTGGACAAGGGGACATGGGAGTTTATACTAGTTCGGCCCCTTCGATGAAGGTAAAAGCCTACGTCTTGTTGTGATTGGTATTGCTAGGGTTTCGAAGGCCAGGGAGCGAATCCACTTTGTCTGGCTCTCGAGTTGTTGTTCTCTATAAACCGCGTCCGGGTCGTCCCTTTATATACAAAGGTTGACGCCCGCCGGGCTACAGAGTCCCGAAGCCGGATTATAAACGTTTCCGGTTCGACCTCTCTCTTTCTATCTTACTATACAAGTTACATGACTAGGCCGGTTTACATTTACAGACTGTAACCCACCTTTGGGCCCTCCGTAAAGCGCCAGCATCTTTACATCTTCATGGGCTTCTAATCTTCAAAGAGTCAACCCGGCTACATAAGGCCGGTTTACCTCTAGTAGTAATATCCCCAACATAACCCGTCTGACGACCATGTGGTGATTGAACCGGAGCCGACTACGGAACCGGAAGGTCCAAATACTGAGGCCACATTTGATGAACCGCCCCCTCAAGATCATAATGTTGATGAATAAGCAGAAGTTGATACCACTGTGCAAGCTGATAAACCGCCAACTCCAGTCTGAACTGATGATGGACCTTCTAGTCCAGTTAAGGCTACTGATATTCTATCAACTCCAGAAAAGGCTGTTGGCGACAAGGAAGATGAGGTTATCATTACTGGCGTTGGCCACACCTCCCCTGGCCATCCTATTGTACTGGCAAAACATAGTGCTAAAGAAGAACATGCTACCATGGAGAAAGGCAAGTGGAGCACCGATTTATCAAGCTATGCCCACCTTAATGCCCAAGAGCTCCATTCTGGTTTTCTGAACCGTCTGTACACAAACCGTGACTATGAAGCCGGTTTAGTGAATTTGATGAAGGAACGTTATGAAGTAAGTACAAATCCTTTTCTCTCTTAAGTCCAATTGTAAGTACCAATTCCAGTAGCTCCCAAGGGACAATTTATCATAGTAATAAAAAAACGGGACTTCATAATACCATACTTCTGCATACTTATCCTCCAAGGGTTGGTTGATCCTTTAAAAATGAACCGGTACTTTAGCATTGTATCCTCGTAACTATCGCCTGTGTAGTCCCCAAGGGCTGGTTTACCTTTCCATGGTGAACCGGGACTTTAACCACTGTTACTTTTGAGCAGATGTGCATTAGCCCCCAAGTGCAAAGTGCATAACTTGTTATACACTTGGGACTTGAAATAATTTTCTAGAATGAAGCGAGTAGGCATTATCCCCCAAGTGCAAAGTGCATAACTTGTTATACGCTTGGTACTTCAAATATATACAACCTGTTGATGACATGTCTGTTCTTTATAGGCTGAGCTGAGAAAAAAGGACTCCCAAACCGCTGATCTTCAAGAGAACATCAAATCTCAGCAAGCGGAGGCTTCTAAAGCCAAAGAGGAACCGACCAATGCCTTAACAGCAATGGAGAAGCTGAAGGAAAACTTCAAGAAGGAACGTGCAGATTGGGACACGGAGAAGGCCCCTTTAGTAAAAAAAAGGCCGAAGACGCAGAGGCGGCCCTTAAACCGGTGGTCGAAGAACTGACCGGTTTAAAGCGGCAAATAAATGCTATGACCTCTGCTGTATTTGGTAAGTATCCTCATTTGATATTTTTCAAGTCATTCTACTATATAAATTACCGGTTTACTGATGCTTGCAATGTCACAGGGACCCGCATTACTCATCTGGGCTCTGACATGCGGATGAAGCTGAAGGCAGCCTACACCTTGATAGAGCAGTTGTATTCCGGATCCCAACGGGCTATCTGCACTGCTGCTTATAACAGGCCTCCTCCAACACTGATAAAAGAAACTATCAAGAAGATGTCCATGTTGCCTGCCTGGTTGGATGAACTCAAAAGATCCGCTTCAAGGTCAGGCGCGCTGACTGCGCTAATCCGGGCCAAGGCATGGATTCCAGATCTTGAACAGGCAGATATCGGCCAAGGCTACCCCAACATGAAGGAAGATGGTACAGATTTTAACAATGATGATCTCCGAAGGCTGACAAGGGAAATGCGACCCATAGCGAGCAAATTGGCGTATGAAATGGATCTGTCTCATTATCAGTCGGTTTATGATGTTGATCAGAAAAGATATCCTACGCCGATACATGATGTAGAGGATCTTGTTCCGCCAATTCATAAGCACACTAATGCCCCTGACATTGATCCTTCCCCCCTTATAAGTGAAGAAGCCGTTTTCCAAGCTTCAACTGGAATCGATTGGACAACCATTGACTTCCAGCCACTGGGTAGAGAGGAGGATGATGCACCGACTCAAGATGACCCGCAATCTTCAAGTCGTCCCGGTGATGAATCCTGAACCGAAGGCCGGTTTAAATCGTTGCGGCCTACCATTCTTGCTGAAACAATCATCTTGTGTGGGCATAAAAACGCCTTGTAATAGGCTAGCTCAAACACTTTGTCTGTTATGCCATCGAGCATACTTATTTTGCTGGATACTGATAACTCACCATGCTTTTGGGGTTTTTATTATATGCATAATCCGCAATGGCTATGTGTTAACTTCTTCCTGCATATAAGAGATTGAAAAAGGGTCCTGGCGGTTTACCGCTGGACGGGTCATGATGCCCAAATATATGGCCTAGGTGTAGAGCCAAGGTTGTTTTTTTAAAACAACCAGATATACAAAATAGAGAATACATGTTACCTCGTTTATTTGACCCATGGTTGTTCAAAAAAGGATGATGACACCAATCTGTAGTATTTATGACTCCTTCCAGGGTTGCCAGTTTACGAGAAAACCGTACCGGGTCATGATAAACACTAGTTTTATCCATATACTACTGGTGACTTGTAGTCAAAACCAGACCGGCGCAATGAACGCCAGATTATAACTGAACATGTACAAACAATTTAGCATTGTAAGCCACGATGGGTTGTAATAAACGCCGGTTTATCAGAAAATACTTATGAATATAAAAAAAGAAAAACTTTGCAAAAAAACACAAGAAGAATATGCAAGGCTTTTCATGGGCTGCCAGACCCTAAATCGAGGCTTTTCATGGGCTGCCAGGCCACTGAGTTAAACTATTTTTCAAAGCCTTTTAAGGTGGACCTCAATCTTTAACCAATCATCGTTTTAACTTTGACAAGTTCAGGGTCTATGAGATTGACTTGTCAAACATTCGACGGGTCATACCAGGTTTACCTGGACGGAGTGGCTTACTTAAAGAGGCAGGATAACCCAGGGTTTTAGGTGAATACACCTGGCTTCCAAGCCTGGGTTGATAGCCTCTTGCAAAGGTGCAGACTCTTTGTTCTTTGAGAAGCAAAGAGCCCCTAAGCAACATGTGAGCTGTGCTCTGCGGGTGCCTATGTTTGAGTTGTGTTGGTGCAACACTCTCTTTGGCCCCACATAATTTCCTTTTGACCTTAAGCCTATCAAGAGGTGTAGCTATGGTGTAAATACAACCAAGCCCCCTAGTGATTTCCCTTTGGCTTTAATCCGATCAAGAGGTGTAGCTCAGGTTCCGATACGACCAAGCCCCCTAGTGATTTCATATGTGTGGCTAAACAAACCGAATCAGCAGAACTCCGCTTTTATGAACAGGAGCCCTTATGTAAACATACTGGATGTAAAGACAATAGAGACCCTGCTTTAGCTGAGGCTCCGGTTTATTATATTGATCATAATATATACATTGTCATAATTATGTACATAAAAAAGAGCCTATGGCTTAAGTATAGTAAGGCCGAAGATGAGCTATATTCCACAGCCTCTTGGTCTCCTCCTCCGATTTACATGAGTCTTTGTGCTCTCGAACATCGATAAGGTAGTATGATCCATTGTGCAAACTTTTTCTGACCACAAAAGGCCCTTCCCAAGGTGGGGATAACTTGTGCATATCAGTCTGATCCTGGATGAGCCGGAGCACCAGATTGCCTTCTTGAAAAGTCCTGGTTTTAACACAGCGGCTGTGATTACGTTGCAGATCTTGTTGGTAAATCGCTGAACGTGCTGCCGCAAGATCACGCTCCTCATCTAACAGGTCCAGTGAGTCCTGACGTGCTTTCTCATTATCAGCTTCAACATAAGCCGCCACACGGGGCGAGTCATGACGTATGTCACTAGGGAGAACTGCTTCTGCTCCGTAAACCATGAAGAAAGGCATGTAACCCATAGATCTGTTTGGTGTAGTGTTGATGCTCCATAACACGGAAGGTAACTCCTCCACCCAACAACCTGGTGTCCGCTTTAAAGGAACCATAAGCCGGGGCTTGATACCTCTCAAAATTTCTTGATTGGCCCTTTCTGCCTGACCATTCGACTGACGGCGAGCCACTGATGACATGTCAAGTCAGATGTGCTCTCCTTGACAAAATTCCTCCATAGCACCCTTGGAAAGATTAGTACCATTATCAGTGATAATGTTGTGTGGAAAACCAAACCGGAATACCACCTTTTTGATGAATTGAACCGCCGTGGCTGCATCACACTTACTGACTGGCTCTGCCTCTACCCACTTGGTAAACTTATCAACTGCTACCAACAGGTGAGTCTTCTTGTCCTTGTACCTCTGAAAAGGTCCAACCATATCGAGCCCCCAAGTTGCAAACGGCCAAGTTATTGGGATCATTTTTAATTCTTGGGCCGGAACATGAGCACGACGTGCAAACCTTTGACAACCATCACACCTCTTTACCAAATCCTCAGCATCAGCATGAGCCATCAACCAATAGAAGCCGTGACGAAAAGCCTTAGCCACCAAGGATTTTGAACCGGCGTGGTGACCACAATCTCCCTCATGGATCTCATGCAAGATCTCACAACCTTCTTGAGGAGAGACACAACACTGAAATGCTCGTGTGATGCTACAATGATGTAGCTCCCCATTGACAATGGTCATTGACTTGGATCGCCGGATTATCTGCCGGGCCAAGGTTTCGTCATCTGGCAACTCGCCCCAGTTCATGTATGCCAGGTACGGGACCGTCCAATCCAGAATAACATGAAGAGCCGCCACCAATTGAGCCTTTGGGTCGGGCATAGCCAAATCCTCCTCCGTAGGAATCTTCACTGACGGATTATGCAGTACATCGAGGAAGGTATTGGGTGGCACCGGTTTACGTTGAGAGCCTAAGCAACTTAAAGCGTCTGCTGCTTCATTCTTCTGCCGGTCTATATGGTCCACTTGATCACCCTTGAAGTGACCAGCCACTGCATCCACCTCTCGTCTATATGCTGCCATAAGTGGATCCTTGGAATCCCAAGTGCCAGATACCTGCTGAGCCACCAGGTCCGAGTCACCAAAGCACTTAACCCGGCTTAAGTTCATTTCCTTAGCCATCCGAAGACCATGCAGCAAGGCCTCATACTCAGCTGCATTGTTAGTACAAGGGAACAATAAACGGAGAACATAACAAAACTTATCACCTCATGGGGAAGTTAATATGACTCCAGCCCCCGAACCCTCCAATTGCCTGGACCCATCAAAGTGAATAGTCCAATAAGTGTTGTCTGGCTTTTCCTCGGTGCTTGCGACTCTGTCCAATCATTGATGAAGTCCACAAGTGCTTGGGATTTGATTGCTGTGGGAGGTGTATATTTTTGCCCGTGAGGTCCAAGCTCAATAGCCCACTTACCAATCCGGCCAGTTGCGTCTCTGTTTTGGATGATATCTCCCAGGGGGGCTGAACTGACCACTATGATAGGATGACCCTGAAAATAATGCTTGAGCTTCCGGCTGGCCATAAAAACTACATACACCAGTTTCTGCCAATGTGGGTATCTCTGTTTGGACTTGATAAGCACCTCGCTGATATAATAAATCGGCCGTTGAACCGGATAATCTTTCCCAGCCTCCTTGCGCTCCACAACAATAGCCACACTAACAGCTCGGGCATTAGCAACGACATATAGCAATAAGGGCTCCTTATCAACCGAAGCCGCAAGGACAGGTGGCTCGGCTAACTGACTTTTCAGATCTGCAAGTGCTTCATCAGCAGCATCACTCCAAACGAAGTGATCCATTTTGAGCCCGAAAGGCATAAATACATAGCAGAAGGCTCCAAAGGGAGTTATGAAGGTTGTCTTCTCCTGGTCCTTAACAGCCATTTTGATCTGATGATAACTAGAATAAGCATCCAGAAAACATAAACGGTCACAACCTGCTGTAGCATCAATAATTTGATCGATTCGAGGGAGAGCAAAGGGGTCAGCTGGACATGATTTTGTTTAAGTCTGTGTAATCCAGACACATACGGCAAGTGCCGTTTTTCTTAAGTACCAACACCAGATTAGCTAGCCACTCAGGGTGAAAGACCTCCACAATAAACCCTGCTGCCAAGAGCCGGACTACCTCCTCACCAATAGCTTTACGCCTTTCTTCATTGAAGCAGCAAAGAAATTGCTTGACGGGTTTAAACTTATGATCTATATTAAGGGTGTGCTTAGCGAGTTCCCTCGGTACACCTGGCATGTCAGAAGGCTTCCATGCAAAGATGTCCCGGTTCTCATGGATGAACTCGATGAGCGCGCCTTCCTATTTCGGATCCAAGTTAGCGCTGATGCTGAACTGCTTGGATGAATCGCCGGGAACAAAGTCAACTAGCTTAGTCTCCTCGGCTGATTTAAACTTCAGTGCCGGATCATCCTCAGTAGTTGGCTTCTTGAGAGAAGTCATATCTACCGGATCAACATTGTCTTTGTAAAATTTCAGCTCCTCCGTGGTACAAACTGACTCAGTGTAAGCTGCATCACCTTGTTCACATTCCAAAGCAATCTTCTGGCTCCCATGCACCGTGATGGCCCCCTTATGACCCGGCATCTTAAGCTGCAAATAAACATAACAAGGCCTTGCCATGAACTTAGCATAAGCCGGCCGTCCGAACAGGGCATGATATGGAATCTTGATTTTCACCACATCAAAAGTTAACACCTCTGATCTTGAATCATGATCATCTCCAAAAGCAACTTACAGAGCTATCTTGCCAATCGGGTATGCCGATATACCAGGCACTACCCCGTGAAACACCGTGTTCGACGGTTTAAGATTCTTATCTGTTAACCCCATGCGACGAAAGGTTTCATAGTAAAGGATATTGATATTGCTTCCTCCATCCATAAGCACCTTGGTAAATTTATACCCCCCAACTTGGGGTGCCAGCACTAAAGCCAGATGACCCGGATTGTCAACCCAGGGTGGATGATCCTCTCAACTCCACAGGATGGGTTGTTCAGACCAGCGCAGATAATGAGGTACCACCGGTTCAACAGAGTTCACAGCTCTTTTATGAAGCTTCTGATCGTGCTTACATAAGCTAGTGGTGAAGACATGATACTGCCCACTATTCAACTGTTTTGGATTGCTCTGATAACCCGATTGTTGCTGTTGTTGATTCCCCTGATGGTTGTAACCTCCTTGGTTGCCCTGACTGTTCTGATTGCCATGTCCGGTTTGGTTGCCCTCGAACCCTGAACCGGAACTGACACCACCATAACCCGGCCCATGGAAACCGCCTCCTGAACCGCCGGGCTGTCCATTATGATATTGAAAAAGATTTGAATTTTTCAACTCCCGCATAATGAAGCAACCTTTCAAAATATGCGTAGCAGGTCTCTCCTTTGATCCGTGCTTTGGGCAAGGCTGATTTAACAGGCGCTCTAGATTGGGGCCTGACCCTCCACCCCGCTGGGGCGGTTTACCCTTACGCCGCTGACCGTTATCCTGGGTGTTGGTGTTAGCCACAAAGTCAAGCTATTATCTGCCTTGCGTTTACCATTGTTCACATGACCTGCCGGATTATGCTCCTGCCCCTTGGCGTTGCCGCTCTTCTTTCCTTTCCATGTCTTGTCATCCTCAGACTCGGGGTCGTTGGTACTATTAGAGTCGGCATACTTCACCAGAGCCGCCATAAGTGTTCCCATGTCATTACAATGGCGTTTAAGCCGTCCCAATTTCAGCTTCAAAGGCGCAAACCGGCAATTGCCATCCAATGTTAAAACGGCTATGTCAGCGTTGATGCAGTCGGACGAATGCAAAATCTCCGAAACCCGGCACACCCAGTGGGTTGTTGATTCACCTTCCTCTTGGACACAGGCAGCTAAATCCACGATTGACATGGGCTGTTTGCATGTATCCTTAAAGTTCTAGATAAACCGGGCCCTTAACTCAGCCCACGATCCAATAGAGTTGGCTGGCAGATTTTTCAACCACGTGCGAGTTGTCCCCTCCAACATCATGGCAAAGTATTTGGCACACGCTGCTTCGTCCACATCTAGCATCTCCATTGCCATCTCATAGCTTTCCACCCACGACTTGGGGGATAGATCGGCAGTGTAATTCGGCACTTTGCGTGGGCCTTTGAAATCCTTGGGCAACCGTACATTGCGCACTGCTGGGACAAGACATGGCACTCCCAAAGAACTGGAGGTAACCCCTAGTTCCACCGATGTTGCTGGACGAACCGGAGTGAACTGATGAACCGGCGTGAGCTGACGAACGGAGCTTTGTGCTGTGCCGCTAACTCGGCTTCCCGACGTGCCCTAGCGCGATACACTACATCCTGGGCATTGCCACCGCCACCCGTCGGGTTATTGCCACGGGGCGGATTACGATTCCTCGCACTGCTTGATACGGTCGGTTCATCGATATGCCCGATGTAGCTCCGGCTTGGGCGGGGAGTAGAATGAATCCTTTCGTGGCTATATGAATAGGCCTGCTGCTGAATCAAAGCCGTCTGAAGGAGCTCCCTAGCCCGTCGTGTCTCAACTGCTACTGGGGACTCGCCATCAATCGGGGGAGCTGCCAATCGTGAAGCGGCAGCAACGATGTTATCCAATGGGTTAGAGTAATGACCCGGAGGTGTTGAGACGTGTCGTGATGGAATGTCATTTTGACGAGGCGGAGGTGGCGGATCCGTCGCATGAGGCTGAACTGGTGCCCCGGTCCCAGGTGCCTCCGCCCAGTTTACCACAGGTTGGTTGCTGGTGCCCGCACCTGGCGTGTTAAAGAGATTCCTCGCCTCCAAGACCGATGGAAGGCGCGACCGGTATCTTCTCCTCATGACGTCATCTGACGCACTCTGATCCAACATAAGCCGGTACGCCTGAGCATCCAATCCGGCCCGCTCTATAGCCATCCTGGTGTTTTCTGCTGCCAGGTCCGCTTTAGCCTGAGTTATCTGATCCTTCACCTTTGCAAACTCTGCTTTATGCTGATCCGGTTTGCCACGTCCACCTCCACTGCCAGCAACGTTGCTAAAGCAACGAACAGATCGGACAAAATTTGAGCCGGAGGCGGTGCAGAGCCCCCTACTCCCGTTGGTGTTGCTGTTCCTGAACTAGAGATCATTGCCGCGGTGGTAGAAGAGCGCTGCGCTGGTTGTGTACCGGCCATGAAGACCGCGACCCGGTTTGGCAGATCGAGGGGGTCCGGAATACTGTTGCCATCGGAACCTCCACTAATCCGGCTATCCTACAGCTGGTACAGCGATTCGGACTCTCCGGTTGAGGACTTGTCGTCAGAGCAGACAACGGTTTTGCCACCAGATGCCGATCTATCCTCATATTCCGCTCCATGGATGACACCTATGAAGACATGCTTTACAGTGGGCTGAACCTGGGAAGAGCTTGCATGCTGAGCCGTCTCAATGATGTTGGTGCAGATGTCCAGCTCAGGGCCCAGTTCGCCGATCTTGCCGATGAAGATGTGAATTCCCCCAAAGGGGACCCGGTACCCGTATTCAAATGAACTGGCCTCGGGACTCCATCCTGCATCGTCGATGTAGAGCTTGCCGTGACGACTTTTAGTCATCCGGCCCATAGGGTATCCCTTGAGTCCTTCGAAGCTGCCCTTCAAGAACTCGAAACCATAGTGCGATAGCCCCACTGTGGGCGCCAACTGTCGTGGTTTTGTCACGGCAGATGTCCTTGTGAAAGGACTTAGTCATGGAGCCATCGCTACGAGTTAGCTTAAAGGGGTTAAAGCGGACAAAGGATGCGAGAGTTTTATACTGGTTCGGCCCCTTACGATGAAGGCAAAAGCCTACTCCAGTTGTGATGGAATTGCTAGGGTTTCGATGACCAGGGAGCCAATCCGCTTTGCCTGGCTCTCGAGTTGTTGTGTGTTGTCCCTAAACTGCCGCCGGGTCGCCCTTTTATATACATAGGTCGACGCTCGTCGATTTAAAGAGTCCCGAGGCTGGATCATCAACGTGTCCAACTCGGTCTCTATTCCTCCTATCTTACAATACAAGTTACATGATAATGTCGGTTTATGTCTATAGACCTTAACCCGCCTTTGGGCCTTGGGCCTTCATAAAGCGCCACCATCCTTTGTCTTCCTGGGCTTCTAATCCTCATAGAGTTAACCCGGCCACTCCTAGCCGGTTTATGTCCAGTAATAATATCCCCAACACTTTCCGTGCCTGTAGTAGTAGTAACTAAAAGAAAAACCAAAAAGATTTCTTGTTCTTCTTTTGCTTGTTGGGAGCTTTACCGTGTAAATAGTTTTATTTCTTTTCTTATTCTTTGGGGGTCGAGAGGAGAAGACCATGATGACAATGTTGAGTGGCTCTCATATGCATTATTGTTGATTTAACCAAGAGCCCATATTACCTTGTCTTCTCCCTTGTATTAAATTCTTGCAGATTCCAGCTTAGTCCAATGCACGTGTGTCGGATTTCGGGTTCCGGCAGACCCTTGAGGTTTGAACACAAGGGTGCGCGAGGAGATCTCTCCCCTACCGATCTACGTCCAATCTCCTCGCGTGATCTAAGCTGGAAACAACGAACAACACAAGGGACACGAGGTTTATACTGGTTCGGGCCACCGTTGTGGTGTAATACCCTACTCTAGTGTGTGGTGTGGTGGATTGCCTTAGGGGCTGATGATAAACAGTACAAGGGAGGAACAGCCTCGCGAGAGGTGTTCTTGAGCTGGTGCGATGAACTGCTTGGGTCAGTTCAATCGCCTCTCTCTCTATCTCTCTTTTTCGGTCCCTCCTTGTCCGCTCTCTGGATCCTTCTATCTTGTTCTCTCCCTCTATGTGTCCGATCTCCCCTACTCTATGTTGGCTAGCTCTATTTATACAAGCCCTGGTACAATTGGCCATTTTGAAGGGGAACATCTAGTACAAGTTATCCTGACCAAAGGTGGTCTTCGGCTGCCAAAAGTACTGGTGATGACGCTGCCTTGGGGTCCACGTTGACCTCCGTCCTGCCGCTCTGCTGGTCTTGGTCTCGTTGCACCGAAATGGTAACCTTTGCCCGATGCCTTGGCCTGTGCTTGCCCCCTTTGCACCAAAGGGGAAACAAGGACACTGTGTAGGCCGGCGCCCGCCTGGTCTCGATCGTCATGGCTTGCGTCACGGGCTCCTCGCGAGGTGCCCCCGCCTTGATCTCTCCGCCTCCTCGCGAGCCTGCCTGATGAGGCTGCCTTTGAGGAAGCTTCCGGTCGTCCGCCCCGCGAGGCTTGGCCCCTCGCGAGGGTCTTGAGCTTGAGCTGATGAAGATGGGTCGTGCTGGGCCCCCACTTGAACCACGCCGCAGGCCGCACGCAGGCAAGTCTGGGGACCCCCGTTCCCAGAACACCGACAGTAGCCCCCGGGCCCAAGGCGCGCCCGGGCTTGTCCTAGCAGGAAAGCGAAGGGGCAAGCGCGAAGCGCCGCGGGCCCTAACAGCCTGCGGCCTTGGGCACCGCATGGAGATTGATTGGACGTGGGCGTCTGTGCTTCCCCATGACGCCTCGGCAACTGTCCATCTGACAAAAGAGGTGCCCGGGCCAGACTTACTTGTTTTTTTCTCGTTCGCCTTGCTTTAGATCCCCTTTCTCGCTCTCCTCCTTCTTGCTTCCGAAATCCTCCAGATCTGTCTCAATCCTTCTCATCCGGCACGCCATGGCGCCTCACAAGTCCCCGACCGAGGCCTGTTACTCGCCGGCTCTGGATTCCCCGAACCTGCCGGAGAAGAACCTCGCCCTCACACGCCTGATGACGATGGCGCAGAGCAGCAAGGGGGCGACTGTGCTCAAGGCTGGCTCCAACCAACCTGAAGGCAGGGGGAGCACCTTCCATCCGCTCTTTGTGAGCGCCATCGTCGCCGGTCTGGTGCCTCCTTTCTCTGAGTTCTTCTTTGTTTTTCTCCGCCAGTACAACTTGCAGGCTCTGCATCTCCACCCCAACTCTGTTCTTCTCCTGGCGATTTTTGCTTACTACTGTGAGGCTCATGTCGGGGTAAAGCCCTCGGTGGCCTAGTTGCGCCACTATTTTCCCTCTGGGTTTCTGGTGGCCATGTCTCCGCATGTGCGAGCTTCATCGCATACTCTGATTCCAATGGTATCTAAAAGCCTGGGAAGAGAATCGAAGGCTTCCGGAGCAAGTGGGTCATGGTGGATGTTGGGCGCCTCCACCCCCGTCTGGTGTTGCCTACAGGGCAGCCCAAGGCTGTCGACACGTGGTCCCACGTGGAGCTCGTCGACCCCCGTGCGAGGGCGGTGCTGAAGAGGATGAACGCAGACCTGTGGCTGAGCAACTTTGGGACGACGAAGCTGACTAGAGCCACGCTCCTGAGGGAGTTCTTGGAGCATCGGGTGGCTCAACTCCAGGAGCACTCGCTCCCGTTGTGGAGGCTTGGGGAACCGGACGCCGCCTTGCGCCTAAGCTCTGAGGCCCTGACCGACGAGAATCTGGTCGCGGCCCTCCATTCCTTGGTTGGGTGAGACGTGGCGAAGCCAGTGGGCGCCCCCGTCCCCCTGTTCCTTCACGACAACTGGGAGCAGGTGGTGAACGCCATGCCCACCTTTAATGGCGATGGGCTGGTGCCCGCGGAAGCTCCCGAGGGTCTTGCGGCGCTGGCGATGGTGAACGTGTCCTCCGACAGCTCCAGCGAGAGCGAGGGGGAAGAAGAGGCGGAGGAAGAAGAATCTGCCTCTGAGGCGACTGGCGAGGAGTCGAGGGAGTCTTTCCCTCGGCGCAGGTCCTAGGTCCTCCACTCCATGCCCGACGACAATGAGGCCGGCGCCAGGCGAGGAGGGGAGGACTCTCCCTTGGTCGCGAGGAAGGTCAGGTCGGGGCTGGTTCCCTCAGGGTCTGCTCTGATCCCTGAGCGATCTAAGGCCAGCTCCAGCCCTCCTGACGTGCCTTCTGCTTCCGGCCTCTCGAGGCTGACCCCACCTGCAGGCTCTCGGGCTTCAAGTTCGGCCAGATGTTGCTTGGGTCCGCGAGCGACGACCAGTAAGTGCTCGATTCGTGCTTTGCTTGGTTTCTGCCACCGAGGCTTGACGTCCATATTCTTTTGTCAGGCCGGCGCCTGCGGCGAAGAGGTTGAAAGGGGCTTCTGTGGCCCCGCTTGTGGCGAGTCCACCTGCCGGGATGGCGCCTTCGTCCACTGAGGGGAAAGACGGTGCGGCTCGGGCCTCCCCTTCCCGGTCGTCCTCGCGAGGCCGATTGGGACGCCTCGGCGAGGAGTCAGCCCCCGTGGCCCCGCTGAACCTGGAGTCGACTACGCTCGATGCTGCAGCCGGGGCAGCCAAGGCCCAGGTGGTTCCTTCCTGCCAAGCCGTGATCACGATGCCGTCTTCTTTGCCTGCTCCGCCGGTCCCCGCTTCTTCTATTTCCTCTGCCGCCATCCTGGACCAGGTCGCCAGCGAAATGAGCCAGCTGCGGGAGGATCTTCTGAGCGCGGACCATCGCCTAGTGGCCGGGCGCCTGGAGTTAGCTTCTGGCTGGGCCCGTTCCGCTGCCTCCGTCCGAGCAGCGCTGAGCCAGGCCGTGGCGGCCTCCGAGGGGGAGAGGCAGGCCGTCAACCAAGCCAAGGCCGCTCGCGACGCTGCCCAGGGCGATGCTGAGGCTGCTAAGGCTCGCTGCAAGGCACTGGAGACCAAGCTGCAAGGCCTGCGCGACGAGCTCGCCAAGGAGGTCCATGGACGCCAGGAGAAACAGAAGGAGATGAAGGCTCGGGAGGCCGCCGTCAAGGACCGGGACGTCAAGTTTGATGACCGCCACGGCCGGTTGGAGATGCTGGAGCTGTCGCTGAAGGCAGAGAGGACTGAGCTAGACGCCAAGGTGAAGGCCCTAGCGGAGGATCGGGCGGCCTTCGTGAAGATGGAGAAGAGGGCTCGTGCCGCGCTAAAGACGCTTTACGAGAGCGGCTTGGAGGAGCCGCTGGCCGGTGCGGAGGACAGCCCCACCGAGCTGCTTCCCTTCCTGGTCCATGCGCTTGAAGATGTCGTAGACGGCCTTGGCCCCACGGCCGAGGCCGAGGCACGTGCATTGTCTTCTACGGCGCTGACGCATGTCCTCAGCCACATCTACCTGCGCGACCCCGATGTCGACTTCGACGGCCTGCTGGAACCTTTCAGCGGCGACCTTGCCACCGCTGCCGCTGAGGCCGTGACAGGCCGAGCCGAAGCTTTGCTGGGGAGGTTCCGCGCCTTCAGCGTCTTGCCCGGGCGCGGTGTCGCCAGCTCCATGGCCCCGGGAGGCGGATTCGTCCAGCGTGACTCCACCACAGGCGGCGGCGCCATTGAAGAGTGATCCCTTCGTGTCTTCTGTCCTATTTTTATTCCTGCAACATGCACCATGCCTCACGGAGGCGTTTAAACTAGTGTTTGGCATCGTGAAACAATCTATGGCTTGTAATATTTGCTTTGAATTTCTTGGAATTTGCATTTTTCTCCCCTACTTGCTCGTGCTCTACGTCGGCAGGGCCCGGCCCCGCGCATACCTAACCCAGCGTTAGCCCCAACCGGAAACTAGGACGGCACTAAGGAGCGAGGGGCTACGTGGCAAGTTAGGCTCCTGAGTCGCAATGCTCAGGAGTCCCCCTTGACGCGCAAGCAACAAGTAGGAAATGGGGGAACAAGGAGTAGATTGATCGTTCTGCGTCGGTAGGGCCCGGCCCCGCGCATACCTCACCCAGTGTTAGCCCCGACCGGAAACCAGGACGGGACTAAGGAGTGAGGAGCTACGGGGCAAGTTAGGCTCCTGAGTCGCGATGCTCAGGAGTCCCCCTTGACGTTCAAACGGGTTTCCATACCTTGGCTCCACTCGGGGAGGGGCGCGTGATGACCAGATCCGAGGGACCTGGCTGGGTGGCGTGCGCTCGGGCAAGACCCGGGCATAGCCCCCGTGTCCAGCCCCCTCGCGCGGTGCTCCCGAGGAGCCTCGGGAGGATCCGGGGGCACAGGCGGGTTTCCGAGGGCATTCTCCATCTCCACCAGTACCGCACCATGCCTGACCTCCTGAGCCTCCAGAATGCCCCTCAGTAGGCGCTGATGAGCAGCGACCGTGTTTGGCAGACCGAAAGGCATGTGAACGTAGCTGTGAGGTGGACCCTCGCAACGCCCCACGCGCGAAGGCCAGAGGCGCTCCTGAGACGCGGCTCGGTTGAGCCCTGGCACATCGACGCAGACGCGCAGCCCACCATCCTCGCCTGGATGTGGGGCCACGGTGGGCAAGCGGCGGCTGCCGCGCATGATTCTCGACTCCTGTATCTCCTGGGTGTTTCTTGCGATGAACTCCTGAGGGTTTGGTCTTCCTTGCCTTGTACCTTCCGGAGGGAAATGTGCCTGGAAGCACCCCTGTCGGATTTCGGGTTCTGGCAGACCCTTAAGGTTTGAACACTGGGGTGCGCACAGAGATTACGCCTTCTACCTCTCCGTCTCGCAAAGATCTAGACTACTGAAAGAACTGCACAAGAGACACAAGGTTTATACTGGTTCAGGCCACCGTTGTGGTATAATATCCTACTCCAGTGTGTGGTGGGTGGATTGCCTCTTGGGGCTGATGATGATGAGCAATACAAAGAAGAACAGCCTCGCGAGGGTCTGTTCTTGGATGGAGCGATGAACTGCTGGGAGGAGTTCAGCCACCTTTCTCTTTCTCTCTCTCTCTCTCACTCACTGCCTTCCTCTTACTCGCCGGCCTCTCCTTCCTTTCTTCCGACCAACTCTTCCCCCCCCCCCGCTCTGTGGGCGGCTGGTCCTATTTATAGAGGCCCTGGTCCTCTTCCCAAATATTGAGCGGGAAGGGAGCCAACAATGGCGGGCTAATTTGAAGGGGGACAGCAAGTATCAACTATCCTGACAAAAGCAGTCTTCGCCTGCGCAAAGCTCTGGTGATGACGTCGTCTTGGGCTCCACGGTGACCTCCATCTCGTAGTCCTCCTGGTCTTGGTCTCGTTGCACCGAAATGGCAACCTTTGCCTGATGCCTCGGTACTCCGCGGCTGCGCTTGTCCCCTTTGCACCAAAGAGGAAAGGAGGACGCTGCGCGGGCTGGCACCCGCCTCGCGCCCTGAGTCGTCATGGCTTGCGTCACGGGTACCTCGCGAGGTACCCCGCCTTGATTTCTCCGCCTCCTCGCGAGCCAGCCCGACGAGGCCATGCCGGAGGATGGTCCGTGTCGTCCGCCCCGCGAGGCTTGGCCCTCGCGAGGGTCTTGAGTCTAGTGTTGATGAAGATGGGCCGTTCCGGGCCCCCTTTGAGCCGCACCGCAGGCCGCAGGCAGGCAAGTCTGGGGACCCCCGTTCCCAGAACGCCGACAGTAGCCTCGGGCCCAAGGCGCGCCCAGACTTGGCTGTGCCGAGAGGCGAAAGGGCAAGGGCGAAGCGCCGCGGGCCCTAACATCCTGCGGCCTTGGGCGCCGCACGGCGGTTGATGGGACGTGGGTGTCTCCGCTTCCCCACGACGCCTCGATGATCGCGCAGGTTGGACAAGTCCCTGCATGCAAATCGTGTCATGATTACCTGCGGTCGTGGAGGCCGTTGGTTGGCCATCGAGGGCCGGGAGGCCAAGATCAAGAAGCGCCGCGACCGCCTGGGTGCACTAGGGAAGGAGTTGGAGGCGATGAAGGTCAAGCTGGACAGCAAGGCCCGGGTTCTTGCCGAGGATCGCGTGGCCTTTGCAGACATGGAGAAGAAGGCTCGTGCTTCGCTGAAGATGCTCTACGCCAGTGGCCTGGAGAGCCTGCTGGCCGGCGCCGAGGACGGCCCCGCCAAGCTGCTTCCCTTCCTGGTTCGTGCTCTTCAGGATGTCACCCTTGGCCTTGGCCCCACGGCCGAGGCCGAGGCGCGTGTCCTGTCTTCTGCTACACTGACGCGGGTCTTCACCCACATCTACCTTCGCGACCCCAGCACCGACCTCGACAGCCTGTTGGAGCCGGTAAGCGGCGAGGGTGCTGCTGCCGCTGCCGAGGCCGTGAAGGGTCGCGCGGAGGCTCTGCTGGGGAAGTTCTGGGCCTTCAGTACCAAGTCGAAGCAGGATGCTGCCGGTCCTGCTGCTCCATGAGGCGGGGTCACCCGTGTTGCTCTACCGCCGCCGAGTGACTCCGCTACTGCTCCTATCTTGCTTTTAATTCCTTCACATGCATCATGCCTCGGGGAGGCGTTTAAACTCGCGTTTGGTGTTGAGACGACAGTATGGACTGTAATATTTGCTTTTAAGTTCCTTGAATTTTATGCTTTTCTTCCCTATTTGCTTGTGTTCTACGTCGGCAGAGCCTGGCCCCGCGCGTACCTCACCCAGCATTAGCCCCGACCGGAAACCAGGACGGGACCAAAGGAGTGAGGGGCTACGGAGACAGTTAGGCTCCTGAGTCGCAATGCTCAGGAGTCCCCCTTGGCGCACGAACAACAAGTAGGGAGGTGCGATGTAGGTGGATCTTCCGTTTTATGTCTGCAGAGCCCGACTCCGCGCGTACCTCACCCAGCATTAGCCCCGACCGGAAACCAGGACGGGACCAAAGGAGTGAGGGGCTACGGAGCCAGTTAGGCCCCTGAGTCGCGATGCTCAGGAGTCCCCCTTGACACGGAAACAGCAAGTGATGAGGTGAGATGCAAGTGAGACCACCGTTCTACGTCTGCAGAGCCCGGCCCCGCGCATGCCTCACCCAGCATTAGCCTTTCGGAACTAAGGAGTGAGGGGCTATGGGACCAGTTAGGCCCCTGAGTCGCGATGCTCAGGGGTCCCCCTTGACACTCAAACGGCCTTCATACCTTGGCTCCGCTCAAGGAGAGACGCGCGACGAACCAGGCCCGAGGGGCCTGGCTGGGTGGCGTACGTCCGGGCGTGACCCAGGCGCAGCCCCCGTGTCCAGCCCCCTCGCGCGGCGCTCCCGAGGGGAGGCGTTGTGATGAGGCTAGACACGAAGCTCTGGGCTCCCTGAGGCTGATGCAGCCCGGGGGCCACCCTCAGTTGTTTATCACCAGCGCGGAGCATAGCGCTTCCGCATGTGTACAGGCATAGCCGCTCCTCGGCAGTGTCGTCAGCCAGCGCGGAGCATGGTGCTTCCACTGGTACGTGGGAGGGCGCTCCCCTACGGGAGGAGCCCCCAGGGCGTGTACAGCCCCGCCCTGACACGTGGCCCGCACGGTAGGGCTTGGTGAGGTGTATCTGGGCACCCGTGAGATAGCGCGGACTCACGGGGCCCTACCTCTAGGCGGGTTGCACCTGGCACTGGGCCTTATCTTGTGCTGTGTTCCTGCAAATCTGGTTAGATGCCGGCACTCTATGTCCTTGGGTCCCGGCCCTCGAGCTTGTCTCAGTAGTCGCTGGTATGCCAGGTCGCGATGCTGTGGACATGGCCAGAGGGTGAGGGCTAGAGAGCCAGTAAGAGCCCTGAGTCGCGATGCTCAGGTACCCCCCCTTTAACGTGCAAGTGGTCGACATGGAGAAGAGGTGCCGTGGATAGGCATCAAGTAATCAAGCATGACGGGCGAATGCATAGCCGGAAATAAATGCAAGGGAGATACATGCCGCTGGGCCTGGCCCGAGCGGCTTGGGGATGATGCAGCCCGAGGGGCGCCCCCAACAAAGCAAGCTAACGACATGAAATAAAAGGGATACATACCGCAGGGACGGACCCACGCGGCCTGGGAACGATGCAGCCCTGGGAGGGTGCTCCCAGCTGGAAATGAAACTTGTAAGATGTCACCTGAAGGTGTCGAGGGCGAGGGGGTGTTGGTGCAGCAGACTCGGCGGGCTGCGGAAGCCGATCCTCACGAGTCCCCAGGCCCAGGGCCTCGGGAGGCTCCGGAGGCACTGGTAGCTCTTCGCGAATCATCTCCATCTCTGCCAAGGCTGCGGAACGCCTGTCTTCTTGAGCCTCCATGATGCCCCTCATGAGGCGCCGGCACGTTGCAACCGCGCTCGGCAAGCCGTAAGGCATACGAACGTAGTTGTGGGGCGGGCCCCCACAGCGCCCCACTCACGAGGGCTAGAGGCGCCCCATCGTGGCGGCTTGGTTGAGCCCTGGTACGTCGATGCAGACGCGCAGCCCACCATCCTCGCCCGATGGGGAGCCACAGCCAGTAGACGGCGGCAACCTCTCATGATTCTTGATTCCTGTAGTTCTTGAATGGCCTTGTCGACGAACTCCTGCGGGTCTGACCTTCCTTGCCTTGCTCCTTCTTGAGGGAAACGTGCTTCGAAACACGCCTCCATGTGGTGCCCAAGCGCCTCCCTCGTGAGCCTGGCCAGGTCGATGGCCCTCCAGGGGAGAGCCCCAGAGACCTGCCTGAGGAGGGCGCCGGGCGCGCTTTCCTATGCGATGGAAGGAGGTTCCCCCTGGGCAGATGCGGGCCCTAAGGGGCCCGCCTCCCGAGGGGCCGGTCCGGACGATGTCTTCTTCTTCTTGGGGGTGGTCTCGGGAAGCCTCCTGCTTCCGTGATCCGGGTCTTCCAGTGTCGCGGCCTGAAAGGCTCCCTCCAGGGAACATACTGCATCCTTCTCTTCACAGGGCACCGTGATGACTCTGCCACTTCCTGGCATCTTGAGGACCTTGTAGCCATGGTGAGTCACGGCCATGAACTTGGCCAGCGCTGGGTACCCGAGGATGGCGTTGTACGGCAGGCGGATGTGGGCGACGTCGAAGTCGATGAGCTCGGTGCGGTAGTTGTCGCGTGCCCCGAAGGTGACAGGGAGGCGGACCTGCCCAATCGGGACCGTGGAGCCGTCGGTGACTCCGGAGAAGGGCTTGGTTGGCCGAAGCTGGTCGTAAGGCACTTGGAGATTGTTGAACGTTTCCACGGACAGGACGTTGAGCCCTGCCCCACCATCGATGAGGGTCCTAGTGACCAGTACATTGCTGATGACTGGGGAGCAAAGCATCGGGAGGACTCCGGCTGTGGCCGCACACTTGAGTTGATCCGGTGAGCTGAATGTGATGGCGCATGCCGACCACCTGAGAGGGTGCGTTGCTTCAAGCCTGGGGAGGACTGCATTCACTTCGCGGGCAAACTGCTTGAAGATGCGTTGGGAGGCCGGGGCTTGAGCTCCACCCAGGATGCAGGCGATGGCGCGTGGCTCCTGGAGGCCCCCAGCCCCTTAGTCTTGATGGCGGTCCTTGTTTCTCCTTGGCTGAGGCGGCAGTGGAGGGAGGCCTGCGTGGCCCTGTGGGCAATCCTCACGAGGCTGATCCCTCCAGTCCCCCTCGCGAGGCAGGTCTCGCCAGCGATCCTCGTGAGGTTGATTGCGCCACCCTTGGCGCGGGCCGCGTTCTTCCCAGCGTCCTGCTTTTCTTCCTCCTCCCCGGCCGTAGCCCCGATCGGCGCGGTCGGGACGACGGCCGATCCTTCCTTCTCGCACGGCGCGGAGTTCTTGGCATTCTTTGGTGTTGTGGGTGTGGAGGTCGTGGTACACACAGTACCGGACGCCCCAGGAGGACTCATGCAGATCTTTGCCCCGCTTGGTGTCTGGTTCCGCTGCGAGCACGGCAGCCCCCTTGCGCTTCACGTCCTTGGCCTTGGGCTTCTTCTCTTCTAGGTCTGCGGCAAGCAGCTCGAGGAGGGAGAGGCGTCCCTCCTCAGCCCTGGCGCACTTGGTCGCCAGGTCTTCATGCATCTCCAGCTCCTCCTTCATCTTGACGTCACGCACACCATCGGAGAAGGCCAAGATGATGGCCTCCTCGGACACCTTGGGGATCTTGAGGCGCGCGCTATTGAAGCGCTGGATGTACTTTTGCAGGGTCTCTCCGGGTTGTTGCTTGATGCGGCTCATGTCGCTCACGGCGGGTGGCCAGTCGTGAGTACCTTGGAAGTTGGCGATGAAGTGGGTGCACATCTGGTCCCAGGAAGAGATCGTGCCTGGAGCCAGATTCAGGAGCCAGGTGCGAGCTCCTTCCTTGAGCGCCACGGGGAACCAGTTCGCCATGACCTTCTCCTCCCCGCTGGCAGCTTCGATGCCTAGCTCATAGAGCTGGAGGAACTCGGCAGAGTCAGTCGTGCCATCGTAACAAGGAGGCAGGTCTGGCTTGAACTTGCCGGGCCATGTGACGCTACGCAGCTCGATGGTGTATGCACGGCAGCCTGCAGTGGACACGAAAGGCTTCGGCTGGTGGAGAGCTCGGTCTTGAGGGTCCCCACGCGCTGCAGCTAGGAGCAGCGCGGGGTCTTGGTGTGCCGGAGCCAGAGCAGGGTCGCGGCGTGCCGGAGCAGGGAGCGCCCGGGCAGCTCCTTGCGGGCGAGGGACTTCTTGGCAGCTCCGTGCTTGCTGCGCTGGCACCTGACGGAGCGGGTTCCACCCAGGGGCCACGTGCCTTGGAGCCATGGCATCTTCTTGGAGAGGAGGCGGCTGGTACGCCTCCGGAGCTTCGTTGCCCGCGCGGGGCGGGGTGTGGCGCAGCGGAACGGACGGCGCGGGAGAGCCCCCTGCGGCGCGGACAACCTTGGCGACGCGGTCGAGCCACTCTTCATAGACGTCGTCGATGGGATAGTAGCGCAGGAGCTCGTTTGCCGCGAGGAACGCAGCTCGAGCTCCAAGGGGGCGCGGAGCGCGTGGGACGAAGAACCAGCTGGTGCGAGCGATGGAGTAGCGGTGCGGCCGTCTTGCCGCACGGATGGATGCTGAGACGACGCTTGCTGCTCGCCCCCCGCCGGGCCGGAGGCGGCGTTGATGGCGGGCGACGGGGAACGACGAGGACGTCCGCCGACGGGCGCCGTCCGAGCGACGCGGGAAGCGATGGAGGCCCGGCGCTCGGCGCGGGCCCGACGAGCGTCGGACATGGATGCGATGGTAGGAGGAGAACGGGGCGGTGGACGACGAATTCCGGGGCACCCCTACCTGGCGCGCCAAATGTCGGATTTCGGGTTCCGGCAGACCCTTAAGGTTCGAACACTGGGGTGCGCGCGGAGATTATGCCTTCTACCTCTCCGTCTCGCAAATATCTACACTACTGAAAGAACTGCACAAGAGACACAAGGTTTATACTGGTTCGGGCCACCGTTGTGGTGTAATACCCTACTCCAGTGTGTGGTGGGTGGATTGCCTCTTGGGGCTGATGATGATGAGCAATACAAAGAAGAAGAACCTCGCGAGGGTCTGTTCTTGGATGGGGCGATGAACTGCTAGGAGGAGTTCAGCCACCTTTCTCTTTCTCTCTCTCTCTCTCTCTCTCTCTCACTGCCTTCCTCTTACTCGCCAGCCTCTCCTTCCTTTCTTCCGACCAACTCTTCCCCCCCCCCTCGCTCTGTGGGCGGATGGTCCTATTTATAGAGGCCCTGGTCCTCTTCCCAAATATTGAGTGGGAAGGGAGCCAACAATGGCGGGCTAATTTGAAGGGGGACAGCAAGTATCAACTATCCTGACAAAAGCAGTCTTCGCCTGCGCAAAGCTCTGGTGATGACGCCGTCTTGGGCTCCACGGTGACCTCCGTCTCGTAGTCCTCCTGGTCTTGGTCTCGTTGCACCGAAATGGCAACCTTTGCCTGATGCCTCGGTACTGCGCGGCTGCGCTTGTCCCCTTTGCACCAAAGAGGAAAGGAGGACGCTGCGCGAGCTGGCACCCGCCTCGCGCCCTGAGTCATCATGGCTTGCGTCACGGGCACCTCGCGAGGTACCCCGCCTTGATTTCTCCGCCTCCTCGCGAGCCAGCCCGACGAGGCCGTGCTGGAGGATAGTCCGTGTCGTCCGCCCCGCGAGGCTTGGCCCCTCGCGAGGGTCTTGAGTCTTGTGTTGATGAAGTTGGGCCGTGCCGGGCCCCCTTTGAGCCGTGCCGCAGGCCGCAGGCAGGCAAGTCTGGGGACCCCCGATCCCAGAACGCCGACAGTAGCCCCGGGCCCAAGGCGCGCCCAGACTTGGCTGTGCCGAGAGGCGAAAGGGCAAGGGCGAAGCGCCGCGGGCCCTAACAGCCTGCGGCCTTGGGTGCCGCGCGGCGGTTGATGGGACGTGGGTGTCTCCGCTTCCCCATGACGCCTCGGTGATCGCGCAGGTTGGACAAGTCCCTGCATGCAAATCGTGTCATGATTACCTGCGGTCGTGGAGGCCGTTGATTGGCCATCGAGGGCCGGGAGGCCAAGCTCAAGAAGCGCCGCGACCCCCTGGTTGCACTGGGGAAGGAGTTGGAGGCGATGAAGGTCAAGCTGGACAGCAAGGCCCGGGTTCTTGCCAAGGATCTCATGGCCTTTGCAGACATGGAGAAGAAGGCTCGTGCTTAGCTGAAGATGCTCTACGCCAGTGGCCTGGAGAGCCCGCTGGCCGGCGCCGAGGACGGCCCCGCCAAGCTGCTTCCCTTCCTGGTTCGTGCTCTTCAGGATGTCACCCTTGGCCTTGGCCCCACGGCCGAGGCCGAGGCGCGTGTCATGTCTTCTGCTGCGCTGACGCGGGTCTTCACCCAGATCTACCTTCGCGACCCCAGCGCCGACCTCGACGGCCTATTGGAGCCAGTAAGCGGCGAGGGTGCTGCCGCCACTGTCGAGGCCGTGAAGGGTCGCGCGGAGGCTCTGCTGGGGAAGTTCCGGGCCTTCAGTACCAAGTCGAAGCAGGATGCTGCCGGTCCTGCTGCTCCATGAGGCGGGGTCACCCGCGTTGCTCTACCGCCGCCGAGTGACCCCGCTACTGCTCCTATCCTGCTTTTAATTCCTGCACATGCATCATGCCTCGGGGAGGCGTTTAAACTCGCGTTTGGTGTTGAGACGATAGTATGGACTGTAATATTTGCTTTTAAGTTCCTTGAATTTTATGCTTTTCTTCCCTACTTGCTTGTGTTCTACGCCGGCAGAGCCTGGCCCCGCGCGTACCTCACCCAGCATTAGCCCCGACCGGAAACCAGGACGGGACCAAAGGAGTGAGGGGCTACGGAGACAGTTAGGCTCCTGAGTCGCAATGCTCAGGAGTCCCCCTTGGCGCACGAACAACAAGTAGGGAGGTGCGATGTAGGTGGATCTTCCGTTTTACGTCTGCAAAGCTCGACTCCGCGAGTACCTCACCCAGCATTAGCCCCGACCGGAAACCAGGACGGGACCAAAGGAGTGAGGGGCTACGGATCCAGTTAGGCCCCTGAGTCGCGATGCTCAGGAGTCCCCCTTGACGCGCAAACAGTAAGTGATGAGGTGAGATGCAGGTGAGACCACCGTTCTACGTCTGCAGAGCCCGGCCCCGCGCATGCCCCACCCAGCATTAGCCTTTCGGAACTAAGGAGTGAGGGGCTATGGGACCAGTTAGGCCCCTGAGTCGCGATGCTCAGGGGTCCCACTTGACGCTCAAACGGCCTTCATACCTTGGCTCCGCTCGGGGAGAGACGCGCGACGAACCAGGCCCGAGGGGCCTGGCTGGGTGGCGTACGTCCGGGCGTGACCCAAGCGCAGCCCCCGTGTCCAGCCCCCTCGCGCAGCGCTCCCGAGGGGAGGCGTTGTGATGAGGCTAGACACTGAGCTCTGGGCTCCCTGAGGCTGATGTGGCCCGGGGGCCACCCTCAGTTGTTTATCACCAGCGCGGAGCATAGCGCTTCCGCATGTGTATGGGCATAGCCGCTCGTCGACAGTGTCGTCAGCCAGCGCGGAGCATGGTGCTTCCACTGGTACGTGGGAGGAGGCTCCCCTCCGGGAGGAGCCCCCGGGGCGTGTACAGCCCTGCCCTGACACGTGGCCCGCACGGTAGGGCTAGGTGAGGTATATCTGGGCACCCGTGAGCCAGCGCGGGACTCACGGGGCCCTACCTCTACGCGGGTTGCGCCTGGCACTGGGCCTTATCTTGTGTTGTGTTCCTGCAAATCTGGTTAGATGCCGGCACTCTACGTCCTCGGGTCCCGGCCCTCGAGCTTGTCTCAGCAGTCGCTGGTATGCCAGGTCGCGATGCCGTGTACATGGCCAGAGGGTGAGGGCTGGAGAGCCAGTAAGAGCCCTGAGTCGCGATGCTCAGGTACCCCCCCTTTAACGTGCAAGTGGTCGACATGGAGAAGAAGAGGTGCCGTGGACATGCATCAAGTAATCAAGCATGACGGGCGAATGCATAGCCGGAAATAAATGCAAGGGAGATACATGCCGCTGGGCCTAGCCCGAGCGGCTTGGGGATGATGCAGCCCGAGGGGCGCCCCAACCAAAGCAAGCTAACGACATGAAATAAAAGGGATACATACCGCAGGGACGGACCCACGTGGCCTGGGAACGATGCAGCCCTGGGAGGGTGCTCCCAGCTGGAAATGAAACTTGTAAGATGTCACATGAAGGTGTCGAGGGCGAGGGGGTGTTGGTGCAGCAAACTCGGCGGGCTGCAGAAGCCGATCCTCACGAGTCCCCAGGCCCAGGGGCCTCGGGAGGCTCCGGAGCCACTGGTAGCTCTTCGCGAATCATCTCCATCTCTGCCAAGGCTGTGGAACGCCTGTCTTCTTGAGCCTCCATGATGCCCCTCATGAGGCGCCGGCACGTTGCAACCGCGCTCGGCAAGCCGTAAGGCATGTGAACGTAGTTGTGGGGCGGGCCCCCACAGCGCCCCACTCACGAGGGCCAGAGGCGCCCCATCGTGGCGGCTTGGTTGAGCCCTGGTACGTCGATGCAGACGCGCATCCCACCATCCTCGCCCGGATGGGGAGCCACAGCCGGTAGACGGCGGCAACCTCTCATGATTCTTGATTCCTGTAGTTCTTGAATCGCCTTGTCGACGAACTCCTGCGGGTCTGACCTTCCTTGCCTTGTTCCTTCTTGAGGGAAACGTGCTTCGAAACACGCCTCCATGTGGTGCCCAAGCGCCTCCCTCGTGAGCTTGGCCAGGTCGGTGGCCCTCCAGGGGAGAGCCCCCGAGCCCTGCCTGAGGAGGGCGCCGGGCGCGCTTTCCTATGCAATGGAAGGAGGTTCCCCCTGGGCAGATGCGGGCCCTGAGGGGCCCGCCTCCCGAGGGGCCGGTCCAGACGATGTCTTCTTCTTCTTGGGGGTGGTCTCGGGAAGCCTCCTGCTTCCGTGATCCGGGTCTTCCAGTGTCGCGGCCTGAAAGGCTCGCTCCAGGGAACACACTGCATCCTTCTCTTCACAGGGCACCGTGATGACTCTGCCAATTCCTGGCATCTTGAGGACGTTGTAGCCATGGTGAGTCACGGCCATGAACTTGGCCAGCGCTGGGTACCCGAGGATGGCGTTGTACGGCAGGCGGATGTGGGCGACGTCGAAGTCGATGAGCTCGGTGCGGTAGTTGTCGCGTGCCCCGAAGGTGACAGGGAGGCGGACCTGCCCAATCGGGACCGTGGAGCCGTCGGTGACTCCCGAGAAGGGCTTGGTTGGCTGAAGCTGGTCATAAGGCACTTGGAGATTGTTGAATGTTTCCATGGACAGGACGTTGAGCCCTGCCCCACCATCGATGAGGGTCCTGGTGAACAGTACATTGCTGATGACTGGGGAGCAAAGCATCGGGAGGACTCCGGCTGTGGCCGCACACTTGAGTTGATCCGCTGAGCTGAATGTGATGGCGCATGCCGACCACCTGAGAGGGCGCGTTGCTTCAAGCCTAGGAGGACTACGTTCACTTCGCGGGCAAACTGCTTGAAGATGCGTTGGGAGGCCGGGGCTTGAGCTCCGCCCAGGATGCAGGCGATGGCGCATGGCTCCTGGAAGCCCCCAGCCCCTTCGTCTTGATGGCGGTCCTCGTTTCTCCTTGGCTGAGGCGGCAGTGGAGGGAGGCCTGCGTGGCCCTATGGGCAATCCTCACGAGGCTGATCCCTCCAGTCCCCCTCGCGAGGCAGGTCTCGCCAGCAATCCTCGTGAGGTTGATCGCGCCACCCTTGGCGCGGGCCGCGGTCTTCCCAGCGTCCTGCGTTTATTCCTCCTCCCCGGCCGTAGCCCCGATCGGCGCGGTCGGGACGACGGCCGATCCTTCCTTCTCGCACGGCGCGGAGTTCTTGGCATTCTTTGGTGTTGTGGGTGTGGAGGTCGTGGTACACACTGTACCGGCCGCCCCGGGAGGACTCAGGCAGATCTTTGCCCCGTTTGGTGTCTGGTTCTGCTGCGAGCACGGCAGCCCCCTTGCGCTTCACGTCCTTGGCCTTGGGTTTCTTCTCTTCTGGGTCTGCGGCAGGCAGCTCGAGGAGGGAGAGGCGTCCCTCCTCAGCCCTGGCGCACTTGGTCGCCAAGTTGAACAACTCCAGGGAGGTGCATAGGTCTTCATGCATCGCTAGCTCCTCCTTCATCTTGACGTCACGCACACCATCGGAGAACGCCGACATGATGGCCTCCTCGGACACCTTGGGGATCTTGAGGCGCGCGCTGTTGAAGCGCTGGATGTAGTTTTGCAAGGTCTCTCCGGGTTGTTGCTTGATGCGGCGCATGTCGCTCACGGCGGGTGGCCAGTCGCGAGTACCTTGGAAGTTGGCGATGAAGCGGGTGCGCATCTGGTCCCAGGAAGAGATCGTGCCTGGAGCCAGATTCAGGAGCCAGGTGCGAGCTCCTTCCTTGAGCGCCATGGGGAACCAGTTCGCCATGACCTTCTCGTCCCCGCTGGCAGCTTCGATGCCTAGCTCATAGAGCTGGAGGAACTCGGCAGGGTCAGTCGTGACATCGTAACGAGGAGGCAGGTCTGGCTTGAACTTGCCGGGTCACGCGATGCTACGCGGCTCGATGGTGTAGGCACGGCAGCCTGCGGTGGACATGAAAGGCTTCGGCTGGTGGAGAGCTCGGTCTTGAGGGTCCCCACACGCTGCAGCTAGGAGCAGCGCGGGGTCTTGGTGTGCCGGAGCCAGAGCAGGGTCGCGGCGTGCCGGAGTAGGGAGCGCCCGGGCAGCTCCTTGCGGGCGAGGGACTTCTTGGCAGCTCCGTTCTTGCTGCGCTGGCACCTGACGGAGCGGGTTCCGCCCAGGGGCCACGTGCCTTGGAGCCATGGCGTCTTCTTGGAGAGGAGGCGGCCGGTACGCCTCCGGAGCTTCGTTGCCCGCGCGGGGCGGGGTGTGGCGCAGCGGAACGGACGGCGCGGCAGAGAAGCTCGGCGACGCGGTCGAGCCACACTTCATAGACGTCGTCGACGGGACAGTAGCGCAGGAGCTCGTTTGCCGCGAGGAGCGCAGCTCGAGCCTCCAAGGGGGCGCGGAGCGCGCGGGACGAAGAACCAGCTGGTGCGAGGGATGGAGCAGCGGTGCGGCCGTCTTGCCGCATGGATGGATGCTGAGACGATGCTTGCTGCTCGCCCCCCGCCGGGCCGGAGGCGGCGTTGATGGAGGGCGATGGGGAACGATGAGGACGTCCGCCGAAAGGCGCCGTCTGGGCGACGCGGGAAGTGATGGCGGCCCGGCGCTTGGCGCGGGCCCGACGAGTGTCGGACATGGATGCGACGGTAGGAGGAGAACGGGGTGGTGGAAGACGAATTCCGGCGCACCCCTACCTGGCGCACCAAATTTCGGATTTCGGGTTCCGGCAGACCCTTAAGGTTCGAACACTGGGGTGCGCGCGGAGATTACGCCTTCTACCTCTCCGTCTAGCAAAGATCTAGACTACTGAAAGAACTACACAAGAGACACAAGGTTTATACTGGCTTGGGCCACCGTTGTGGTGTAATACCCTACTCCAGTGTGTGGTGGGTGGATTGCCTCTTGGGGCTGATGATGATGAGCAATACAAAGAAGAGCAGCCTCGCGAGGGTCTGTTCTTGGATGGGGCGATGAACTGCTGAGAGGAGTTCAGCCACCTTTCTCTCTCTCTCTCTCTCTCACTCACTGCCTTCCTCTTACTCGCCGGCCTCTCCTTCCTTTCTTCCGACCAACTCTTCCCCCCCCCCTCGCTCTGTGGGCAGCTGGTCCTATTTATAGAGGCCCTGGTCCTCTTCCCAAATATTGAGCGGGAAGGGAGCCAACAATGGCGGGCTAATTTGAAGGGGGACAGCAAGTATCAACTATCCTGACAAAAGCAGTCTTCGCCTGCGCAAAGCTCTGGTGATGATGCCGTCTTGGGCTCCACGGTGACCTTTGTCTCGTAGTCCTCCTGGTCTTGGTCTCGTTGCACCTAAATGGCAACCTTTGCCTGATGCCTCGGTACTCCGCGGCTGCGCTTGTCCCCTTTGCACCAAAGAGGAAAGAAGGACATTGCGCGGGCTGGCACTCGCCTGGCGCCCCGAGTCGTCATGGCTTGCGTCACGGGCACCTCGCGAGGTACCCCGCCTTGATTTCTCCGCCTCCTCGCGAGCCAGCCCGATGAGGCCGTGCCGGAGGATGGTCCGTGTCGTCCGCCCCGCGAGGCTTGGCCCCTCGTGAGGGTCTTGAGTCTTGTGTTGATGAAGATGGGCCGTGTCGGGCCCCCTTTGAGCCGCGCCGCAGGCCGCAGGCAGGCAAGTCTAGGGACCCCCATTCCCAGAACGCCGACAACCCCTCCAAGTGGTGCCCGAGCGCCTCCCTCGCGACCTCGGCAAGGTCGGTGGCTCTCCAAGAAAGAGCCCCCGAGCCCTGCCTGAGGAGGGCGCTGGGCGCGCCTTCCTGTCCGAGAGAGGGTGGCGCTCCCTGATTGGGCGCAGATCCTGACGCAACACCTCGGAGGCGCCTGCCTCCTTATGGCTTGGGTCAGGCGAAACATTCTTCTTCTTAAGGGTTGCCTCGGGAAGTCTTCCGTTTCTATGGTCCGGGTCTTCGATTGCCATGGCTTGGAACGTGCGCTCAAGTGAACACACTACGTCCCTTTCTTCACAGGGTACGGTGATGACTCCACCACTTCCTGGCATCTTGAGGACATTGTATCCATGGTGAGTCACTGCCATGAACTTGGCCAGGGCTGGGTACCCGAGGATGGCATTGTATGGCATACGGATGTGGGCGACCTCGAAGTCGATGAGCTCGTTGCGGTAGTTGTCACGCTGCCCGAAGGTGACTGGAAGGCGAACCTGCCCTATTGGAACAGTGGAACCATCAGTGACTCCTGAGAATGGCTTGGTTGGCTGAAGCTGATCGTACGACACTTGGAGATTTTCGAACGTCTCGACGGACAGGACGTTGAGTCCTGCTCCACCGACAATGAGGGTCCTGGTGACCTGCACGTTGCTGATGACTGGGGAGCAAAGCATCGGGAGGACCCCGGCCGTTGCCACGCATTTGAGCTGATCCGCTGAGCTGAACGTGATAGCGCACGCGGACCACCTGAGAGGGCGTGTGGCCTCAAGCTTGGGGAGGACTGCATTCACCTCGCGAGCAAACTGCTTGAGGATGCATTATGAGGCTGGGGCCTGCGCGCCACCCAAGATGCAAGCGATCGCACGCGGCTCCTGGAAGCCCCCAGCTCCCTCGTCTTGATGTTGGTCTTCGTTCCTCCTTGGCAGTGGCGGCAGAGGAGGAAGGCCTGTGTTGCCGTACGGGCGATCCTCACGAGGCTGATCTCTCCAGCCTCCCTCGCGAGGCTGGTCCTGCCAGCGATCCTCGCGAGGTCGGTCACGCCACCCTTGGCGAGGGCCACGGTCTTCCCATCGTCTGCCACCTCTTCCTCCTCCTTGGCCATAGCCCCTGTCGTTGCGCTCGGGGCGTCGGCCGACACGCTCATCTCTCACGGCCCTGAGCTCTTGACATTCGTTGGTGTTGTGGGTGTGGAGGTCGTGGTACACGCAGTACTGGCTGCCCTTGGATGACTCAGGCTGATCCCTGCCTCGCTTGGTGTCTGGTTCCGCTGCAAGCACGTCAGCCCCCTTGCGCTTCACGTCCTTGGCCTTGGGCTTCTTCTCTTCTGGGTCAGCAGCCGGGAGTTCGAGGAGGGAAAGGCGCCCTTCCTCAGCCCTGGCGCACTTGGTCGCCAAGTTGAACAGCTCCAGGGATGTGCACAGGTCTTCATGGATTGCTAGCTCCTCCTTCATCTTGATGTCGTGTATGCCGTCGGAGAAGGCCGAGATGATGGCTTCTTCAGTCACCTTGGGGATCTTGAGGCGAGCGTTGTTGAAGCGCTGGATGTATTTTTGCAGGGTTTCCCTTTGCTGCTGCTTGATGTGGCGCAGATTGCTCATGGCCGGGGGCCGGTTGCGAGTGCCCTAGAAGTTGGCGATGAAGCGAGTGCGCATCTCGTCCCAGGAGGAGATCGTGCCAGGGGCCAGGTTCAGGAGCCAGGTGCGGGCCCCGACCTTGAGCACCATAGGAAACCAGTTCGCCATGACCCTTTCGTCTCCGTTGGCGGCTTCGATGCATAGCTCGTAGAGCTGTAGGAACTCCGCGGGGTCCGTCATGCCATCGTAGCGAGGGGGCAGGTCAGGCTTGAATTTGCCTGGCCATGTGACGCCGCATAGCTCGGGGGTGAGGGCGCGGCTGCCTGCCGTGGCCACTGGTGCCTTTTGCTGGTGCTAGGCTTGTTCCTGGGGATTACCGCGTGCGCTGCTTGGAGCAGCACGGGGTCTTGGCGTGGAGGTGGAGGGACGCGATCTTGGCACGCCGGCGCTGGGAGCGCTTGAGCACCTTCTTGAGGACGAGGGATCTCTTGACAGCTCCTTTCCTGCTGTGCAGGCGCCGAACGCGGAGGGTCTTGCCCTGGGGCCGTGCGCCTTGGAGCCAGGGCGCCTTCTTGGGGAGGAGGTGGTGGAGGCTCCTCCTGATCCCCGCCTCCTGCGCGGAATGGAGGGCGAGGCAGCGAGAGGGACGGCAAGGGGGAGCCCCCTGCAGCGCTGACGAGCTCGGTGATGCGGGCGAGCCAATCCTCATAGAGGTCGTCGATGGGGCGGTAGTGCAGGAGCTCTCTTGCCAGGAGCAGCGCGGCGTGCGCGTCCTTGGGGGCGCGACGGGCGTGGGACGACGAAGCGGCTGGAGTTAGCGACGGTGTGGCGGTATGGCCTTCCCGCCGTACCGAAGGATGCTGGGACGAGGCCTGTTGCTCGTTCCCTGCCAGGCCGGTGGCGGCATTGGCGGCAGGAGAAGGGGAACAACGAGGGCGTCCGCCAACAGGCGCCGTCTGGGCGACTCGGGTGGCGAGAGCAGCCAGGCGCTCGGCACGAGCCCGACGAGCATCAGCCATGGACACGATGGAAGATCACACGCGAACAGCGGAAGAAATATTCCGGCGCACCCCTACCTGGCGCGCCAAATGTCGGATTTCGGGTTCCGGCAGACCCTTGAGGTTCAAACACTGGGGTGCGCGCGGAGATCTCTCCGCTACCGATGTACATCCAATCTCCTCGCGTGATCTAAGCTGGAAACAACGAACAACACAAGGGACACGAGGTTTATACTGGTTCGGGCCACCGTTGTGGTGTAATACCCTACTCCAGTGTCTGGTGAGGTGGATTGCCTCAGGGGCTGATGATGAACAGTACAAGGGAAGAACAGCCTCGCAAGAGGTGTTCCTGAGCTGGTGTGATGAACTGCTTGGGTCTGTTCAATCACCTCTCTCTCTCTATCTCTCTTTTTCAGTCCCTCCTTGTCCGCTCTCTGGATCCTTCTATCTTGTTCTCTCCCTCTGTGTGTCCGATCTCCCTTGCTCTGTGGTGCTTGGCTCTATTTATAGAGGCTCTAGGCCTCTTCCAAATAATGAGCGGGAAGGGCGCCAACAATTGGCCATTTTGAAGGGAAACATCTAGTACAAGTTATACTGACAAAAGGTGGTCTTCGGCTGCCAAAAGTACTGGTGATGATGCCGTCTTGGGCTCCATGGTGACCTCCGTCCTGCCGCTCTGCTTGTCTTGGTCTCGTTGCACCGGAATGGTAACCTTTGCCCGATGCCTTGGCCTGTGCTTGCCCCCTTTGCACCAAAGGGGAAACAAGGACACTGCGCAGGCCGGCGCCCGCCTGGTCTCGATCGTCATGGGCTCCTCGCGAGGTACCACCGCCTTGATCTCTCCGCCTCTTCGCGAACCTGCCTGATGAGGCCGCCTTTGAGGAAGCTTCCGGTCGTCCGCCCGCGAGGCTTGGCCCCTCGCGAGGGTCTTGAGCTTGAGCTGATGAAGATGGGCCGTGCTGGGCCCCCACTTGAGCCACATCGCAGGCAGGCAAGTCTGGGGACCCCCGTTCCCAGAACGCCGACAACGTGCACTATTATTATTATCCACAATGTTCGGTCATGCGAGTGAAAGGCGATAATGACGATATATGATGGACTGATTGAGATGAGAGAAGCTGGTATGAACTTGACCTATCTTGTTTTTTGTAAATATGATTAGTTCATCATTCCTGATTCAGCCTATTATGAATGAAACATGTTTTCAATGACAATTAGAGATTATAGTTGCCCATGCCATGCTTAATTAGCTAGGATTTTATAATGGTTTACCTTATGTGCCAACATGCTATTAAAATGGTTGTGATATGGTATGATAGGGTGGTATCCTCCTTTGAACGATTCGAGTGGCTTGACTTGGCAGATGTTCACGCATGTAGTTGAAACAAAATCAACATAGCCTCCATGATATTTATGTTCATGGTGATTTATATCCTACTCATGCTTGCACTCAATGTTGATTAATCTTAATGCACATTCATGACTGTTGTCACCCTCTATTTGGTCGCTTCCCAGTTTCTTTCTAGCCTTCACTTGTACTAAGCGGGAATACTGCTTGTGCATCCACTTCCATAAACCCCAAAGTTATTCCACATGAGTCCACCATACCTTCCTATAAGCAGTATCTACCTGCCGTTCCAAGTAAATTTGTATGTGCCAAACTCTAAACCTTCAAATGAAATTCTGTTTTGTATGCTCGAATATCTCATGTATCAACTAGGGCTGTCTATATCTTCCATGCTAGGTGGGTTATTCTCACGATGAGTGGACTCCGCTCATCACTCACGAGAAAATGGCTTGTAACTGGGATGCCCAGTCCCATGCTCAAATCAAAATAATTGCAAACAAAACTCCCCCAGGATTGTTGTTAGTTGGAGGCACCCGTTGTTTAGGACAAGCTGTGGATTGATGTTTGTTGGTGGTGGGGGAGTATAAACTTTACCATTCTGTTTGGGAACCACCTATATTGTGTGTAGCATGGAAGATATCGAGATCTCTTGGTTGTTATGTTGACAATGAAAGTATACCACTCAAAATATTATTTATCTCTGTTTCAAAACTCGAGCTCTGGCACCTCTGCAAATCCCTACTTCCCTCTATGAAGGGCCTATCTATTTACTTTTATGTTGAGTCATCATCCTCTTATTAAAAAGCACTAGTTGGAGAGCACCGCTATCATTCGCATGCATTGCTATTAATTTACATTGAGTATGACTATGACTGGATCTCTTCTACCATGAATCACAATGTCTAGTCAGTCCTTGATCTTCAGCGGTGCTCTGCATTTATGTTTTGCGGTTTCAGAAAGGCCTAGCGAGAAACCATCTTGTTATATCATGTTATGATTGTTTTGAGAAAGTGTTGTCATCTGAGATTTATTACTATTGCTTGCTAGTTGATTACGCCATTGATATGAGTAAACATGAGACCTAAATGTTATTGTGAATATGGTTAGTTCATAATATTTGCTGAAAACTTGAATGATGGCTTTACATATTTGCACCAACAAGATCAAACAGAGTTTGTAAAAGTTTTTCTTTATCGCTTTCAGTTTGTCAACTGAATTGCTTGAGGACAAGCAAAGGTTTAAGCTTGGGGGAGTTGATACATCTCCAACGTATCTACTTTTCCAAACACTTTTGCCCTTGTTTTGGACTCTAACTTGCATGATTTGAATGGAACTAACCTGGACTAACGCTGTTTTCAGCAGAATTGCCATGGTGTTATTTTTGTGCATAAATAAAAGTTCTCAGAATGACCTGAAAATCCATGGAGACACGTTTTGGAATTAATAAAAAATACTGGCGAAACAATCAGCATCAGGGGCCCACACCCTGTCCACGAGGGTGCAGGGCGCCCCCTGCCTCGTGGGCCCCCTAAGACTCCACCGACCTCAACTCCAACTCTATATATTCACGTTCGGGGAGAAAAAAATAAGGGAGAAGGATTCATTGCGTTTTACAATATGGAGCCGCCGCCAAGCCCTAATATTCATCGGGAGGGCTGATCTGGAGTCTGTTCGGGGCTCCGGAGAGGGGAATGCATCGCCATCGTCATCATCAACCTTCCTCCATCACCAATTTCATGATGCTCTCCGCCGTGCGTGAGTAATCCCATCATAGGCTTGTTGGACTGTGATGGGTTGGATAAGATTTACCATGTAATCGAGTTAGTTTTGCTAGAGTTTGAAGTATCCATTATGTTCTAAGATTGATGTTGCTATGACTTTTCTATGCTTAATGCTTGTCACTAGGACTCAAGTGCCATGATTTCAGATCACTACTTACGATGATGACCGTAGTTTGAGGAGTTCATGTATTCACTAAGTGTTAATGCTTTGGTCCGGTACTCTATTAAAAGGAGGCCTTAATATCCCTTAGTTTCCAATACGACCCCGCTGCCACGGGACGGTAGGACAAAAGATGTCATGCAAGTTCTTTTCCATAAGCACATATGTATATATTCATAATACATGCCTACATTACATTGATGAACTGGAGCTAGATCTGTGTCACCCTATGTTATAACTGTTGCATGAGGAATCGCATCCGACATAATTATCCATCATTGATCCATTGCCTACGAGCTTTTCACATATTGATCTTTGCTTAGTTACTTTTCCGTTGCCACTGTCACGACTGCTACAAACTACTAATATTAATTTTGTCACCGTTACTATTACTTCCATACTACTTTGCTACTAAATACTTTGCTACAGATATTAAGTCTTTTAGGTGTGGTTGAATTGATAACTCAACTGCTAATACTTGAGAATATTCTTTGGCACCCTTGTGTCGAATCAATAAATTTGGGTTGAATACTTTACCCTCGAAAACTGTTGCAATCCCCTATACTTGTGGGTTATCAGCCGTACCGTAACTCCATCACCCACTCTAGAAACGGCGTCGTCTTCCCATGCTTGTCGCGGGCCAGCAAACGCACAGGCTGCGCTGCTCATGACACGTGAGCTTCTGCGTTACCGCCCGGCCAGCGACCTCTATGACGACTAGCTCGGCCACATCGTGAAGCTCGTCAACGCCGCTGGTGAAGCCACCACACCATTTTGTTCGCCCCGTCCCCGCCCGTCCCTAGCGGGTGATGTGGCTCACGGCGCGCCCCCTCCTCCTCCTCTGCATGGCGCGGACCCCAAGCCAAGGCGAGAGGCACACCAGCGCGACCCGCTGCGTCGCGCCGGCGCACGATGAAGAAAGCTGCCAGGTGGTGTAGCAGCCCCAAGGAGAAGCGCGCGCGCTTCCAGCGCCGCCACGTCAAGACCGCGTGCCGGTAGAGGCGGTGGTGCATGGGAGCCAAGATCAAGCTCCCCCCATGGAACTGGCACCTGTGAGGGCGGCAGGCTTCCGTTCTTTCACCCCGGAGCCGCGTCGCGTTGTTTGGCCCAGCAAGTTCAAGCCAGATCTACCTCCATGCTACGACGGCACCCCTGACCCCACTGAGTTCCTCCAGCTCTACGAGCTGAGCATCGAGGCGGGGAACGTCAATGACAAGGTAATGGCGAACTGGTTCCCCATGGCCCTCAAGGATGGCGCACATTCTTGGCTCCTGAACCTCTCAGTGGGCTCGATCTTGTCCTGGGACGAGCTACGCGAGAGCTTCATTGCCAACTTCCAGGGCACTCACAAACCGTGCTCCTGCAGCAGGTGACCTCCGGCGCATAAGGTAGCAGCTGGGTGAGGCCTTGCACAAGTACATACAGCATTTCACGAATGTTCGCCTCAAGATCTCGAAGGTGTCAGACGAGGCCATCATCTCGGTGTTCTCTAATGGCGCCTGGGATGTCAAGATGAAGGAAGAGCTCGCCATACACGAGGACTTGTGTTCGGCTCTGGAGATGTTCAAGATGGCAGCCAGGTGCGCGAGGGCAGAGGAAGGTCACCTCTCCCTCCCAGAGCTTCCAGAGGTCGACCCTGAGGACAAGAAGGCCAAGGCTAAGGAAGTGAAGCATAAGGGCCCCGCCGTGCTGGCTGCGGAACCCGAGAGGAAACATGGTCGTGACCACGATGAGCCCCTCAGGGGCAACTGCTTGTTCCGCATCTTCCACAACTTCCACAACCACAACACCAACGACTACCAGGAGCTCTGGGCAATCTGCGACGGGCTCCTTGGGCAGCGCCCCAAGTGCAGCGACTGTCGGATTTCGGGTTCCGGCAAAACCCTTGTGGTTCGAACACTGGGTGCGCACGAAGATCTTTCCCCCTAGCTCACGCTCTCGCAATGATCTCATAACCTAAATCGTCGAACCCGAAGAACAAAGGACACAGGGTTTATACTGGTTCGGGCCACTGATGTGGTGTAATACCCTACTCTAGTGTGGTGTGGTGGATTGCCTCTCGGGCTGAGGATGAACAAGTGCAAGGGAAGAACTGCCTCCTGAGGAGAGGTGTTCTTGGCATCGATGAGCTTGTGTGGTTGAGGATGGAATGGATCCGATCCAAGATAAGTTGCCTCCTACTGTGGTGGCTAGTCCAATTTATAGAGGCCCTGGTCCTCTTCCGAAATGTAGGTAGGAAGGGATCCAACAACGGCCAAATTTGAAGGAAGACAACTAGTACAAGTTATCCTGACAAAAGGTGGTCTTCTCCTGCCAAGGCTCTCTTGGTGACGCCGTCCTGGGCTCCATGGTGACCTCCGTCCTACCTTCCTGCTGGTCTTGGTCTTGTTGCACCGATATAGAAACCTTTGCCTGATGCCTCAGGACTCCTCGCCTACGCCTGCCCCTTTAGCACCAAAGAGGAAATGAGGACACTTCACGCGATGGCGCCCTCCTGGTGCCCACCTGGCCTTGGTTGTCATGGCTTGCATCACAAGAACCTCGCGAGGTGCCCCTCGCCTTGTTCTCTCCGCCCCTGAGGAGGTCTTGTGTCATCCGCCTCGTGAGGCTTGGCCCCTCGCGAGGGTGTCGGATGTGGGGTTCCGGCAAACCATTAAGGTTTGAACACTTGGGTGCGTGTGAAGTCTTTCCCTCCACCGATCTACGCCCTAGCTCGCTAAGATCTCGCGGACGAACTCGACGAACTCGCAACACAGAAAGACACGAGGTTTATACTGGTTCAGGCCACCGTTGTGGTGTAAAACCCTACTCCAGTGTGGTGGTGGTGGGTTGCCTCTAGGGGTGATGATGAACAGTACAAGTGAAGAACATCCTCCTGAGGTTGAGGTGTTCTTGAGCTAGGTGAGCTTGTGTGTGTGTGGACGGTCTGAATGATCCCCCCCTTCACCATCCATCCCTACTAAGGTGGTGGCAAGTCCTATTTATATTGGCCCTGGTCCTCTTCCCAAATATCGAGCGGGAAGGGAGCCAACAATGCCGGGCTAATTCGAAGGGGGACAACTAGTACAAGCTATCCTCACAAAAGTGGTCTTCGCCTGCCAAAGGCTCTGGTGGTGATGCCGTCTTGGGCATCATGACGACCTCTGTCTTGCCGTCCTCCTGGTCTTGGTCTCGTTGCACCAATATAGCAACCTTTGCCTGATGCCTCGGTACTCTTCGCCTGCGCTGGCCTTGATACGTCTCCAACGTATCTACTTTTCCAAACACTTTTGCCCTTGTTTTGGACTCTAACTTGCATGATTTGAATGGAACTAACCCGGACTGACGTTGTTTTCAGCAGAACTACCATGGTGTTATTTACGTGGAGGATCAAACGTTCTCGGAATGACCTGAAACTTCACGGAGACACTTTTCAGAAAATAATAAAAATACCTGCCAAAGATGAAGGGCAGGGGGCCCACCGTGTTGCCACGAGGGTGGGGGCGCGCCTGCCCCCCTAGGGTGCGCCCCCCTACCTCGTGGGCCCCCTGTTGTGTCTCTGACTCCAACTCCACCTCCATATATTGAGTTTCGATAAGGAAAAAATCAAGGAGAAGAAATCATCGCGTTTTACGATACGGAGCCGCCGCCAAGCCCTAAAACCTCTCGGGAGGGCTGATCTGGAGTCCATTCGGGGCTCCGAGAGGGGAATCCGTCACCATCGTCATCATCAACCATCCTCCACCACCAATTTCATGATGCTCACCGCCGTGCATGAGTAATTCCATCGTAGGCTTGCTGGACGGTGATGGGTTGGATGGGATCTATCATGTAATAGAGTTAGTTTTGTTAGGGTTTGATCCTTAGTGTCCACTATGTTCTGAGATTGATGTTGCTATGACTTTGCTATGCTTAATGCTTGTCACTAGGGCCCGAGTGCCATGATTTCAGATATGAACCTATTATGTTTTCATCAATATATGAGTGTTCTCGATCCTATCTTGCAAGTCTATAGTCACCTATTATGTGTTATGATCCATTAACCACGAAGTGACAATAATCGGATACTTACCGGTGATGACCGTAGTTTTAGGAGTTCATTTATTCACTATGTGTTAATGCTTTGTTCCGGTTCTCTATTAAAAGGAGGCCTTAATATCCCTTAGTTTCCGAAAGGACACCGCTGCCACGGGAGGGTAGGACAAAAGATGTCATGCAAGTTCTTTTCCATAAGCACGTATGACTATGTTCGGAATACATGCCTACATATCAATGAACTGGAGCTAGTTCTGTGTCACCCTAGGTTATGACCGTTACATGGTGAACCGCATCCGGCATAATTCTCCATCACTGATCCATTGCCTACGAACTTTCCATATATTTCTCTTTGCTTATTTACTTTTCCGTTGCTATTGCTATCATCAGTACAAAATACCAAAAACATTACTTTTACTGTTGTTACATTTTGCTACCGTTATCACTGCTATCATATTACTTTGCTACTAAACACTTTGCTGCAGATATTAAGTTTCCAGGTGTGGTTGAATTGACAACTCAACTGCTAATACTTGAGAGTATTCTTTGGCTCCCCTTGTGTTGAATCAATAAATTTGGGTTGAATACTTTACCCTCGAAAACTGTTGCGATCCCCTATACTTGTGGGTTATCAAGACCTTTTTCTGGCACGATTGCCGGGGAGCATAGCTCTATTCTTTGAGTCACTTGGGATATATATCTGCTTATCATTATGAAGAACTTGAGAGACCCAAAAACCAAGATCTATCCCTCAACTACGAGGGGAGGTAAGGAACTGCCGTCTAGCTCTGCACTTGATTCACCTTCTGTTATGAGTAAGTTTGCGACACCTACACCTGCTACTGCTATTCATTCTGATATGTCGCATGTTATTGATGATGCCACTTCTGCTATGCATGATACTTATGATGAAACTACCTCTATGCATGATACTACTATGCCACTTTGTGATTTTCTTGATGAACAACTTGCTAGGGCTAGAGAAATTGAAAATATTGAATCTGATGATACTGATGAAAGTGATGATGAAGAACCACTTGCCATTCCCAAGGGTTATGTTTTTGATCAAGATGCTTCTTTAGCTATTTTAGCTTGCAGAAATAGAATCGAACTTAAAAAATTATTAGCTAAATGGAGTAACCAATCCCTAAATGATAGAATGAAACCTAACCCTGCTTTTGTTACTTCACCTATCTTTGTTACAGATAAGGATTATGAATTCTCTGTTGATCCTGATATAATTACTTTGGTTGAATCTGATCCTTTACATGGTTATGAATCTGAAACTGTAGTGGCACATCTTACTAAATTGAATGATATAGCTACCCTGTTTACTAAAGATGAGAGAACTCGCTACTTTTACATCCTCAAAATATTTCCGTTCTCATTAAAGGGTGATGCTAAGATATGGTTTAATTCTCTTGATCCTGGTTGTGTGGGTAGTCCCCAGGATATGATTTATTACTTCTCTGCTAAATATTTCCGTGCTCATAAGAAACAAGCTGCTTTAAGGGATATATATAATTTTGCGCAAATCGAAGAAGAGAATCTCCCACAAGCTTGGGGGAGGCTTCTTCAATTACTTAATGCTTTGCCTGATCATCCTCTTAAGAAAAATGAAATACTTGATATCTTTTATAATGGACTAACCGATGCCTCCAGAGATTACCTGGATAGTTGTGCTGGTTCTGTTTTTAGGGAAAGAACACCGGAGGAAGCTGAAATTCTATTGAATAATATGTTGGCAAATGAAAATAATTGGACACCTCCGGAGCCAATTCCTGAGCCTATTCCTAAACCTACTCCGAAGAAGAGGGGTATTCTATTTCTCAGTTCTGAAGATATGCAAGAGGCAAAGAAATCTATGAAAGAAAAAGGTATTAAAGCTGAAGATGTTAAGAATTTACCTCCTATTGAAGAAATACATGGTCTTAATTTACTGCCTGTTGAAGAAACATATAATCCAAATCCTTCTCCTATTGAAGAAACTCGTGGTCTTGATAACCCGGCACAGGTAGTAAAGGTAAATTCTCTCTATAGATATTATAAAGCTATAACCCCATTTACTAAAATTGCTAGCCCATGCTTAGATGAGTTTGATAGATTTATGGCTAAGCAAGAAGATTTTAATGCTTATTTTGGTAGACAATTAAAATACAACTCAAATATGCTTGGACACTTGGGTTATTATATGGCTAATGTTAAAGGTGAACTTAAACTTATTAGTAAACATGCTTTTATGGTTACCACTCAAGTAGAAGAAGTACTTAAAGCTCAGAATGATTTGCTCAATGAATTGAATAGTAAAAATAATGATAATGCTGTTAGAGTGGCTACTAGAACTGGTAGAATGACTCAGGAACCTTTGTGTCCTAAAGGCCATCCTAAGAGAATTGAGCAAGATTCTTAGAGAAATAATATAGATGTACCTAGCTCTTCTAAAAACAAGAAAAAGAAAAATGATAGGACTTCGCATGCTTCCAATGATCCTATTGTTGAAACACCTGAGAATCCAAATGATATTTCTATTTCTGATGCTGAAACACAATCTGGTAATGAACCTGAAACTAGTGTTAATGATAATGTTCACGATAATGCTCAACCTAGTAATGATAATGATGTAGAAATTGAACCTGTTGTTGATCTTGATAACCCACAATCAAAGAATCAACGTTATGATAAAAAAGACTTTGTTGCTAGGAAACATGGTAAAGAAAGAGAACCATGGGTTCAGAAACCCATGCCTTTTCCTCCCAAACCATCCAAGAAAAAGGATGATGAGGATTTTGAGCGCTTTGCTGAAATGATTAGACCTATCTTTTTGCGTATGTGATTAACTGATATGCTCAAAACCAATCATTATGCTAAGTATATGAAAGATATTATTACAAATAAAATAAAGATACCGGAAGCTGAAATTTCCACCATGCTTGCTAATTATACTTTTAAGGGTGGAATACCAAAGAAACTTGGAGATCCAGGAGTACCCACTATACCAGGCTCCATTAAAAGAAACTATGTTAAAACTGCTTTATGTGATCTTGGAGTCGGTGTTAGTGTTATGCCACTCTCTTTATATCGTAGACTTGATTTGAGTAAGTTGACACCTACTGAAATATCTTTGCAAATGGCTGATAAATCAATTGCTATACATGTCGGTATTTGTGTGGATGTGCCTGTTGTAGTTGCAAATGTTACTATTTTAATGGACTTTGTTATTCTTGATATTCCCGAGAACGATAGTATGTCTATTATTCTTGGAAGACCCTTTTTGAATACTGCAGGGGTTGTTATTGATTGCACTAAAGGCAATGTCACTTTTCATGTTAATGGTAATGAGCACATGGTACACTTTCCGAGGAAACAATCTCAAGTTCATAGTATCAACTCTATTGGAAAAATTCCATCGATTATATTTGGAGGTTTTGAATTTCCTCTTCCTACTGTCAAGAAGAAATATGATATTCTTATTATTGGGGATGTTCATATCCCCGTTGAGGTAACATGTGTTATTCGAAATTTCTCCGGTTCCATGTTATTCGGAATGAGTTCGTTAACAAGACTTGATCAACCTTGTTAGTGGATTCATTTTGATGATCATGAGATGGATGAAACTAGAAGGCACAACCTTCTGTACCCACTTTTACTTTTTGTTATTTATGTTAAATAAAATAAAAATAAATATTTGTCTGTCTGTTATCTGATTATCCATGCAATATAAAAATACCTCAAAAATAAAAGTTCTCCAAATGCCCTGAAAATTAAATATGATTTTTTTCTGGAATATTTGAGGATTTATGGAACAAAGAACGCACCAGGGGGGCCAGCCACGAGGGTGGAGGGCGCGCCCCCTGCCTCGTGGGCCCATGGTGGCCCTCCTCCACTTATTCCTGCACCCACACACTTCATCTTCCTCCCCCCAAACACGAAAACCCAGCTCAAACCCGAGTCCAAGCTCGTTTTGTTGCCATTTTTTATCTCCTTGCTCAAAGCACCTCTCACAAAGCTGCTTGGGGAGATTGTTCCTTGGTATGTGACTCCTCCATTGGTCCAATTAGTTTTTGTTCTAGTGCTTTATTCATTGCAAATTTGTGTTGTTTAGGTGACCCTGTTCTTGAGCTTGCATGTCAAATTTATATGGTCAAAAGTAGTTTCGATGCATGATATAGGCCCTAGGCACCTGTAGGAGTAGTTACTATCAATATTATTGAGTTTGGTTTACTTTTATTTTGAAGTTCCTAAAAAATTTCAGAATTTTTCAGAGGAAGAAAAATGCTTAGGAAAATGTTCCAAGGTGGTTCTTCAAAGAAGCAAGGACCCAGGCTTGCAATGCGTGATGCTGATGAAGAGCCACCAAGAGACGCTCCAGTGCGTCCTTGTGAGTGGCCTTCTGAAAATTTTATGAATCAAGCGGGAATAAAAGAAGAATTCAACGCATATTTGCGTAACGCTGGTCTCGTGAGCTTCGAGGAAGAGAAGTGTAGTTGGTATCATGAGCTCACTAGCTCCTTTGTGAGGAGGCAAGAGGAGGTTATACTATTACCAGAGAGGAGGCAGATGAGTTCGAGAGGAGAGAGGAGGCCGCTCGTCGCCACGCTGTAGCTCAGCAGGCGATAGCTGCTGCATCACAGTACGACCCCAGCTACTATTATGGATATCCGCCAGGCCAGCCGTGGCCATAGACCAACTTAGGCAAAAGCCTAAGCTTGGGGGAGTACGTATTTCCCATCGACATTACATTTATGTTCACACACTCATTGCTAGATGTCAGTGCTCATACTTTTTCATAATATAATCCATGCTAGTTTAATTTCCTTTTTATGCTTTCTTCTTGTGTGTTTAATAAACCTTAAGAAAAACCAAAAAATAGTTGTAGCTTTTAATTAATTTACCTTCCATGCTTGTAGTAGTAACTAAAAAGAAAACCCAAAAAGATTTCTTGTTCTTCTTTTGCTTGTTGGGAGCTTTCCCGTGTAAATAGTTTTATTTCTTTTCTCTTCTTTGGGGGTCGATAGGAGAAGACCATAATTAAATTGTTGAAGTGGCTCTTATATGCATTATTGTTGACCTGACAAAAGAGCCCATATTGCCTTGTCTTCTCCTGTTTATTGAATGCTTGCAGATTCTAGCTTAGTCCAATGCACGTGCACTATTATTATTCACATCGTTCAGTCGTGCAAGTGAAAGGCAATTATGATGATATATGATGGACTGACTGAGATGAGAAAAGCTGGTATGAACTCGACCTCTTTTGTTTTTGTAAATATGATTAGTTCATCGTTCTTGATTCAGCCTATTATGAATAAACATGTTTGCAATGACAACTAGAGATCATAGTTTCTTGTGCCATGCTTGATTAGCTATGAGTTATAATGGTTTACCTTGCGTGCCAACATGCTATTAAAATGGTTATGATGTGGTATTATAGGGTGGTATACTCCTCTGAATGATTTAAGTGACTTGACTTGGCACATGTTCACGCATGTAATTGAAACAAAATCAACATAGCCTTCACGCTATTTAATGTTCATGGTCGATTATATCCTACTCATGCTTGCATTTGGTGTTGATTAATTTTAATGCATGTTCATGAATGTTGTCGCTCTCCAGCTGGTCGCTTCCCAGTCTTTTGCTAGCCTTCACCTGTACTAAGCGGGAATACTGCTTGTGCATCCAAACTCCTTAAACCCCAAAGTTATTCCACATGAGTCCACTATACCTACCTATATATGGTATCTCTCTGCCGTTCCAAGTAAATTTGTATGTGCCAAACTCTAAACCTTCAAATAAATATCCTGTTTTGTATGTAGCTCATGTATCAACTAGGGCTGTTTGTATCTTCCATGTTAGGCGGGTTATTCTCAAGAGGAGTGGGCTCCGCTCCTCACTCACGAGATAAATGGCTGGTCACCGGGATGCCCAGTCCCATGCTTTATGCAAACTAAATCAAAATAATTGCAAACAAAACTCCCCTTGGGACTCTTGTTAGTTGGAGGCACTCATTGTTTCGAGCAAGCCATGGATTGATGCTTGTGGTGGAAGGGGGAGCATAAACTTTACCATTCTATTTGGGAACCGCCTATAATCTGTGTAGCATGGAAGATATCACCATCTCTTGGTTGTTATGTTGACAATGAAAGTATACTGCTCAAAATATTATTCACCTCTGTTTCAAAACTGAGCTCTGGCACCTCTACAAATCCCTGCTTCCCTCTGCGAAGGGCCTATCTATTTACTTTTATGCTGAGTCATCATCCTCTTATTAAAAAAGCACCAGTTGGAGAACACCACTGTCTTTTGCATTCATTACTGTTAGTTTACATTGAGTATGACTTGACTGGATCTCTTTTACCATGAATTACGATGTCTAGTCAGTCCTTGGTCTTTAAAGGTGCTCTGCATTTATGTTTTGCGGTCTCAGAAAGGGCTAGCGAGATACCATCCTATTATATCATATTATGATTGTTTTGAGGAAGTGTTGTCATCCGAGTTTTATTGTTATGGCTCGCTAGTTGATTATGCTATTGATATGAGTAAACTTGAGACCTATGCGTTATTCCAAATGTGGTTAGTTATAATCTTTGCTGAAAACTTGAATGTTGGCTTTACATATTTACAACAACAAGAGCAAACATAGTTGTAAAATTTTTCCTTTATCACTTTCACTTTGTCAACTGAATAGCTAGACAAGCAAAGGTCTAAGCTTGGGGGAGTTGATACGTCTCCAATGTATCTACTTTTCCAAATACTTTTGCCCTTGTTTTGGACTCTAACTTGCATGATTTGAATGGAACTAACCCGGACTAACGATGTTTTCAGCAGAACTACCATGGTGTTATTTATGTGCAGGATCAAACGTTCTCCGAATGACCTGAAACTTCACGGAGACACTCTTCAGAAAATAAGAAAAATACCTGCCAAAGATGAAGGCCAGGGGGCCCACTGTCTTGCCACGAGGGTGGGGGGCGCGCCCCCTACCTCGTGGGCCCCCTGTTGCTTCCCCAACTCCAACTCCACCTCCATATATTGAGTTTCGATGAGAGAAAAATCGAGGAGAAAAAATCATCGCGTTTTACGATACGGAGCCGCCGCCAAGCCCTAAAACCTCTTGGGGGGCTGATCTGGAGTCTGTTCGGGGCTCCGGAGAGGGGAATCCATCGCCATCGTCATCATCAACCATCCTCAATCACCAATTTCATGATGCTCACCACCGTGCGTGAGTAATTCCATCGTAGGCTTGCTAGACGGTGATGGGTTGGATGGGATCTATCATGCAATCGAGTTAGTTTTGTTAGGGTTTGGTCCCTAGTGTCCACTATGTTCTGAGATTGATGTTGCTATGACTTTGCTATGCTTAATTCTTGTCACTAGGGCCCGAGTGCCATGATTTCAGATCTGAACCTATTATGTTTTCATCAATATATGAGTGTTCTTGATCCTATCTTGCAAGTCTATAGTCACCTATTATGTGTTATGATCCGTTAACCCCGAAGTGATAATAATCGAGATACTTACCGTGATGACCGTAGTTTGATGAGTTCATGTATTTACTATGTGGTAAAGCTTTGTTCCGGTTCTCTATTAAAAGGAGGCCTTAATATCCCTTAGTTTCCAAAAGGACCCCGCTGCCACGGGAGGGTAGGACAAAAGATGTCATGCAAGTTCTTTTCCATAAGCACGTATGACTATGTTCGGAATACATGCCTACATTATATCAATGAACTGGAGCTAGTTATGTGTCACCATAGGTTATGACTGTTACATGATGAACCGCATCCGGCATAATTCTCCATCACTGATCCATTGCCTATGAGCTTTCCATATATTGCTCTTCGCTTATTTACTTTTCCGTTGCTATTGCTATCATCACTACAAAATACAAAAACATTACTTTTACTGCTATTACATTTTGCTACCGTTATCACTACTATCATATTACTTTGCTACTAAACACTTTGTTGCCGATATTAAGTTTCCAGGTGTGGTTGAATTGACAACTCAGCTGCTAATACTTGAGAGTATTCTTTGGCTCCCCTTGTGTCGAATCAATAAATTTGGGTTGAATACTTTACCCTCGAAAACTGTTGTGATCCCCTATACTTGTGGGTTATCAAGAGGCCTCCTTAGCACCAAAGAGGAAACAAGGACGTTGCGCGCACTGGCGCCTGCCTGGTGTCGTGCGTCATGGCTCACGTCACGAGGGCCTTGTGAGGTTTGCCCCGCCTTGATATCTCCGCTCCTCATGAGCCTGCCTAGCTAGGCTACTCCCAAGGAGGTCTTGCATCGTCCGCCTCGCAAGGCTTGGACCCTCGCGAGGGTCTTGGATGCTTTGTTGTTGAAGATGGGCTGTACAGCCTGCTGGCTCAGCCACGCCATGGGCCGCAGGAAGGCAAGTCTGGGGACCCCCGTTCCTAGGACGCCGACAGAGGGTCTTGAGTGTTTGCTGGTGAAGATGGGCTGTACAGGCCGCTGGTGGAGCCATGCTGTGGGTCGCTGGTAGGCAAGTCTGGGGACCCCCATTCCCAGGACGCCGACAGTAGCCACAGGGCCCAAAGCGTGCTCGGACTTGGCATCGAGGCGAAGCCAAGGGGCAAATACGGAGCACCATGGGCCCAACAACCTACGACCTTGATTGACGCGTGGTGACTGACGGGACGTGGGCGCCTCCACTTCCCCACGCAGCCTCGATTTCTGCCTGGCTAGGCAACTACCATCATCTCCATAGATCCTTACGGGCAACACTTTCCGCCGATCCCTCATCTCCCAGAAGGCTGCAAATCTCTTTGCCCAGCTCAATCTGACACCAACTCCCCCGCCGCCATGGCACCAAGCCGCAAGAAGAAGGCAAGGAAGGAGTCCCATACCTCGGCCCCTGTGACGCGGGTCGTTGAGCCCGCCATCGAGCGGTCAGTGCTGCTCAACCAAGAGGTGATGGGCAAGGTGCGCCCGGCACTCGCCACCGATTTCAATGAGTGGGGGGCAACGGTGGCCTGGCTTGCCTCCCGCGTCGAAGTGGACATGACGGCCACTGCGGTCCCCATCCATCTCCACGCCCTCCGGGCAAGCTTGATTCCTCCCTTCTCCAATTTCTTCAATACGGTGCTCTCACACTACCAGATTAACACGCAACATCTCGATCCCCAATCCATCATCCTCCTTGCCGTCTTCGCCTTTGTCTGTGAGGCCATGGTGGGCATTGCCCCTTCCGTGGCTGTACTTCGCCACTTCTTCTTGCTGCACCTGACAGACCCTCTTCAGCGCTCTGGATGTGTGTCCTTCCATGCCGTCGCGGCGACAGCCGGCTTGGGGATTGACTTCAAGCTCTTGCCAGTCATCGGAGGCTTCAGGAGGAGGTGGGTGTTCATGGACGTTGTCGTGCGCAGCCCCCTGCTACTGCTCCCTCGGGTTCGAGCTGCTCCAAGCTCCGGCTGGGGGCACGCGAAGCTCACCGAATGGCGGCTAGCCCATGTCTGGCTCCAGCTTACCAGGTTGAAGGACCTTGGCGTGATACCACCCATGGTGGTGAAGGAGTTCATCCGGTGTCGCATCGCTCCACTTCAGCACCACTCTCGGCCAATGTGGACCTTTTCTATCTACAGGGACCACATGAGGCTTCAGGCTCCGCCTCTTCCTCTTGAGGCGCAGCGCACGGTGCTCGAGCTCCTGACGGGTGACCCGATGCCAGCCAACCTACTAGAGGAGGGCTGTCTTTTGTACTGCTGCTCTAACAAGGCGAAATTCATGAAGCAGATGCCCCTTTTCGACGAATGGGGACCACGCCCAGCTGGCCTTGAAGGACCTCGAGAGAGCCCTGTCTTCGTGGCCCCCCTTCCTGTCGTGGTTGCGGGGCCCACCCCTGGAGTAGGCGCAGGGCGGAGGTCACTGTCGGGCGATGGCGAGGCTGATGCTGAGGAATCGGCCCCACTCGGGGCTCCTAAGGTGCCCCCCCGGGACCCTAGAAAGCCGTCCTGAGGAGACGGCCTAGGGGCAACGCAGTCCGATGCTCCTGAGGCCGGAGCCCCTGAGGCCTCAGTGAACCTCCACGAGGCGAGTGCCAAGGTCTCGACGCAGTCCGGCACCCCTGAAGTCACCTCCTCAGGGGTCGCACCATCCGCGCCTGGCCTTGGTGGTCGTGCCCTGGGCCTTGGTTGGCTCCGCCCAAACGCGGTGCCCCGCAAAAGGAGGGGATCTCTAGGCCGAAGTGGTGACGCCTTCTAGCCATCGAAGCAGAGGAAGTACATCGCTATTGACGAGTGAGTACCTTATCTTTGTAATTTACAGGGCGCCGCTTCTCCTCCTGACCGTGATTCCTCAGGGTTCCTTCTGCCAAGGCGACGAAGTCTCCCGAGAAGCAACCTCCTCCTGCCTCGAGTCCTCTACTGATCTTGAGCGCCTCAAGCCAGCCCACCAGCACTTGGTGTGAGGTTGGCCGGAGAGGCAAGCACACCGGCTTGGCGCCTCAACCCCGCGTTCTTGCCATTCGCTCTACGCGGCCTTGCTTGGGGTGTAGAAGGTGTGCCGAGGGCTTCTCCTCTCGTCATTGATCGCAGCTGGGTGGCCTTGGCCCTGGCCTCTCCTTCGGGTAACGAGCCTCCGCCCCTCCGGGCCCCCGTCAGGGCCCAAAGGGTGGCTGGAAAGCTCCAGCCCCCTGTTGGTAAGAGGTGAGCCACCTCGAAGCTATTCGACAACTCCCGGCGTGGAGGACGGACCTGGTTGCGCATTCGAGTTTGCGCATAGGCGGGGTGCCGTTCATCACGAGCTCTTCCAGGAAGCTATGGTTTCGGTGAGCCGGCTCGGGGAAGAGCTTGTGCATGTGGACGCTCGCCTGGAAACCAAGGGTCTTCGGCTGGTGGATGAATGGCGTTAATTGAAGGTGGCCATCAACCTCGGGTGCCTCCAACGTGAATGCGCTAACGCGGACGCCGAGGCATCCCTTGCAACCTCGCGAGAGGCCAGCGCCCGAGCCTTGGAGGAGGCCAGGGAGGCAGACCGCCACCGCGAGGCTGCCGAGAGACGCAGTTAGGAGCTTTAGGCCTTGAATGCCTTCCTGGAGCAGCAGGTGGAGGCACATAGAGCTGCCTTGGCATCGATGAAGGGGGCGCTGGCTGATGAGGAGGAGGTCCCGAAGCGCGAGGAAGCACTAATGCTGGAGCCCACAGAGCGCAGCCTCGAGCTTGAGCGGTTTGAGGTGAGGGAGCATCAGGTCGCTCAAGTGGAAGGTGCCGTCAGCGCGCGCGAGGCCAGGATCCAGGAGGAAGTGGACCGCAGGGCGGAGGAGGCTCGTGCTGACCTTGCCAAGAGGTACGACCTGAAGCTGAAGCTCGTGGCAGCCGAAGCTGAGGGCAGGACTACCGCCCTTAGATCGAGGTTGACTAAGGCGGAGCAACGCGAGAAGGCTGCTGTAGCTGCTTTAATCTCCGTGCAGGTTGAGTCGGCCTCCACCCGTGCTGAACTGCTTCCGCTTCAGCAGCGAGTTGCCGCCGCCGAGTCCCTTGCACAGCAGAGTAGGGAGGAGGCGATCCGCCGATGGACGTTGCAGTCAAAACACGCCCCCATGCTCCATGACCTCAGGGTGAGGGCCAACCGGGCGTTGGGCGCTATTTGCGATGAATAAACCCCTCATCCTCATGCAGAAGACTATGCAGGCCACCTAAGCTTCTTTGCCGACATCGTGACGCGCCTGGAGAACCGGGCCGAGAGAGCTCGCGAGCTTGTTGACGAAAATAGCCGCAGCCTCCTCGGCCACGCGTCTTCAGCCATCTTCAGAATACCGACCCCAACTTCGACTTTGACGCCGCTATAGCCCCAGTCCCTGGGGCTATTCGGGGCGACCTGACGCGCTAGGTGGATGATAACGTGGATGCTCTGGTGTAACGCCCCAAGACCGGAGCTTCAGATGCCTTCCAGGGTTTCCGGGTTTCGTGGGGTTATTTGTTTGGTTTGTTGCTTTCATCATTGCATCATGTGCATTGCATCATGTCATCATGCCATTAATATTGCAACCGTTTCAAAACTCTTTTAAATAAATCGTATGGATCTTCGATCCATTTAAATCGAGGGAAGGATGACTTCTCTTTATAACATATCCTCCCGATATTAGTGGAGCTATTATAAAATATTCCATTTATTTGGAATCACCCATAAAGACATTTGCAAATATTTCCCATGTCTATTCTACTTCAAGTTTGACTTCAAAACCTTGCCCGCACTCCTCTTCCGAGGTTCCTCCAAAAATTCTCAACATTTTTTGGATACTCCTAAAACCTCGTCCTAGTTCAAACCCATTTGAATTAAATTCAAATGAGTTTGAATTCTTATCATTCGATCTTGCCACTTCTAATTTTCTCGAACCAAACATATTTTTGTGAGCCCAAGAAAATTAACCGCTTGTCCAAATTCTTCTTCAACCTTCTCCTCTGTCCCTTTTCCTTTCTTTTAGTTCTCTGTTTTAAAAAAAACAAAGGAGTGAGGGAGAGAGAGAGTAGCCCAGCTGGCCACTTGGGCCTCCATCCAGGCCGGCCCGCTTCCCAGTCCCGCTGCTAACCCTAGCCCAACCTCCTGCTCGATACCCACTCCTTCTTTCCTCCACCTCACGCCGCCAGGAGAGGACGCACGCGCCCTCTGCCCTCTGCCCGATCCCATCTCCCTCTCCTCAATCTCTCTCTCGATCCACAGGGCCGCCCCCACTTCCCTCGTTCATCTCCTCCCTCGCCCTCTCTCTCGTTCCCTACTCGCGCTGCCAGACACGAACGCAGCTGCCGCCTCCCGATCCGGCGTCCCACGTCCTCCTCCGCCTTCGATTCGGTGCCGCCGGAGGTCACCAGCGTCGCCCAGATGCCGCGGCTCCACCCCAGCGCGCCTCCTTCCTCCCTCGTCGGCCTCTCCCTCCTTGCTCCAGCCACCATGGAACCAGGCCGCCGCTCCGGTCAAGCCTCGTCGCCGGCCGACCTGAACCGTGGAGCCGTGGCCGGATCCGGTCTCCCAGACGCCCGCAGGACCTCTGCCTCACCCTGCTTCCTCACCGGAGTCCCAGCTCCACCGCCTCGTTTCTTCAGCGCTGCTGCCTCCCTCTGCCTCATCTAGGAGACAAGCACAACGCCGTGGAACGCCCGTCGCTGGCCAAGACCCTCCTCGATGCTGGTCTCGCATAGAGCCCCTCCTCTTCACGGCCTTAGTGCCCGTCGCTGCCCCCACGTTGCTGCTGCTTCATTGCCCGCCTCCCATCGATGACCGGGGCTACATGTTTCGGTTCGCCAAGTACCACCACACCCGAGTCTTTGCCTTGCTTCGTTTTGGGATTGAAGACCGAGACGAGACCGCCAAGATGTATCCTGGTGTCGCCGAAGACACATGAACGTCTATAAGACGACCGCCAAGTACCTCTTCGCGAGTACCACTACCATCGCGTGGATCCGCCAAGACCGTGGAGTAAACGAACAAGTACCCCTACGCGCGAAGACGCCAAAACCGTTTCAGGATTCACCAAGTACCACTATGGCCGGAGACCTCGACGTCCGACGCCTAAAACGATCACCGAACCGGAGATAACGCCAAGTACTAGGTCAACAAGAACCGCCAAGTTCGTCTTCCGCCGTCTCCGGAATCGCCAAGTACCACGACGATATGAGGACAACTACCGTCGAACCTCGAAGACTCCGTGGTCGTCAAGTTTCTCGCCGTGCCCCTGAACATCTACGGAAACTTGTGAGGCTAAGAACGTGAACGACTACCGTCGCCACGAGAACGACTACTTCCCACAACGAACTGTGAACAACCACTTCCTCTACCATCGCCGAGTACCACTACATCCCACGACGATCGTGAACGACTACACCGCTTGACCTGAACCGCTCCGATAACGCACGCTTCGAAGGTATAACCCCGAGATGACCGCCCGTGAACGAATGCATGTGTGATGTATGAGATGCTCGTGCTTGCTCCGTGCTCGAATTGTCGGTGCACATTGCCCCTCTTTTGCTTTGTCACCATCGTTGACTCATGGGACACCCGGTATCCGGGAGTGTCCCACCATCTTTTGTACGCATCCGCACACTTCTCCTTTACATCGGTATCTCAATCGAGTTACCGGAACCGGAATGTTGCAGTGGCACCGTTTTCGTTATCGTTGCCATGGCACCCCTTTTCTTTCCACCACGGTGACAAATGCTTCGTAATGCTCTTGTCAACTTTAAATAAAAATTGCATAAACTTGTCCATGTCATCCGCATCATGATAACAACAATTAAAATGCTTAAATTGTTGTTTGCATTTAAATTGCTAATGCATATGGGGATTTACCGGATTCGTTATTTGTTATATCCGGCCCCATTTAAATTGTTTAGATGTTATAGTTTTGTTATGCTTCACCTCTTGCCATGTTAACCAACATTTAATATTGTTGAGTACCTAACCGAGAGTGAACTAAATAATTGATGTGGTGTTCCGTCAATATGCAACGGAGTTGCATATTGTGCTCCACTTAATTTGAAGAATTGTTTGTGCACTTTGCCATATCATGCTTCATTAAACCGGACATGCATCATACTTGTTTGTGCATCATGCCATGTTTAGGTGGTGGTTGTTTACTATGTTGTTTGCTCTTTTCCGGTGTTGCTTCTCGGGTTAGTTCCGATAACGTCACGTTTGTGAGGATTCGTTCGACTTCGTCCATTTGTCTTCTTCACGGACTCGTTCTTCTTCCTTGCAGGATCTCAGGCAAGATGACCATACCCTCAAAATCACATCTATCTTTGCTTGCTAGTTGCTCGCTCTTTTGCTATGCCTATGCTGCGATACCTACCACTTGCTTATCATGCCTCCCATATTGTTAAGCCAAGCCTCTAACCCACCTTGTCCTAGCAAACCGTTTGTTAGGCTATGTTACCGCTTTGCTCAGCCCCTCTTATAGCGTTGTTACTTGCAGGTGAAGATTGGAGTTTGTTCCTTGTTGGAACATGGATATTTGTTGGGATACCACAATATCTCTTATTTATATTAATGCATCTATATACTTGGTAAAGGGTGGAAGGCTCGGCCTTATGCCTGGTGTTTTGTTCCACTCTTGCCGCCCTAGTTTCCGTCATATCGGTGTTATGTTCCCAGATTTTGCGTTCCTTACACGGTTGGGTTATAATGGGAACCCCTTGACAGTTCGCCTTGAATAAAACTCCTCCAGCAATGCCCAACATTGGTTTTACCATT
>NC_041384.1:228507556-228547636 GCF_002162155.2 Triticum dicoccoides | reverse complement strand
AATCTGAGTGTGCTCTGAGAACGAGATATGTGCAGCTCGTATCGGGATTTGTCAGCACATTCGGGCGGTGTTGCTGGACTTGTTTTACCATTGTCGAGGATGTCTTGTAACCGGGATGCCGAGTCTGGTCGGAATGTCTTGGGAGGAGGAATATCCTTCGTTGACCGTGAGATCTTGTGATGGGCTAAGTTGGGACTCCCCTGCAGGGATTTGAACTTTCGAAAGTCGTGCCCGCGGTTATGGGCAGATGGGAATTTGTTAATATCCGATTGTAGAAAACCTGAAGTTGAACTTAATTAAAATGCACCAACTGCGTGTGTAACCGTGATGGTCTCTTCTCGGCGGAGTCCGGGAAGTTAACACGGTGTTGGAGTTATGTTTGACGTAGGTTGTTCTAGGATCACTTCTTGATCATAGTTTCTCGACCATGACTTTGCCTTCTCTTCTCGCTCTCATTTGCGTATGTTAGCCACCAAATATGCTAGTCGCTTGCTGCAGCTCCACCTCATACCTTTTACACCGACCTATAAGCTTAAATAGTCTTGATCGCGAGGGTGTGAGATTGCTGAGTCCCCGTGACTCACAGTTCACTTCCAAAACAAGTTTGCAGGTGCCGATGATACCGTGCAGGTGACTCAACCGAGCTCAAGGAGGAGCTCGATGAAGACCTTGTTCATAGTGTTGTTTCATTTCAGTTAATCAGTAGTGGAGCCCAGTTGGGACGATCAGGGATCTGTGTAGCATTTGGGGTAGTCTTCTTTTATTTTGGTTCCGTAGTCGGACCTTGAGTGTATTTGGATGAATGTAATGCTTTATTCATGTATTGTGTGAAGTGGCAATTGTAAGCCAACTATGTATCTTTTCCCCTTATTTATTACATGGGTTGTTGAAGGAAATATGCCCTAGAGGCAATAATAAAGTTATTATTTATTTCCTTATAATCATGATAAATGTTTATTATTCATGCTAGAATTGTATTTTCCGGAAACATAATACATGTGTGAATACATAGACAAACAGAGTGTCACTAGTATGTCTCTACTTGACTAGCTCGTTAATCAAAGATGGTTATGTTTCCTAACCATGAACAATGAGTTGTTATTTGATTAACGAGGTCACATCATTAGTAGAATGATCTGATTGACATGACCCATTCCATTAGCTTAGCACCTGATCGTTTAGTATGTTGCTATTGCTTTCTTCATGACTTATACATGTTCCTACGACTATGAGATTATGCAACTCCCGTTTACCGGAGGAACACTTTGGGTACTACCAAACGTCACAATGTAAATGGGTGATTATAAAGGAGTACTACAGGTGTCTCCAATGGTCGATGTTGGGTTGGCGTATTTCGAGATTAGGATTTGTCACTCCGATTGTCGGAGAGGTATCTCTGGGCCCTCTCGGTAATACACATCACATAAGCCTTGCAAGCATTACAACTAATATGTTAGTTGTGAGATGATGTATTACGGAACGAGTAAAGAGACTTGCCGTTAACGAGATTGAACTAGGTATTGGATACCGACGATCGAATCTCGGGCAAGTAACATACCGATGGCAAAGGGAACAACGTATGTTGTTATGCGGTCTGACCGATAAAGATCTTCGTAGAATATGTAGGAGCCAATATGGGCATCCAGGTCCCGCTATTGGTTATTGACCAGAGACATGTCTCGGTCATGTCTACATTGTTCTCGAACCCGTAGGGTCCGCACGCTTAAGGTTACGATGACAGTTATATTATGAGTTTATGCATTTTGATGTACCGAAGGTTGTTCGGAGTCCCGGATGTGATCACGGACATGACGAGGAGTCTCGAAATGGTCGAGACGTAAAGATTGATATATTGGAAGCCTATGTTTGGACATCGGAAGTGTTCCGGGTGAAATCGGGATTTTACCGGGTTACCGGGAGGTTACCGGAACCCCCCGGGAGCCATATGGGCCATCATGGGCCTTAGTGGAAAGGAGAAAGGGGCAGCCCAAGGTGGCTGCGCCTCTTTCCCCTCCCCTAGTCCTATTAGGACTAGGAGAAGGTGGCCGGCCCCCCTTTCTCCCTTCCCCTCCGAGGAATCCTAGTTGGACTAGGATTGGGGGGAGGAATCCTACTCCCAGAGGGAGTAGGACTCTCCTGCGCCTCCCTCTTTGGCCGGCCAGCCTCCCCTCCTCTCCTCCTTTATATACGGAGGCAGGGGCACCTCTAAACACACAAGTTGACACAAGTTGATCCACGTGATCGATTCCTTAGCCGTGTGCGGTGCCCCCTGCCACTATATTCCTCGATAATACTGTAGCGGAGTTTAGGCGAAGCCCTGCTGCTGTAGTTCATCAAGATCGTCACCACGCCGTCGTGCTGACGAAACTCTTCCCCGACACTTTGCTGGATCGGAGTCCGGGGATCGTTATCGAGCTGAACGTGTGCTCGAACTCGGAGGTGCCGTAGTTTCGGTGCTTGATCGGTTGGATCGTGAAGACGTACGACTACTTCCTCTACGTCGTGTCATTGCTTCCGCAGTCGGTCTGCGTTGGGTACGTAGACAACACTCTCCTCTCGTTGCTATGCATCACATGATCCTGTGTGCGCGTAGGAAAATTTTTGAAATTACTACGAAACCCAACAGTGGTATCCGAGCCTAGGTTAATGATGTTGATGTTATATGCACGAGTAGAACACAAGTGAGTTGTGGACGATACAAGTCATACTGCCTACCAGCATGTCATATTTTGGTTCAGCGGTATTGTTGGACGAGACGACCCGGACCAACCTTACGCGTACGCTTACGCGAGACCGGTTCCCTCGACGTGCTTTGCACAGAGATGGCTTGCGGGCGACTGCCTCTCCAACTTTAGTTGAACCAAGTATGGCTACGCCCGGTCCTTGCGAAGGTTAAAACGGAGTCTATTTGACAAACTATCGTTGTGGTTTTGATGCGTAGGTGAGATTGGTTCTTACTTAAGCCCGTAGCAGCCACGTAAAACATGCAACAACAAAGTAGAGGACGTCTAACTTGTTTTTGCAGGGCATGTTGTGATGTGATATGGTCAACGCATGATGCTGAATTTTATTGTATGAGATGATCATGTTTTGTAACCAAGTTATCGGCAACTGGCAGGAGCCATATGGTTGTCGCTTTATTGTATGCAATGCAATCGCGATGTAATGCTTTACTTTATTACTAAACGGTAGTGATAGTCGTGGAAGCATAAGATTGGCGAGACGACAACGATGCTACGATGGAGATCAAGGTGTCGCGCCGGTGACGATGGTGATCATGACGGTGCTTCGGAGATGGAGATCACAAGCACAAGATAATGATGGCCATATCATATCACTTATATTGATTGCATGTGATGTTTATCTTTTTATGCATCTTATCTTGCTTTGATTGACGGTAGCATTATAAGATGATCTCTCACTAAATTATCAAGAAGTGTTCTACCTGAGTATGCACCGTTGCAAAAGTTCTTCGTGCTGAGACACCACGTGATGATTGGGTGTGATAGGCTCTACGTTCAAATACAACGGGTGCAAAACAGTTGCGCACGCAGAATACTCAGGTTAAACTTGACGAGCCTAGCATATGCAGATATGGCCTCGGAACACGGAGACCGAAAGGTCGAGCGTGAATCATATAGTAGATATGATCAACATAATGATGTTCACCGATGAAACTACTCCATCTCACGTGATGATCGGACATGGTTTAGTTGATTTGGATCACGTGATCACTTAGAGGATTAGAGGGATGTCTATCTAAGTGGGAGTTCTTTAATAATATGATTAATTGAACTTAAAATTTATCATGAACTTAGTCCCTGATAGTATCTTGCTTGTTTATGTTGATTGTAGATAGATGGCTCGTGCTGTTGTTCCGTTAAATTTTAATGCGTTCCTTGAGAAAGCAAAGTTGAAAGATGATGGTAGCAATTACACGGACTGGGTCCGTAACTTGAGGATTATCCTCATTGCTGCACAGAAGAATTACGTCCTGGAAGCACCGCTGGGTGACCAGGCCTGCTGCTGGAGCAACGCCAGATGTTATGAACGTCTGGCAGAGCAAAGCTGATGACTACTCGATAGTTCAGTGTGCCATGCTTTACGGCTTAGAATCGGGACTTCAACGACGTTTTGAACGTCATGGAGCATATGAGATGTTCCAGGAGTTGAAGTTAATATTTCAAGCAAATGCCCGAATTGAGAGATATGAAGTCTCCAATAAGTTCTATAGCTGCAAGATGGAAGAGAACAGTTCTGTCAGTGAGCATATACTCAAAATGTCTGGGTATAATAATCACTTGATTCAATTGGGAGTTAATCTTCCAGATGATTGCGTCATTGACAGAATTCTCCAATCACTGCCACCAAGCTACAAGAGCTTCGTGATGAACTATAATATGCAAGGGATGAACAAGACTATTCCCGAGCTCTTCGCATTGCTAAAAGCTGCGGAGGTAGAAATCAAGAAGGAGCATCAAGTGTTGATGGTTAACAAGACCACTAGTTTCAAGAAAAAGGGCAAAGGGAAGAAAAAGGGGAACTTCAAAAAGAACGGCAAGCAAGTTGCTGCTCAAGAGAAGAAACCCAAGTCTAGACCTAAGCCTGAAACTGAGTGCTTCTACTGCAAGCAGACTGGTCACTGGAAGCGGAACTGCCCCAAGTATTTGGCGGATAAGAAGGATGGCAAGGTGAACAAAGGTATATGTGATATACATGTTATTAATGTGTACCTTACCAATGCTCGCAGTAGCACCTGGGTATTTGATACTGGTTCTGTTGCTAATATTTGCAACTCGAAACAGGGACTACAGAATAAGCGGGCACTGGCAAAGGACGAGGTGACGATGCGCGTGGGAAACGGTTCCAAAGTCGATGTGATCGCGGTCGGCACGCTACCTCTACATCTACCTTCGGGATTAATATTAGACCTAAATAATTGTTATTTGGTGCCAGCGTTGAGCATGAACATTATATCTGGATCTTGTTTAATGCGAGACGGTTATTCATTTAAATCAGAGAATAATGGTTGTTCTATTTATATGAGTAATATCTTTTATGGTCATGCACCCTTGAAGAGTGGTCTATTCTTACTAAATCTCGATAGTAGTAATACACATATTCATAATGTTGAAACCAAAAGATACAGAGTTGATAATGAAAGTGCAACTTATTTGTGGCACTGTCGTTTAGGTCATATCGGTGTAAAACGCATGAAGAAACTCCATACTAATGGACTTTTGGAACCACTTGATTATGAATCACTTGGTACTTGCGAACCGTGCCTCATGGGCAAGATGACTAAAACACCGTTCTCCGGTACTATGGAGAGAGCAACAGATTTGTTGGAAATCATACATTACCGATGTATGTGGTCCGATGAATATTGAGGCTCGTGGCGGATATCGTTATTTTCTCACCTTCACAGATGATTTGAGCAGATATGGATATATCTACTTAACGAAGCATAAGTCTGAAACATTTGAAAAGTTCAAAGAATTTCAGAGTGAAGTTGAAAATCATCGTAACAAGAAAATAAAGTTTCTACGATCTGATCGTGGAGGAGAATATTTGAGTTACGAGTTTGGTGTACATTTGAAAAACTGTGGAATAGTTTCGCAACTCACGCCCCCCGGAACACCACAGCGTAATGGTGTGTCCGAACGTCGTAATCGTACTTTACTAGATATGGTGCGATCTATGATGTCTCTTACAGATTTACCGCTATCATTTTGGGGATATGCTTTAGAGACGGCCGCATTCACGTTAAATAGGGCACCATCAAAATCCGTTGAGACGACGCCTTATGAACTATGGTTTGGCAAGAAACCAAAGTTGTCGTTTCTTAAAGTTTGGGGCTGCGGTGCTTATGTGAAAAAACTTCAACCTGATAAGCTCGAACCCAAATCGGAGAAATGTGTATTCATAGGATACCCAAAGGAAACTGTTGGGTACACCTTCTATCACAGATCCGAAGGCAAAACATTTGTTGCTAAGAATGGATCATTTCTAGAGAAGGAGTTTCTCTCGAAAGAAGTGAGTGGGAGGAAAGTAGAACTTGACGAGGTAACTGTACCTGCTCCCTTACTGGAAAGTAGTTCATCACAGAAAACTGTTTCAGTGACACCTACACCAGTTAGTGAGGAAGCCAATGATAATGATCATGAAACTTCAGATCAAGATACTACTGAACTTCGTAGATCAACCAGAGTAAGATCCGCACCAGAGTGGTACGGTAATCCTGTTCTGGAGGTCATGCTACTAGATCATGATGAACCTACGAACTATGAAGAAGCGATGGTGAGCCCAGATTCCGCAAAGTGGCTAGAAGCCATGAAATCCGAGATGGGATCCATGTATGAGAACAAATTATGGACTTTGGTTGACTTGCCCGATGATCGGCAAGCGATTGAGAATAAATGGATCTTTAAGAAGAAGACTGACGCTGATGGTAATGTTACTGTCTACAAAGCTCGACTTGTCGCAAAAGGTTTTCGGCAAGTTCAAGGAATTGACTACGATGAGACCTTCTCACCCGTAGCGATGCTTAAGTCCGTCCGAATCATGTTAGCAATTGCCGCATTTTATGATTATGAAATTTGGCAAATGGATGTCAAAACTGCATTCCTGAATGGATTCCTGGAAGAAGAGTTGTATATGATGCAACCAGAAGGTTTTGTCGATCCAAAGGGAGCTAACAAAGTGTGCAAGCTCTAGCGATCCATTTATGGACTGGTGCAAGCCTCTCGGAGTTGGAATAAACGTTTTGATAGTGTGATCAAAGCATTTGGTTTTATACAGACTTTTGGAGAAGCCTGTATTTACAAGAAAGTGAGTGGGAGCTCTGTAGCATTTCTGATATTATATGTGGATGACATATTACTGGTTGGAAATGATATAGAATTTCTGGATAGCATAAAGGGATACTTGAATAAAAGTTTTTCAATGAAAGACCTCGGTGAAGCTGCTTACATATTAGGCATTAAGATCTATAGAGACAGATCAAGACGCTTAATTGGACTTTCACAAAGCACATACCTTGACAAAATTTTGAAGAAATTCAAAATGGATCAAGCAAAGAAAGGGTTCTTGCCTGTGTTACAAGGTGTGAAATTGAGTAAGACTCAATGCCCGACCACTGCAGAAGATAGAGAGAATATGAAAGATGTTCCCTATGCATCAGCCATAGGCTCTATCATGTATGCAATGCTGTGTACCAGACCTGATGTGTGCCTTGCTATAAGTTTAGCAGGGAGGTACCAAAGTAATCCAGGAATGGATCACTGGACAGCGGTCAAGAACATCCTGAAATACCTGAAAAGGAGTAAGGATATGTTTCTCGTATATGGAAGTGACAAAGAGCTCATCGTAAAAGGTTACGTTGATGCAAGCTTTGACACTGATCCGGACGATTCTAAATCGCAAACCGGATACGTGTTTACATTAAACGGTGGAGCTGTCAGTTGGTGCAGTTCTAAACAAAGCGTCGTAGCGGGATCTACATGTGAAGCGGAATACATAGCTGCTTCGGAAGCAGCAAATGAAGGAGTCTGGATGAAGGAGTTCATATCCGATCTAGGTGTCATACCTAGTGCATCGGGTCCAATGAAAATCTTTTGTGACAATACTGGTGCAATTGCCTTGGCAAAGGAATCCAGATTTCACAAAAGGACCAAACACATCAAGAGACGCTTCAACTCCATCCGGGATCTAGTCCAGGTGGGAGACATAGAGATTTGCAAGATACATACGGATCTGAATATTGCAGACCCGTTGACTAAGCCTCTTCCACGAGCAAAACATGATCAGCACCAAAGCTCCATGGGTGTTAGATTCATTATAGTGTAATCTAGATTATTGACTCTAGTGCAAGTGGGAGACTGAAGGAAATATTCCCTAGAGGCAATAATAAAGTTATTATTTATTTCCTTATAATCATGATAAATGTTTATTATTCATGCTAGAATTGTATTTTCCGGAAACATAATACATGTGTGAATACATAGACAAACAGAGTGTCACTAGTATGCCTCTACTTGACTAGCTCGTTAATCAAAGATGGTTATGTTTCCTAACCATGAACAATGAGTTGTTATTTGATTAACGAGGTCACATCATTAGTAGAATGATCTGATTGACATGACCCATTCCATTAGCTTAGCACCTGATCGTTTAGTATGTTGCTATTGCTTTCTTCATGACTTATACATGTTCCTACGACTATGAGATTATGCAACTCCCGTTTACCGGAGGAACACTTTGGGTACTACCAAACGTCACAACGTAAATGGGTGATTATAAAGGAGTACTACAGGTGTCTCCAATGGTCGATGTTGGGTTGGCGTATTTCGAGATTAGGATTTGTCATTCCGATTGTCGGAGAGGTATCTCTGGGCCCTCTCGGTAATACACATCACATAAGCCTTGCAAGCATTACAACTAATATGTTAGTTGTGAGATGATGTATTACGAAACGAGTAAAGAGACTTGCCGTTAACGAGATTGAACTAGGTATTGGATACCGACGATCGAATCTCGGGCAAGTAACATACCGATGACAAAGGGAACAACGTATGTTGTTATGCGGTCTGACCGATAAAGATCTTCGTAGAATATGTAGGAGCCAATATGGGCATCCAGGTCCCGCTATTGGTTATTGACCAGAGACATGTCTCGGTCATGTCTACATTGTTCTCGAACCCGTAGGGTCCGCACGCTTAAGGTTACGATGACAGTTATATTATGAGTTTATGCATTTTGATGTACCGAAGGTTGTTCGGAGTCCCGGATGTGATCACGGACATGACGAGGAGTCTCGAAATGGTCGAGACGTAAAGATTGATATATTGGAAGCCTATGTTTGGACATCGGAAGTGTTCCGGGTGAAATCGGGATTTTACCGGGTTACCGGGAGGTTACCGGAACCCCCCCGGGAGCCATATGGGCCATCATGGGCCTTAGTGGAAAGGAGAAAGGGGCAGCCCAAGGTGGCTGCACCTCTTTCCCCTCCCCTAGTCCTATTAGGACTAGGAGAAGGTGGCCGGCCCCCCTCTCTCCCTTCCCCTCCGAGGAATCCTAGTTGGACTAGGATTGGGGGGAGGAATCCTACTCCCAGAGGGAGTAGGACTCTCCTGCGCCTCCCTCTTTGGCCGGCCAGCCTCCCCTCCTCTCCTCCTTTATATACGGAGGCAGGGGCACCTCTAAACACACAAGTTGACACAAGTTGATCCACGTGATCGATTCCTTAGCCGTGTGCGGTGCCCCCTGCCACCATATTCCTCGATAATACTGTAGCGGAGTTTAGGCGAAGCCCTGCTGCTGTAGTTCATCAAGATCGTCACCACGCCGTCGTGCTGACGAAACTCTTCCCCGACACTTTGCTGGATCGTTGTCCGGGGATCGTCATCGAGCTGAACGTGTGCTCGAACTCGGAGGTGCCGTAGTTTCGGTGCTTGATCGGTTGGATCGTGAAGACGTACGACTACTTCCTCTACGTCGTGTCATTGCTTCCGCAGTCGGTCTGCGTTGGGTACGTAGACAACACTCTCCTCTCGTTGCTATGCATCACATGATCCTGTGTGCGCGTAGGAAATTTTTTGAAATTACTACGAAACCCAACAGTTGTTGTGACGATTACCTCACTTGCGACATTGCTTTCAATGCGGTTATGCCTCTAAGTCGTGCTTCGACACGTGGGAGATATAGCCGCATCGAGGGCGTTACAAGTTGGTAATCAGAGCCTTCCCCGACCTTAGGAGCCCCGTGCTTGATCGAATCGTTGGCGTTGTTGAGTCTAGAAAAATGTTTTGATTCATTTAGGAATTATATATATCGGAGAGTAGGACTTCTTTTTACTCCTCGGTCCCTTCGATGCTCTGGTGAGACATCCTGACGTAGAGTTTTGACTCTTCTCTTCTCAAATTTCACTAAAAAAAATTTAGGATCACGCGGGTATATTGGAATCGTTCCGATGGTTTTGTGACGAGAACATTGTTCTTGGTGCCTCCTGACATTTAGGGCTTTTGGCAGTGTCCCGGGGAGTTGAGCTCCGAGGTGTTTTCGTCACAATTTTATCGTTGCAGTTCTAGAATACCTGATTTTTTTCGCTGACATCGAAAATCTTTTTTATGCAGTTGTTGGTGAGATAACCTCGAAGCCACCCAGTACTGGGGCGGGAGTTCGGGAGTATTGCCATAACTCGTATAACGGATGCTTTTCGAAGGTTGAGGTAAACGATTTCCGAAGGTTTCTTGGTTATGTGTTGAAGGATGGATACAGTTGGATGTAGGATTTGCTAGTTTTGGGTGAGATATTATGCTTCCCCTGTATCCCCAACACCTGATTGCATAACCGGGAAAATTTCGGGAGTTTATAAGTGGGAATTCAAGTAGCTCTTAGGATATCTTTTCGACAGATGTATGATATGAAATTGGGGTTTGACGTCTAGTGGTCCGCCTATCCACGGTTGGTTTTACAGTGGTCTCGTTGTGTCTTAAAGAGTCCTTGGCTATGCCGACTCGGGGACGCTTCGTATGTCATGTGCACTGCCTTGTACATGATGGTGCTGTACGATTGAGCCCGTGTAGGCCCCACCACGGAAACTTCAGACGAAATCTCTATCATATGTTTGTTCCGGCTTATTCTGCAAGCCAATCCTTTGTTTTTGTTTTGAGCTGTGGTATTCGAGTTGCTTCGAAGTCAAATGTTGATTCCATACCTTTCCTAAATGGTGTTCTTATACTTCGATGTGAATACTAAACCTTCTCGATCATCGAGTCTGTCATGTCAATCCTTTTCAACCGGCGTGTTTTCTCTTCAAGTGGATCCGATCATTTCAACATCCGCTAGATCAAGTATCAGTTCTTCTCAATGGTGTTTGTTTCAATTGTCTCCAAGTTGCCTTTGTTTTTCCCCACCAACCCACCCTTGTTTCTTCAAGGACTCAGATTTCTGAATCAAGTATCATTTTATTGATGGGAAGTCTCTCCATTTCTTTTCCGTCAATGTTCTTATCCATTGATTCTCGGGAAGATACTAACGAAGCTTCAAGTTCGTCATTCTTCTTTCTTTTCTTCTCCAGTGGATTCAATTCAAGCTTTCGATGTTTATCTCATATCCATTTTTCCTCGTTTCAAATACCTTCTCATACCGGTGCACCTCATAATAATTCACTTCTCAATATTCAATTGTTCCGGAGTGCTCAAGATACCTCGAAGATTCGTGTTTCCACTCTACATTCGTTCTAGCTCTTTTGAGGATGTTATCTCATTCAAGCCATTTAATTCAACCGATGCTTTCCCTCTTTTAAATCGTTCTACGGTGTTTCTTTTGAGTGGGCCCTAACCCACAGGTCTTTTCCCAGGATCTTACCTGACTCTTCTAATTATTCCCGGAGTTACTCCCAATTTCATTTTGAAGTTCGACGTAAGAATGAGCTATCATCAGTCAGATGCCTTCTCCTAGATCTTCCACAATTCTTTTCATCGTTGGCTCAACTTTTCCATTCTTCATTCCGGGGTGCCTCAATAATTCTTGGTGGTATTTCTCGTTGTCATTCTCATCATTTGAAGACCGAAGAAGATTTTTCTCTCAATCTTGTTCCTTTCTCTTCAAGATTCGTGACTCTAGCTTGTTGACATCCTCTCATAATTGTTTTGATCGTGAGAATTCTTTTCACCCATCCGGGAGCATTTCATGAGTTGTTTTCCATTTCTTTCCTCCGAAGGCCATCGTTTCAAATATTATTCATTTCAGCTGGCAGCTCACATTCCCCAAATCTAACTGGTGCATCATTCAAGTATATTGTCTAATTGGTCTGTGATCTATTCGTTTCACTTGTATCTAAATCCCCTCAAGCTTCTTCATTCATTTGCTAATTCTTCCCGGTGTTTCTTTATCTTTTCTTCGTTCATTTTCAATTCTTACGGTGGTTCATTCTAGATCTCTCTTCCTTTGTTATCATATCAATTCATTCATTCTTTCCAATCCTACCGGTGGTTCATTGAAGACCTTCTCAAGTTTGCACCATATCTCTCTTAATCCTTTCTACGAGAATAAGTAGTGTGCCAAATCCGTTGATTGCCATCAATTTAATTGGTGAAGGATAGGCATAACTTAATTCTTATTCTTGTTTTATCCAAGTGGTTAATTCCTTTCTTCCGGAGTTTGTTCACGATGATTAAATTCTTGGTTTCAAGTGCACATCTTTCCTTTTCCAGAGTTCCAAGATCTCTCAATTATTTCATCACGGAGATCCATCTAAATCATTTCAAGGCTTCACCTGGTGTTCTCAACTTCTTTTTCCTTCCGTCTTCATCATCCTTTTTGTTACAGGAGTTCTTCATGGATGTTTTACATGATGGTTCAGAAAGGATTTAATTCCTTCTCGAAGTGTTCATCAAGATTCTTTTCAGAGGAGCTCGTGCATTCTTCATCTTGCAATCCGGAGTGCAATTCTTTCTATCGTATCATCGGAGGTGGTATTATGTCATTCTGGATAATTTGAGTTCATGCTTCGTGATTCACATGTTGTTAAGAATGATATATTTTAAATCCATCAACCTCTTCATTGGAGTTATCTTGGGTTATATTTCACCTAAAGCCATCTGAGGGAGTCCTGGATTAGGGGGTGTTCGGGTAGCCGGACTATACCTTCAGCCGGACTCCTGGACTATGAAGATACAAGATTGAAGACTTCGTTCCGTGTCCGGATGGGACTTTACTTGGCATGGAAGGCAAGCTTGGCGATGCGGATATTCAAGATCTCCTACCATTGTAACCGACTCTATGTAACCCTTACCCTATCCGGTGTCTATATAAAACGGAGGGTTGTAGTCCGTAGGCAATCAACTCCATATACAACAATCATACCATAGGCTAGCTTCTAGGGTTTAGCCTCCTTGATCTCGTGGTAGATCTACTCTTGTACTACCCATATCATCAATATTAATCAAGCAGGACGTAGGGTTTTACCTGCATCAAGAGGGCCCGAACCTGGGTAAAACATCGTGTTCCCTACCTCCTGTTACCATCCGGCCGAGACACACAGTTCGGGACCCACTACCTAAGATCCGCCGGTTTTGACACCGACATTGGTGCTTTCATTGAGAGTTCCTCTGTGTCGTCGCCTTTAGGCCCGATGGCTCCTTTGACCATCAGCAACGATACGGTCCAGGGTGAGACTTTTCTCCCCGGATAGATCTTCGTCTTCGGCGGCTTCGCTCTGCGGACCAATTCACTTGGCCATCTGGAGCAGATCGAAAGCTATGCCCCTGGCCGTCAGGTCAGATTTGGAAGTTTAAACTACACGGCTGACATCCGCGGGGACTTGATCTTCGATGGATTCAAGTCACTGCTGAGCGCACCGCACTGTCACGACGAGCATGATCTAGCTCTGCCGCCGAACAGTGCCCTGGAGGCCGCACCCGCATTGGCTCCGACCCTTAATTCGGAGCCAACTGCGCCGATCGAGGATGGGTGGTTGGACGCCGCATCGGGGGCTGCGATCCCAATGGCGATCGAGCCGAACACCAGCCCCACACTTCGCGAGACTCGTGACTCCAAGGAGCCGGACTCCTCTCCGGACTCCAAACCCTCCGCGCCCCTGCTGATCGAATCCGATTGGGCGCCGATAATGGAGTTCACCGCAGTAGACTTCTTTCAGCATTCGCCTTTTGGCGACATCCCGAGTTCTCTTAAGTCTCTCTCTTTATCAGGAGAGCCCTGGCCGGACTACGGTCAGCGAGGGTGGGATACGGATGATGAGGAAATTCAAAGGCCACCCACCACCCACTTTGTAGCCACTGTCGACGATCTAACCGACATGCTTGACTTCAGCTCCGAAGACATCGACGGCATGGACGATGATGTAGGAGACGAACAGGAACCAGCACCTGTAGGGCGCTGGAAGGCCACCTCGTCATATGACATATATATGGTGGATACTCCAAAAGATGGAGATGGCGATGGAACAGTGGGGGATGACGCCCCCAAGAAACAGCCAAAGCGCCGGCGTCAGTAGCGCCGCTCTAAATCCCGCCAAAGCAAAAACGATGATTCCGGCACGGGAGATAATACTACCCCGGATAGCGCCGAAGAACACCCACCTCAGCAAGATTCGGCACAGGAAGATGGAGAAGCCAGCCCTCATGAGAGAGTGGCAGACTGAGAGGTCGAGGATGATAACCATACGCCTCCCTCCGAAGACGAGGCAAGCCTCGATGACGACGAATTCATCATACCATCAGACCCCGCCAAACAAGAGCGTTTTAAATGCAGGATTTTAGCCACGACAAGCAGCCTCAAGAAAAAGCAGCAACAACTTAGAGCTGCCCAAGATTTGCTAGCGGACAGATGGACTGAAGTCTTTGCGGCCGAAGAGTATGAACTTGAACGCCCCTCCAAGAGTTACCCGAAGCGCAGGCCGCTACCCCGATCAGAGGAGGAAGCACCTACATCACCAGCGCATGACATGTCAGACCGGCCACCTTGCGGCCGCGACGGAGAGGCCTCTCGGCCCTCCACCCAAGCCATGCCCCGACGCCGCTCAACTAAGGCACGGGAAAATGCACCCGACCTGCGAGACATACTGGAGGATAAGGCAAGACAAACAAGATCGATCTATGGATCGCGCAGGCGCCCTACGACATGTGACAATGATCTTCACTCCAGATACAACAAATCTGGCCGGGCCGAACACAACAGACATAGCTCTTCCGAGCTGCGTCGTGATATAGCCCAGTACAGAGGCGCCGCATACCCGCTATGCTTCACGAATGAAGTAATGGATCATAAAATCCCAGAGGGTTTCAAACCCATAAACATCGAATCATACGATGGCACAACATCAAATACGACGGTATGGATCGAGGATTATCTCCTTCACATCCACATGGCACGCGGCGATGATCTACACGCCATCAAATACCTCCCGCTCAAACTTAAAGGACCGGCCCGACATTGGCTTAACAGCTTGCCAGCAGACTCAATCGGTTCTTGGGAGGACCTGGAAGCCGCATTCCTCGACAACTTCTAGGGCACTTACGTGCGACCGCCGGATGCCGATGACTTAAGCCACATAATTCAGCAGCCAGAGGAATCGGCCAGACAATTCTGGACACGGTTCCTAACAAAGAAAAACCAGATAGTCGACTGTCTGGACGCAGAGGCCCTAGCAGCCTTCAAGCATAACATCCGCGACGAGTGGCTTGCCCGGCACCTGGGACAGGAAAAGCCGAAATCCATGGCAGCCCTCACGACACTCATGACCCGCTTTTGCGTGGGAGAAGACAGCTGGCTAGCTCGCAGTAACAACTTATCAAAGAACCCTGGTAATTCGGATACCAAGGACAAAAGTGACAGGACACGTCAGAATAAGCAAAAACGCCGCGTTAATAGCGACAACAATGAAGACACGGCAGTCAACGCCGGATTCAAAGGCTATAAATCCGGTCAGCGGAGAAAGCCATTCAAAAAGAATACTCAGGGCCCGTCCAGTTTGGACCGAATACTCGATCGCTTGTGCCAGATATATGGCACCCCCGAAAGGCCAGCCAATCACACTAACAGGGATTGTTGGGTGTTCAAGCAGGCAGGCAAGTTAAAGGCCGAAAACAGAGACAAGGGGCTGCACAGCGACGACGAGGAGCCCAAGCCGCCGAACAACAATGGACAGAAGGGCTTTCCCCCACAAGTGCGGACGGTGAACATGATATACGCAACCCACATTCCCAAGCGGGAGCGGAAGCGTGCGCTACGGGACGTATACGCGATAGAGCCTGTCGCCCCAAAGTTCAACCCATGGTCCTCCTGCCCGATCACTTTTGATCGAAGGGACCATCCCACTAGCATCCGTCATGGCGGCTTCGCCGCATTGGTTCTCGACCCAATCATCGACGGATTTCATCTCACAAGAGTCCTCATGGACGGCGGCAGTAGCCTGAACCTGCTTTATCAGGATACAGTGCGGAAAATGGGCATAGATCCCTCAAGGATTAAGCCCACAAGAACGACCTTTAAAGGCGTTATACCAGGTGTAGAAGCCAACTGTACAGGCTCAGTAACACTTGACGTGGTCTTTGGATCCCCGGACAATTTCCGAAGCGCAGAGTTAATCTTCGATATAGTCCCGTTTCGCAGTGGCTATCACGCCCTGCTCGGACGAAGCGCATTTGCAAAGTTCAATGCGGTGCCGCACTACGCATATCTAAAGCTCAAGATGCCAGGCCCTCAAGGAGTAACTACGGTCAACGGAAACACCGAATGCTCCCTCCGTACGGAGGAGCATATGGCGGCTCTCGCAGGGGACGTACAAAGTAGCCTTCTCAGGCAATTCTCCAGTCCGGCCATTAAAAAGCCAGACACTACCAAGCGCGCCCGGAGTAACCCACAGCAGGACCGCCTGGCACACTCTGAGCAAGCGTAGCAATGCGGCCCCAACCCCAGCTTTCGCGACATAGCGAAACCAGTACCTCGCGTACATAACTACGCCCTTGAAATACCATGGGCACAGGGGAAGGGGCACAATAACGACATGCCCAAAATACGGCTTAAAACGTACTAGGGGCTGCCGGATTCTTTTTTATTTTTTCTTACTTTCAGGACTCCATACTTCGGACGACCTGTTCGGCAATTTGCCTGCCGCACAAATGATGCAAGATCCAGGGAGACAGACAAGCCATGCCGCATTATGGAACTCCCAGGTGGTCTCTATTACGAGCGGTATACCTGTTTTAAATACAATTCCGCGGCCTGCCCATGGTCAGGACATACTGAATAGTCCAATATCTTTTGCTTACCGCACTATTTGCATCGTTCGGCTTTGATAAATAGCCTCTCTATAGACAATGCTTAGCTTCCTGTCTATTTTTTGCATTATCCTCTTTTCACATATATGTTTATTAAATGACATGATTGCACCCGTACATTATGGTACGGCAAACATGCCAGGGGCTTCAGTACCCCTCATTATGGTGTGAGAAGTCCGTACACTTTCACAAGTGCGGCACCCCGAACTTATAGCACTATATGCATCGGCTCCGAATCATGATTTGGGTCAATAGTTGGGTTTGCCCGGCTCCTATGTTTTGGTGCCTTACGTTCCGCTCTATCAGCTAAGGTCACACTAGGAGAACCACTGCGATTGTGCCCCGGTTGAGCTGGGTTAAGCACCTCAATGGAGAAAGCTAAAACTGACTGTCATGATGAGGCGAGAAACCGGTCGCTGTTCGAGAGGTTTTTTGAGTCCCTAAAGACTTATGCCGCTTCGAGCGAGGAGCTGGCTTTGTCTGGCCAAGGCGTGGATAGCGCCCCGAACTCGGTCTTCTAAACTAGGGGCTTCACCGAAATTTAAAATTATAGAGTTCTATGGCTAAGTGAGAGTGTTCAAGCATTATAGTCTGATTGCCTCGTTCATTGTGCTGAGCGCCTCCCTCGAAGGACCCAACTATGGGAAAAAGAGCGCTCAGGTTTATCCCGAACACCCGAGCACTAGTGGCATGGGGGCAGAAGCCGACGACTGGCCATCGCTCAATTTTTCGATAAACGGCTGCACAGAAAGTAATATTTTAAATTCAATAAGCATTGCTTAGCGCATATGAACAAGTTTTCAGCGCACAGGATAAACATGACCGAGTTCATTCAAAAATCACATCCTTGGTTCATTCATCCGCCATAAGGCGGCCACCTGCAAGAACATCCTTGTAGTAGTTCTCGGGCTTGCGATGCTCCTTCCCCGGTGGCGGCCCGTCCTTCACAAGCTTCTCACCGTCCAGCTTACCCCAGTGCACCTTTGCACGGGCAAGGGCCCGACGGGCACCTTCGATGCAGACGGAGCACTTGATGACCTCGAGCCTCGGACAGGTCTCCACCAGCCGCCGCACCAGCCCGAAATAGCTCCCAGGCAGGGCCTCTCCGGGCCACAGCCGAACTATGAAGCCCTTCATGGCCTGTTCGGCCGCCTTGTGGAGCTCGACCAGCTATTTCAGCTGGTCGCTCAAAGGCACAGGGTGTCCGGCCTCAGAATACTGAGACTAGAACACCTTCTCCGTCGAGCTGCCCTCTTCAGCTCGGTAGAATGCGGCGGCGTCGGAAACACTGCGGGGAAGATCTGTGAATGCCCCTGGAGAGCTCTGGATTCGGGTAAGTAACAAGTAGTTTACTTTTATATTTCTGCTTTGCATGAAGAATGCCTTACCCGCTGCTATCTTCCTCATCTCCTCCAACTCTTCGAGGGCCTTTTGGGCTTCGGCCTTGGCAGACTTGGTAGTCTCAAGGGCCGTCGCGAGCTCGGATGCTTGCGCCTTTGACTCAAGCTCCAAAATCTCATGTTTTTTCATGAGAGCCTGAAGCTCTTGCTGCACCTCGCCGACCTGAGCCCCAAGTCTGTCTCGCTCGGTGCGCTCCGCGGCCGTTTTCTTTTCGGCCTCAGACAGCGCCTGCTTAAGGGTCGCCACCTCAGTCGTGGCCCCTACAATAAGCAGTACAATCCTGTTACTCTTTTTTGCAATCAAGCCTTTTTATAGGCACTTTTTCTGTAAGGTATTTTTTACCTTCTTCCTCCTTGAGCTGTCGCTTGGTAAGGCCGAGCTCTTGCTCGGTCTGCTCGAGGTCCTGCTTCAGGACACCCACCTCCGCAGTCAGTGCGGCGGTGGATAGCAACGAAGCCTGCATACGCATATTGACTCTTTTTGTTAGACTCCTGCGAAATTTAATAGATCCTCTATTCGTCTTTTCTTTCCGAACGCCAAACAGAGCATCAGGGGCTACTGTCTATGCGGTAATATTTTTACATATTTTTACTTACCTCGAAGCCTGTTAGAAGGCTAGCGCAAGCTTCAGTCAGTCCGCTCTTGGCGAACTGAACCTTCTGGATCACCGTACTCATAATAGTACGGTGCCCCTCGTCGATGCTTATCCGGAACCTCTGGTTGGACAGAGGCCGCCGGCTCAGAAGGCTTGCTCCTCTTGGAAGGAGTTCGCCTACCGCGGTCCGGAACTGTGGAAGATTCCGGCGCGGTGTCCGGCACAAAGCCGGACTTGGAGCCCTGGGGGCCTTATCCCCTTCACTCCTGGAGTCCGGGAGGTTGCCCTGCGGCTCCTCCGGGAACACCTCCTCCTGCCCCGGAGCTTGTCGCGATGCCACTTCGGCGTTGTCTGCAGTGCGGGTGGAGACAGCGGGCGGAACTGAGTTCACGTCCGATTTGTCCAGGGAGCCGCCCGACGATTCGTCGAATTCGGCCCGGGGCGGACTGCATAATTACATTCGACATTAGGGAAAGTTGTGCAACAAAGGAACATCATGAGTTACTCTGATATCCGAACTTAAGATTTTGCCAGACGCTTGGCCCTGTTTGGCCACTCCTCTTTGCCCTCTTCGGCGTTGGGGGCGTAGTCCGGCGGAGGGGTCTTCCTTTTTCTAGACCCCTCGGCCTCCCCCGTTGGGGCGGCCTTCCTATTCTCTCCTCCCTCCACTGGGGGGGGGAGAGTTTTCTTCTTCCTCCTTCTCGTTTTCACGGGAGGAGGGCGTCTCGGACTCGTCAGATGACGAGTCCAACATCACCATGTTACGGGCACTCTTTCGAGTCCCCGTGGTCTTCTTCTTCTTGGCCTTCTTCTCTGGCACCACATAAGGCGCCGGAACCAGCAGCTTCACTAGTAGAGCTGGGGCTGGGTCTTCGGGCAGCAGAGCCGGACAGTTAATCGGTCCGGATATCGCTCGCCAAGCCTGTCAAAGGTAAGGGAGTTTAGATCCCGCATAGAGTCAAACTATGAAAAAAGCTTAACATCCTGTAAAAGGTGAAGATAGCTTACCTCGCTAGCGTTACGCTGCGAGTTGTATCCGCGGTCCTTGGAAGCGGATGCGGGAGCCTCGACACCCTTGAATAGCACCATCCAGGCATCTTCGTATGTCGTTTCGAAGAGCCTGCTAAGGGTTTGGTGCTGCGCCGGGTCGAACTCCCACATATTAAAATCCCGTCGTTGGCACGGGAGGATCCGGCGGACGAGCATAACCTGGATTACATTAACAAGCCGGATTGGCTTGTTCTCCAGGGACTGGATGCATGTTTGCAATCCGGTCACCTCTTTTTCATCACCCCACGACAGGCCCGTCTCTTTCCAGGACATAAGCCGCGTGGGGGGTCCGGATCGGAACTCGGGGGCTACGATCCAGTTCGGATCGCGTGGCTCGGTGATGTAAAACCACCCGAATTGCCACCCCTTTAGGGTCTCCACAAAAGAGCCCTCGAACCATAGGACATTGGCCATCTTGCCCGCCATGGCGCCTCCGCACTCCGCCTGGCTGCCGCGCACCACCTTGGGCTTGACGTTGAAGGTCTTGAGCCAGAGGCCGAAATGAGGGCGGACGCGGAGGAAAGCCTCGCACACGACGATAAACGCCGAGATGTTGAGGATGAAGTTCGGGGCCAGATCATGGAAATCCAGGCCGTAGTAGAACATGAGACCCCGGACAAATGGGTGGAGTGGAAAACCCAGTCCGCGGAGGAAGTGGGGAAGAAATACTACCCTCTCATGGGGCCTTGGGATGGGGAGAAGCTGCCCCTTTTCAGGAAGCCAGTACGCGATGTCCTTGGACAAGTATCCGGCCTTCCTTAGCTTTTTGACATGGCCCTCCGTGACGGAGGAGACCATCCGCTTGCCTCCCGCTCCGGACATTGCTGGAGGAGGTTGAGGTAGGAAGCGCGGGCTTGGGCGCTGGAGCTCGAGTGCGCAGGAGATGGATAGGCAAAGGAGGAAGAAGGCGTAGGTAAAAAGGTGGATCCTTATCCCCTTATAAGGGCGGATGCGGTTGTGCGTCCCCACCAGCCTAGTAAAACTCGCTTGCCTCCCAAGCGCCGTGATAAATGGCGCGGTTGGGTTACCCACATCCGTATTGATGAGAATCCCGTAAAGGGGATACACGATCTCTGCTTTGACAAGACGTGCCAAGGAAACCGCCTCGCAAAACATGCTGAGGTGGAAAAGTAAAAACAATTTGAGTAAAGGACTTGGCCATAGTGCGATGACGCACCGCGGAATACGTCAGCAGATTTGATTTGTGTTAACATTATTCTCTCTATGGCAATATGTGGAAGCTTATTTTGCAGAAGCCGGACACTACTCTTGGTGTTTACAATCTTCTATGAAGGACTTGGAGGAGGAACCCGCGTTGCAATGCCGAAGAAAATTTGCGTGCCAGACTCGTCGTCATTGAAGCCTGGTTCAGGGCCTACTGAGGGAGTCCTGGATTAGGGGGTGTTCGGGTAGCCGGACTATACCTTCAGCTGGACTCCTGGACTATGAAGATACAAGATTGAAGACTTCGTCCCGTGTCCGGATGGGACTTTCCTTGGCGTGGAAGGCAAGCTTGGCGATGCGGATATTCAAGATCTCCTACCATTGTAACCGACTCTATGTAACCCTAACCCTATCCGGTGTCTATATAAACCGGAGGGTTGTAGTCCGTAGGCAATCAACTCCATATACAACAATCATACCATAGGCTAGCTTCTACGGTTTAGCCTCGTTGATCTCGTGCTAGATCTACTCTTGTACTACCCATATCATCAATATTAATCAAGCAGGACGTAGGGTTTTACCTCCATCAAGAGGGCCCGAACCTGGGTAAAACATCATGTTCCCTGCCTCCTGTTACCATCCGGCCTAGACGCACAGTTCGGGACCCACTACCTGAGATCCGCCGGTTTTGACACCGACACCATCCCTAAGGATTGTTGCTATCTATGGTGCTTATAAAGGACCCAAGTTCTTCTTTATCCTCCCGGTGAAATAGTTTCTCGTCTCCTTGTTCTTATCAATCCAATCTTGTCTTCGTTAGTGGCAGAATTTCACCTTAAGTTTTGAGATGTTTTCATAAGCCCACAAGCAGCCTTTTGTTTTCGTTGTTGATTTTCCAACAACTCCGTTCAATACTTCTTTCTAAGGATGCTTCTCAAATTCTATTGTGGTAGAAGATGTCATTTTCTTCTCAACTCTTTCCTTTCCAACAATCCAACTTCTATTCTTTTGTTCTGGAGGCATTGTGACGTTTCTCTCTTCAACCCATCTTCTTGTTTTATCAGGATCGTGCTCTTTTCATGCTTATAAATTTAACCGGAGTATTGTGTCCTCTGCTCAAGTTCTTTTCATCTTATCAAGTCTTGCATCTCTTTCCAACCGGAGTGCTTCCCGAATTTCTTCTTCCTTGTTCCTCTTTTCTGATGGAGATTGTCAACTTTGTTTATCTCCGTTGTATTCTTTTCTCGAGATGGTTTAAACTTTCAAGGTTCTTTGTTTTCACTCGTTTGGCAAAGAAGCAACTTAGTTTTACCTCTTCTCTTTCTCTTCCGTTTTTCCCTCCGGTGCCATTCTAGATCTCGGGACAAGATCCTTTCGTAGTGGTGGAGTGTTGTAACGCCCCAAGACCGGAGCTTCAGATGCCTTCCAGGGTTTCCGGGTTTCGTGGGGTGATTTGTTTGGTTCGTTGCTTTCATCATTGCATCATGTGCATTGCATCATGTCATCATGCCATTAATATTGCAACCGTTTCAAAACTCTTTTAAATAAATCGTATGGATCTTCGATCCATTTAAATTGAGGGAAGGATGACTTCTCTTTATAACATATCCTCCCGATAATAGTGGAGCTATTATAAAATATTCCATTTATTTGGAATCACCCATAAACACACTTGCAAATATTTCCCATGTCTTTTCTACTTCAAGTTTGACTTCAAAACCTTGCCCACACTCCTCTTCCGAGGTTCCTCCAAAAATTCTCAACATTTTTTGGATACTCCTAAAACCTCGTCCTAGTTCAAACCCATTTGAATTAAATTAAAATGAGTTTGAATTCTTATCGTTCGATCTTGCCACTTCTAATTTTCTCGGACCAAACATATTTTTGTGAGTCCAAGAAAATTAACCGCTTGTCCAAATTCTTATTCAACCTTCTCCTCTGTCCTTTTTCCTTTCTTTTAGTTCTCTGTTTTTTTAAAAAACAAAGGAGTGAGGGAGAGAGAGAGTAGCCCAGCTGGCCACTTGGGCCTCAGTCCAGGCCGGCCCGCTTCCTAGTCCCGCTGCTAACCCTAGCCCAACCTCCTGCTCGATACCCACACCTCCTTTCCTCCACCTCGCGCCGCCAGGAGAGGACGCACGCGCCCGATGCCCTCTGCCCGATCCCATCTCCCTCTCCTCAATCTCTCTCTCGATCCCCAGGGCTGCCCCCACTTCCCTCGTTCATCTCCTCCCTCGCCCTCTCTCTTGTTCCCTGCTCGCGCCGCCAGAGACGAACGCACCTGCCGCCTCCCGATCCGGCGTCCCACGTCCTCCTCCGCCTTCGATCTGGTGCCGACGGAGGCCACCAGCGTCGCCCAGGCGCCGCGGCTCCTCCCCAGCACGCCTCCTTCCTCCCGCGGCGGCCTCTCCGTCCTTGCTCCAGCCACCATGGAACCAGGCCGCCGCTCCGGTCAAGCCTCGTCGTCGGCTGACCTGAACCATGGAGCCGTGGCCGGATCCGGTCTCCCAGATGCCCGCAGGACCTCTGCCTCACCCTGCTTCGTCGCTGGAGTCCCAGCTCCACCGCCTCGTTTCTTCAGCTGCTGCCTCCCTATGCCTCAACCAGGAGACAAGCACAACGCCATGGAACCCCCATCACTGGCCAACACCCTCCTCGGTGCTGGTCTTGTGCAGAGCCCCTCCTCCTCACGGCCTTAGTGCCCGTCGCTGCCCCCATGTTGCTACTGATTCGTTGCCCGCCTCCCATCGATGACTGGGGCTGCATGTTTCGGTTCGCCAAGTACCACCACACCCGAGTCTTTGCCTTGCTTCATTTTGGGATTGAAGACCGAGACGAGACCGCCAAGATGTATCCTGGTGTCGCTGAAGACACGTGAACGTCTACACGACGACCGCCGAGTACCTCTTCGCGAATACCACTACCATCGCGTGGATCCGCCAAGACCGTGGAGTAAACGAACAAGTACCCCTATGCGCGAAGACGCCAAGACCGTTTCGGGATTCACCAAGTACCACTACGGCCGGAGACCTCGACGTCCGGCGCCTAAAACGATCACCGAACCGGAGATAGCGCCAAGTACTAGGTCAACGAGAACCGCCAAGTTCGTCTTCCGCCGTCTCCGAAATCACCAAGTACCACGACGATACGAGAACAACTACCATCGACCCTCGAAGACTCCATGGTCGTCAAGTTTCTCGCTGTGCCCCTGAACATCTACGAAAACTTGTGAGACTAAGAACGTGAATGACTACCGTCGCCATGAGAACGACTACTTCCCACGACCAACCGTGAACAACCACTTCCTCTACCATCGCCAAGTACGACTACATCCCACGACGATCGTGAACGACTATACCGCTTGACCTGAACAGCTCCGATAACTCACGCTTCGAAGGTATAACCCCGAGACGACCGCCCGTGAACGAATGCATGTGTGATGTATGAGATGCTCATGCTTGCTCCGTGCTCGAATTGTCGGTGCATGTTGCCCCTCTTTTGCCTTGTCACTATCGTTGACTCATGGGACACCCGGTATCCGGGAGTGCCCCACAATCTTTTGTATGCATCCGCACACTTCTCCTTTGCATCGGTATATCAATCGAGTTACCGGAACCGGAACGTTTAAGTGGCACCGTTTTCGTTATCGTTGCCATGGCACCCCTTTTATTTCCACCATGGTGGCAAATGCTTCATAATGCTCTTGTCAACTTTTATTAAAAATTGCATAAACTTGTCCATGTCATCTGCTTCATAAACGAGGTCCGGATGCAGAACCACCGAGGTTTCTACTACTATCCTTCTCTGCACGATAATGGTCGTGTCCATTTCCCTATCATTGATTCGGAGTCCGATAGTGTTGCTAACCATCTTGCTCATTATATCACCGCTAGCTATCTTATGATCCACGAGCTGGCTCGAGAGCTGACTCGTGCCCATACTGCTTTAGCCTCTGCTTTAGTCTCTACTAGATCTACCACTACTCCATCCTCCCTGGGATTTACTCCTTATATTCCAGCCAGTTCTAGTTCCCCTGTTTCACCGGTTACTCCTCCGAGTAGCTCGGGCACTGCGACCGTAAATCCTCTCAGTGCCCCTGCTGAGTGGGTTTCACTTCTCACTACTCTTGTAGCCCCGATGCTTCACCCTACACCTGCCCCTGAGGGAGATCCCTCCAGGCAGCGTCGTCGTGTTACCTTTAACCCGGAGGTCTCATTTAACCTTGTCAGTTCAGGATCCGAGTTCGCTTCAGGAGAGGACCCCACAGCGCCAGCAGAGCAGTAGAGCTTCTGAGTATTTGCAGTCAGGATGGTGTACGGGTGTGGTCATACGAGTCATGAGGTTTCGTTTCATGTATGAGAGTAGTTGAACCTAACATGTTATTTATATTTCATGTATGAGTCTATGTAAAATTATGTTGGAACTCTATTTTATTCTCCATATTTTCTTCGTCATTTCGGTTTTTTTTCCCGGGCTTTTCTTGCTGGCTTTTCCCCAATTTATTTTGAATGTTTCTCATCTCGGTTGCATTATCTTGGGAAAAATCACAACAGGATGCCGCGGGGAGGCAGCAGTAGCAACGTTCGCGAGGGTACCCCCGATCGTCGTTTTGCACAATAGGTAGGACACTCCCCCGAGTCATACTTTCCACCACCTCCTCCACCGCCAAATCCGCCTTCCACCGCGCAAATTATGCGTACGTTTGAGGAAAGACGGAATAATGATCTGATTGAAATTTTAAGAAGTGTGCAAGCTATGGTTGGGCAAAATGGAAATCAGAACGATCATCACTCCAAGCTGTCAGACTTTCAAAGGACCAAGCCTCCTAGTTTCAGTCAGGTTATTGACCCCTTGGATGCAGACGATTGGTTGTGAACCATTGAGAGCAAACTTGAGATTGCTCGTACTGAAGAAGATGATAAAGTTCCATTTGCAACTCATTATCTTGAAGGCGTTGCTGTCATATGGTGGGAAAATATAAAAGCCATGTGGCCTGCTGATGAAGAAATCACCTGGTCAAAATTCAAGGATCAGTTCCGGAAATATCATATCCCAACTGGAATTATGAAGACTAAGCAGCGTGAATTTCTCGCGCTCCTCAAAGGAAATCAGTCTGTGGGTGAATATTTGAAAAAATTCAATCATCTGTCACGTTACTCCATTCATGACGTGGCCACTGAAGAAAGAAAGATTGACAAATTTCTTGGAGGATTAAACCCGCAACTCCGGTGTACTCTCAATATGTTTGATTTCCCAGATTTCCAAACTCTGGCGAACAAGGCTTTCATTGCTGAAAGGGAGCACAAGCTTGTATCGAATAATAGGCCTGCTAACAACGACAACAAGCGCAAGTTTGAGCCAAAAAGGATGGGCAGGCCGTGCAAAAGGCTCGTACCTGGCAGCAGACTCAGGTGGAATACAAGCCCAATTGGCAATAGAATGTTAACAAGACCACCACTCAAGTCAAGAATGTCGTGACCAACCCAGTGCACGAGGAGCGCCAATGCAACAATTCTTGCTTCAGTTGTGGGCAAACCAGGCATTATGCTAGACAGTGTCCCAAGAACAGCAAGGCGAATGCTCTGTTCAGGGCACAAGTCAACTTTATGGAATCATGCCCGACCCAGCAAAACATCACAGGGCACGTTCATCACCTCTCCGCTGATGAAGCCCAAGAGAACCCCGAAGTCTTCATTGGTATTTTTTCTGTTAATAACATACCTACAGTAATTTTATTTGACTCTGGGGCTTCCCACACTTTTATTTCTCGGAGTTTTGTTGCCCAAAACAAATTTCCTTGTTCGCTTTTGGGCAAGAATATGCTGGTACAAACCCCGGGATCCTTAATCAAGAGCATTTTGGTCTGCCATAATCTGGAAATTAATATCAACGGTGTCTGCTTTTCAACTTCTTTGATAATTATTGAGTCTGCTAAGCTGGATGTTATCTTGGGTATGAATTGGTTGACTCAATATCAAGTATGCATAAATTTCACGACCCGAGAAGTCACTTTGACCAGTCAGAAGGGGTAGACTACCAAATTCTATGCTCGCAAAAGCATACCCAAGAAAGAAATGGCCTTCACCGCTGTGGCTGAATTGGAATTAATTCCCGTGGTCAGTGAGTTTCCTAATGTATTTCTAGAAGAGCTACCAGGCATGCCACCAGATCGAGAGCTTGAGTTTGCAATAGATCTTGTGCCCGGAACCGCACCGTTATACAAGAAGTATTACCGGATGCCCTCATCAGAATTAGTGGAGCTAAAGAAACAGCTTGATGAAATGCTCCAGAAAGGATATATCCGTCCCAGCTCTTCACCATGGGGATCATCTGCTATCTTCGTGGACAAAAAGGATGGCAGCCTCCGCATGTGTGTGGATTACCGTCAACTGAATGATGTCACAATCAAAAACAAATATCTGCTGCCAAGGATTGATGGCTTGTTTAATCAGCTCAGTGGGGCCAAGGTATTCTCCAAGATTGATTTACGGACAGGATATCATCAGCTCAAGGTTAAAAAGGAAGATAGTCCTAAGACCGCATTCACCACTCGATACGGTCTTTATGAATATACAATTATGTCCTTTGGTCTCACCAACGTCCCTGCCTTCTTCATGCATATGATGAACAACGTATTCATGGACTTCCTCGATAAGTTCATGGTAGTCTTCATCAATGACATACGTATTTACTCAAGAAGTGAAGAAGATCACAAAGAACACCTCCGAGCAGTGTTACAACGACTCCGCGACCATCAGCTGTACGCCAAATTCAGTAAATGCGAATTTGGCTCAAGCAAGTTGGATTTCTTGGACATGTGCTATCCGCCGAAGGTATAGCTGTGGACCCGAGCAAAGTAAAGGATGTGCTCGATTGGTTGCCACCCACAACCGTATCACAGATTCGGAGTTTTCTTGGATTAGCCGGTTACTACCATCGTTTCATTGAAGGGTTTTCCAAGATTGCTAAACCCATGAAGGAGCTGCTAAAAAAGGATAAGAAGTTTGAATGGACCGAGGAATGTGAGAAAAGTTTCAATGAGCTAAAGATACGGCTGACGACTGCACCTGTGTTGACTCTTCCTGATATCTACCGCACTTTTGATGCGTATTGTGACGCCTCTAGACAAGGACTTGGATGCGTACTTATGCAAGACAACAAGGTAGTAGCCTATGCATCACGACAGCTACGACCCCACGAGGGAAATTATCCTACTCATGATCTGGAATTGGCCGCGGTGGTTCATGCTCTAAAAATTTGGAGACACTATCTCATCAGGAAGAGGTGCCAAATTTTTACTGATCACAAAAGTCTCAAGTATATATTTACTCAGCCAGATTTAAATCTCTGTCAACGAAGATGGCTTGAGTTAGTCAAGGATTATGACCTTGGAATAAATTACCACCCGGGTAAGGCCAACGTGGTCGCCAATGCACTCAGTCAAAAGCCTGTCGGCCTAAATGTCATATTGAAATCCTTGCCTCCTGAACTTCAAGAGGATATTGCTCAGCTCAACCTGGTCATAGTTGATGCCGGCCTTGCTAATGTTTTGGAAGTTTCCCCCACACTTGAGGAAGAGATCCACAAGGCCCAGCCAGCTGACACCGTCCTGCAGAAACGTGCCAAGAATATGGTGACAGGACAAACTTCAGATTTCTCGAAGGATCAATTTGGTACCCCCCGCTTCCGTGGAAGGATTTGTGTGCCCAATCAAGTGGATTTAAAGAAGAAAATCCTGTCGGAAGCACACGAATCTTCGTATTCCATTCACCCTGGAGGTACAAAAATGTATGAAGACCTTCGACAAATATTCTGGTGGGATGGAATGAAGAAAGATATTGCCTATTTTGTGGTCTGTTGCGACATATGCAACAAGGTGAAGGCGGAGCATCAGAAGCCAGCCGGACTTCTCCAACCGTTGCCAGATTCACAATGGAAATGGGATGATGTCTGCATGGATTTCATCACAGGACTACCCAAGACTCAGCGAGGCAATGATGCAATCTGGGTCATAGTGGACACCTTAACCAAGGTTGCTCACTTTATCCCGATCAGAACCACATATCGAGCGGATCAACTTGCTCAGCTGTATGTATCCAGAATAGTCAGTCTACATGGAGTACCCCAAACCATCACTTCTGACTGAGGTTCACTTTTTACCTCTGCTTTTTGGTCACGTCTCCATCAAGCCTTGGGGACAGCGCTGAAATATAGTACCGCTTATCATCCTCAGACTGATGGACAGACAGAGTAGGTAAACCAAATACTCAAAGATATGCTGCAAGCCTGCGCTTTGGCCCAAGGACCTAAATGGGAAGACTGCCTGCCATATGCCGAGTTCACTTACAACAATAGCTTCCAGACCAGTCTAAAGATGTCACCATATGAGGCTTTGTATGGTCGTAGGTGTCGCACTCCTTAAAATTGGTCTCAAACTGGAGATAGCCGTATCTTCGGAACAGATCTCATGATGGAAGCTGAGAAACAAGTTAAGGAAATCAGAGATAGATTGCAATTGGTCAAATCCCGACAGAAGAGTTATTATGATGCAAAGCACCGCCAGATCAGTTTTGAACCCGGAGAACATATATACCTCCGAGTCACTCCTATGAAAGGAATCAAGAGATTCCAAACTCTTGGAAAGTTGGCACCTAGATTTATTAGTCCATTTCCAGTTATATCAAGAGTGGGTACTGTTGCATATCAGTTGGAACTATCCCATGAATTGTCAGATGTGCACAATGTGTTTCATGTTTCCTAGTTGAGGTGATGCATATCGCCGCCTGAGAAAAAGACTGCTATGACTGAAATAGAGTTGGCAAAGGACTTAACATATGTAGAGAAACCGGTTAAAATTTTGGATCAGATGGAATGGGTCACCCGTAGGAAAGTAAGGGAGTTCTACAAGGTTTAGTGGGAGCATCACACAGAGTCAGAATCAACGTGGGAACGGGAAGAATTTCTAAAGGAACATTATCCAGAATGGTTTTCCCAAGCAACCAAATCTTGAGGACGAGATTCATTCTAAGTGGGGGAGGTTTGTGACAGCCTGGTTTTTGCCCTGTTTTCTTTGCCTGATTTTCAGTTGGTTTGAATTTGAAATTTGGAGTTTTGAATCTTTTCATATGGACTTAAACACTTGGGTACCCCTTGGCTTTCACCCAGCTTTTCCATTTACCTCTCTAACCGTCATTCCCACTCTGGTTCACCTCACAATAATAATTGGAATATTTTTTATTAAATGAAAAATATTCATTTCCCTCTCTTAAACCCTAGCTAGCTCAATGTGCTCCAAAGCAACCCCAATTTTTCTTGCCCACAAAAATCTGAGAAAATTCACAAATATTGTTTGAACCCTAGGGCACCTTCCTGAGCAAAAATATTGCATAACTTTTTGGAATATTTTTGCTACAGAAAATATTTTCTGTTCTGGACAGAAATGGTGGTTTCTACAACAACTACCATTTTACTTGCTCCAATGTGGCTGATTTTTCTTGTGCATCATCACCTTAGTAGATGATTGCTAACCTCCAAAGCCTAGCTCCCAACTCCCAGCCGTTTGACCTCAATAAGCTCTCAAAGTTACTGATCAGAAACTTACCTGGCAGTGGAAATCTGTCCTACTGCGTCTGGGTCCAAACCAAAGCGTGGTAATCTTCAAAACTACCACGAACAACAAGCCAGACATGAAATTCAGACTTAGGTCGGCCTGAGGGCAGAGTTCATGCGGTGACCACGCGTGTACACGATGCCAACCTGCGTGTCGACGCGCTCTGTGTCGCGCCCGAGCTTCTGTTGATCGCGTGCTCGCTGCCCCGACTGCCTAAGCTTGCCAAACTTTGCCACAATCTTCGTCCAAGCTCTCTTAACTCCCTCCTGGCGCTCGCCGACGCCGGAGCTCGCCACAGCGAGCATGGGCGTGGTACGGCCGATGTATCAGTGTGGTGCACACTGTGCTCGTCGTCACCCCAGTGCCCCTGTGCTCGTCCCCGTTCGCCCACAGTCCCCTCGTGAGCTATGTCACCTTCTCCCCCTCTCACTGACGCTGTTCATTGCCAGGCACCGTGTCCAGGTGTCCACCGGCGGAGCCCGGACCCCCCTCGACGCTCGGCTATAAATGGAGCCCCCAGCCTCCTCGAGCACCATCCACACCTCCCACACACTCCACGATCTCGTAGGTAGCCATAGCCCGACCAGGCAGGCCGTGGGCCACTGTCCCTGAGCTCGAGCTCGTCGGCGATCCTTCAGGTCGTCTCCGTAGCTCTGGCCCCTCCCAGGCCTGGGCAAACCTTCCCGGGCCTCCGCCGCTCTCCAATGGTGTTGTTCCGCCTGGTTGGAGCCCCCGGAGTCACCTATGTTCGCCGTTGTCTTCGTCTCCGGCGACCTCCGCTCTTTGCCTCCACTAGAGAGATTGATTCCGACGCTGTCCGACCACTACTAGCTACTCTACAGGTACGGGCAGGTGCTCCTCCGTCTCCTCTCTCAATTCCTCCCTCTCGTTTTGCCCAAGAAGCACTCGTTGCCGGCGTGTGCTCCGGTGAAGCCGCGCCGTCCTCTGTTTCTTTCCCCCTCTCCCCTCACCTGACTAGCGGAGCCCGCTAGTCAGCCACTCAGTACGCGCGCGGAGTGGTACGAGTGGTGGCGCCCCGAGGCTTTATGCCTTCGACGTCAACCCCCCAGTCTGTTTTTAATTAAATTCAAATTTCATATTTTTCCAGAGAGCTTCAAACAGCCAAAACTCTTTAACCATAAGTCCAAATGAATTGATTCTTTTTGCATTGTGTTCTTTGTAAAGAAATCTAGCAGCTCACCAAAAATGGGATTTTTCCCTGCTGTCTAGATTCTCTGGTGAATTTTAGAAGGGTTCTTGAGGCTTTCTTTTTGTGTTTATAAATATTTTCAGAGGGTGAGGCTTGTCCTGAGGATCACCAGGAGGCATGTGAACCTCATCTGCACTAAGGCAAGCCAAAGCAACATTTTCATGGTGCCATTACAATATTTGTGATTTTCATACTTGAATGAATAATTTAATCCATGTATTTAAATCACTATTATGTTATTTATATTCTGTTAGTTGCTTGTTTAAGTTAATATGCTTGATTTACATAAAGTTTAAAGCTAACTAAGTTGTAAAGAAACTAGAATTAAATTTTGTTATGAAAGAGTAATATAGTTATGGATATAAGTAATTATATGGAGTTATTTTCTTGCATGAGAAAAATTATAAATTTGCTAGAAAAGATTCTATTTAAAGTAAGGGTTAATCCTAATTAACCAGAGAAGTGTCATGAGTTGTTGATGTTTATTCTTAGTGTGAAGATAGTTGGCTCAGTCATTTCCGTTGATGTGTGATGCATATGTTAGTGTTGCATTTCATGGCATATTATGACACCGGTTATTTTCACTTTAAGTTGAACCTGATAATTACTCAACTTGAATATATCATTGACTGGGTCATGGTGCCACTGAATCGAGTTTTTCCCAGTGCAACCACATTTGCCTTTATGGGAAGGCCTTTATTCGGTCTGTTGTCATGCCTCTGGCCGGTGCCTCCAACGAGGGAAGGTTATGGGCGTGCGGTACCCGAGCCCGGTAAGCAGACATAACCTTGTGTGCCTGTTGTTGAGATTTTTGGTACCGTGTCCACGTGTGGGACAGTTTATGTTTTGGCCACGACGGTGGTCGTTGTGTATTTGGTAGACACGGGGCCACCCAGGACAAGCCCAGTGGGGAGTGAGTGGGAGTGGCCGGGAGAGTGTCATGGCAATGGAGGGGTTTCTTCAGAATGTCGTTGGTCCACCTGAATGGGAGTGCGAGGCCATGGGTTCCATGGTGTGGGTACAGTGTGCTACCTCTGCAGAGTGTATTAATATATCGATAGCCGAGTCCACGGTTACGGACACGCTCGAAAGTATGTCACACCATGGGTCAACTTTTAATAAATCTTGCACACTAAGTTATGAACTCTGCACTGTTGATGATGGCGGGAAGGTCATCTTGTTGTTTAAGGCCAAGTGTTGGTCGTGGTTGTGATCGCCGGAAGGATCACCGTTTAAGGACAAATATTGGTCATGGTTGTGGTTGCCGGAAATATCACGAGATATTCATGGCTAAGACTTTGAGGTTGGTATGTTTGTGATCCAAGAGCGATCACCGTTGGTAAGCCAGTCCGAGGGATTTTTCTCACAAGAGCATGATCACATCATGTTGGTTATCTTGTTGCATTGTTAATAATTGGTCAATAATCATGATATTGTTTGTCATTATGTTTGTGTCTGTTGTGAGCTTGCAAGTACATTCAATGTACTGACCTGGCGTGTCATGCCAGATTTTAGGAAAGTCTTGTTGGAAAGGAGCGATGTCCGAGTCTAGATCGTTTCCACATTGGTGTCCCTGTGCTATGGAGTTCCACTACGATGCTGTTCCACTGCCGCATAGTTGTTATGATCGAGGCCCTTATGTTGTTCAGCCGCACTGTGTGTGCCGCTTGGCCTCGCTACCTGTTGTAATATAAACTTTGATCCGCTAGCATCAATAAAGCGGTTGTTTTCTGTACCAAGATGTTGTGTGTTGCCAGAAGACATGGTCTCTGGGCTGGCAAAGCATGGTAAACCGGTTGCTCTGAGCCGTGGTGCCACATAGTAGTAGATGCAGGCAACAGCCGGTCTACTTGTCACGGACGTGATGCCTATATACATGATCATACCTAGATATTCTCACAACTATGCTCAATTCTATCAATTTCTCGACAGTAATTTGTTCACCCACCATAATACAAGTTCCCAATCTATCTTGAGAGAAGCCACTAGTGAAACCTATGGCCCCCAGGTCTATTTCCCATCATAAAAGTTTCCAATCTATTTTGTTTTGCAATCTTTACTTTCAATTTATATCATAAAAATACCAAAAATATTTATCTTATTATTATTATCTCTATCAGATCTCACTCTTGCAAGTGGTCATGAAGGGATTGACAACCCCTTTGCCATGTTGGTTGCGAGGTTCTTATTTGTTTGTGTAGGTAGGAGGTGACTCGCGCGTGGTCTCCTACTGGATTGATACCTTGGTTCTAAAAAACTGAGGGAAATACTTACGCTGCTCTGTTGTATCACCCTTTCCTCTTCAAGGGAAAACTAACGCATGATCAAGAGGTAGCAAGAAGGATTTCTGGCGCCATTGCCGGGGAGATCTACCACAAGTCAAGACATACCAAGTACCCATCACAAACTCTTATCCCTCACATTACATTATTTGCCATTTGCCTCTAGTTTTCCTCTCCCCCTCTTCACCCTTGCTGTTTTATTCACCCTTCTTCTGTTCATCTTCTCGTTTGCTTTGATGTCTTACTTGGCTCATTTACTCGGTTGGTTGGAATAGTTGTTCATTTATTGCTAAACAGAGAATCTAAGATCTATGGATCCTCATCCTCTTGCTAATCTTTTTAAGAGATCCAATTATGATGAACCAATTGCTAGTAAGTTTTGTGCACTAGATTATCTCTATGAAGTTTTGCTTGAAATTTTTGAATCTGAAAATTGTAATGAAGTACTTTATGGAGTGATTCACGATGGATCTTTGAATAGAAAGCGTGATTGCAATGATGATAGTATAAATTCTATAAAGTTGAATTGTGCTTATAATATGCAAACCCTAAGCTTGGGGATGCTAGTTTTGCTATGTCTACTACTTGTTGAATGATCATGATTGGGGTGATTCTTATTTTGATCTTGAAAATTTATTTAAGCCCCATGATGAATATGAGATTGATAATAGTGTTTGCAATATTATTTAAAGTGGGTTTGGAGAGGTCATGACTTTAGTTAATGTTAATCCCACTATTTTGGAAGAGTGTCAACTTTGCATGCATGTGGATCGTGTTGAAAATATTTTATGTGATAGCTATTTTGTTGAATTTACGTATGATCCCACATGCAATTATTATGAGAGAGGAAAATATGGTGGTAATTTTCATGTTAATAAATTACCTCTCGTTATGTTGAGATTGCTATTGTTTCTTTTTGTTTCCTTGCATATGCTAGTTTATGCTTGCCTTGATAATTTTTTTGCCTATAAGATGCCTATGCATAGGAAGTATGTTAGACTTACATGTGTTTGTCACGTGTCTTATGATGCTAGCTTTGTGTTTCAATTCTTGTCTTTCATGTGAGCATCGTTGAAATCTTATGCCTAGCTATAAGGCTTTAAAGAAAAGCGCTTGTTAGGAGATAACCCAATATTTTTCCTTGCTTTTATTCAATAAATAATTTATCTAGACTCTGTTTTGGTTGTGATTTTTGTGTTTAATTAGTGTTTGTGCCAAGTAGAACCGTTGGGAAGACTTGGGGAAAGTCTTTTTGATCTTGCTGTAAAAAACAGAAAGTTTAGCGCTCACGAGATTAGTTACAACTTTTTACTGGAGAGAGATATTTAGTTAATTCTTTTTGCAGATGATTAATAGATAAATTCCGCACGTCCAGCAATGTATTTTAGAATTTTTGGGGTTCCATAAGTATGCGTTTGATACAGATTAATACAGATTATTCTGTTTTTGACAGATTCTGTTTTTCGTGTGTTGTTTGCTTATTTTGATGAATCTATGGCTAGTAATGGAGTTTATAAACCATAGAAAAGTTGGAAAACAGTAGGTTTAACACCAATATAAATAAATAATGAGTTCATTACAGTACCTTGAAATGGTGTTTTGTTTTCTTTCGCTAACGGAGCTCACGAGATTTTCTGTTAAGTTTTGTGTTGTGAAGTTTTCAAGTTTTGGGTAAAGATTTGATGGATTATGGAACAAGGAGTGGCAAGAGCCTAAGATTGGGGATGAACAAGGCACCCCAAGGTAAAATCCAAGGACACCAAAAAGCCTAAGCTTGGGGATGCCCCGGAAGGCATCCCCTCTTTTGTCTTCGTTCATCGATAACTTTACTTGGAGCTATATTTTTATTCACCACATGATATGTATTTTGCTTGGAGCGTCTTGTATGATTTGAGTCTTTGATTTTAGTTTATCACAATCATCCTTGCTGTACACACCTTTTGAGAGAGACACACATGAATCGGAATTTGTTAGAATACTCTATGTGCTTCACTTATATCCTTTGAGATATATAGTTTTTGCTCTAGTGCTTCACTTATATCTTTTAGAGCACGGTGGTGGTTTTATTTTATGGAAATAATTGATCTCTCATGCTTCACTTATATTATTTTGAGAGTCCTTTAGAACAACATGGTAATTTGATTTTAGGCATAATAAAAACTTTCATATAAGTGCACTGAATACTATGTGAAGTTTGATACTTGATAATTGTTTTGAGATATGGAGATGGTGATATTAGAGTCATGCTAGTTGAGTAGTTGTGAATTTGAGAAATACTTGTGTTGAAGTCTGTGATTCCCGTAGCATGCATGTATGGTGAACCGTTATGTGATGAAGTCGAAGCATGATTTATTTATTGATTGTCTTCCATATGAGTGGCGGTCGGGGACGAGCGATGGTCTTTTCCTACCAATCTATCCCCCTAGGAGCATGCGCGTAGTACTTTGTTTCGATAACTAATAGATTTTTGCAATAAGTATGTGAGTTCTTTATGACTAATATTGAGTCCATGGATTATACGCACTCTCACCCTTCCACATTTGCTAGCCTCTCTATTAAAGCGCACTTTTCGCTGGTATCATACACCCACCATATACCTTCCTCAAAACAGCCACCATACTTACCTATTATGGCATTTCCATAGCCATTCCGATAAATATTGCCATGCAAATTTCCACCGTTCCGTCTGTTATGACACGCTTCATCATTGTCATATTGCCATGCATGATCATGTAGTTGACATCGTATTTGTAGCAAAGACACCCTTCATATTTTTTTTCATACAAGTCACTCTTGATTCATTGCATATCCCGATACACCGCCGGAGGCATTCACATAGAGTCATATTCTATTCTAAGTATTGAGTTGTAATTCTTGAGTTGTAAGTAAAAAGAAGTGTGATGATCATCATTATTAGAGCATTGTCCCTGTGAGGAAAGGATGATGGAGACTATGATTCCCCCATAAGTCGGATGAGACTCCGGATGGAAAAAAAGAAATGAGGCCAAAAAAAGAATGCCCAAATAAAAAATGAGAGAAAAGGAGAGAAGGGACAATGTTACTATCCTTTTTCCACACTTGTGCTTAAAGTAGCAACATGATCTTCATGATAGAGAGTCTCATATGTTGTCACTTTCATAAACTAGTGGGAATTCTACATTATAGAACTTGGCTTGTATATTCCAATGATTGGTTTCCTCAAATTGCCCTAGGTCTTTGTGAGCGAGCAAGTTGGATTCACACGCACTTAGTTTCGTTTGTTGAGCTTTCATACACTTATAGCTCTAGTGCATTTGTTGCATGGCAATCCCTACTCACTCACATTGATATCTATTGATGGGCATCTCCATAGCCCATTGATACGCCTAGTTGATGTGAGACTATCTTCTTTATTCCACCTTATAGTGTTATGTCCATGGCTCATGCTCATGTATTGCGTGAAAGTTGAAAAAGTTTGAGAACATCAAAAGTATGAAACAATTGCTCGGCCTGTCATCGGGGTTGTGCATGATTTAGTATTTTGTGTGATGAAGATAGAGCATAGCCAGACTATATGATTTTGTAGGGATAACTTTCTTTGACCATGTTATTTTGAGAAGACGTGACTGCTTCGTTAGTATGCTTGAAGTATTATTATTTTTAAGTCAATATTAAACTTTTATCTTGAATCTTTTGGATCTGTACATGCATGCCACAATAAAGAAAATTACATTGAGAAATATGTTAGGAAGCATTCCACATCAAAAATTCTGTTTTTATCATTTACCTACTCGAGGACGAGCAGGAATTAAGCTTGGGGATGCTTCATACGTCTCCAACGTATCTATAATTTTCGATTGTTCCATGCTATTATATATTATATTTTGGATGTTTAATGGGCTTATTTATACACTTTTATATTATTTTGGGGACTAACCTTTTAACCGGAGGCCCCAGCCCAAATTGCTATTTTTTTTGCCTATTTGTAGCGACCCGACCCCAAACGGTCAAGTCTCTGTGCTTCAGTGTCATCCCTGGATCGGTAATGCTGACACACACAGTACTCGAGGATTTATAACAGAGTAGCAATCACACACTTATTACATCGAATGTCTCAAAACAGAACTTATTACAATAAATGTGGCTTAAGGCCATCTAATACGATAACAGCGGAAGGCTTTGAAGATAAAGTGAGTCCATCATCTCCAACGGCATAATTGAGCTACACGGCAACGACCTAACGAACCTTACTCCTCGTCTGAAAAGTCTGCAACATAATACGTTGCAGCCTGAAAACGGGTCAGCACATGGAATATGTTGGCAAAATAACACAGTAGAGCAAGAACAGAATAATGCTATCACTACATGCAAATTTGGCTGGTGGAAAGCTCTATGGTTATAGTTTTTGCGAAAAGCCAATTTTTCCCTACAACAAAGGAATATATTTTATTTAACTATCCTGGTAGTTGAAACATCATTGAGAAGGTTCCTCCAACTCAATCCCAATTAAGGTAATTAACAACCCAACAATATTATTTAATAGTGATGAGATACTTAGGATACTCCAAGTACTAGATACTCAAGATGTCCATAACCGGGGACATGGCTAACCATGATTAGTTTATACACTCTGTAGAGGTTTGCGCACTTTTCCCCACAAGACTCGATCTCCTCCGTTGGATTTCTCGCACTACATGGTGTTTGAGAAATGGATGACCGAGACAAAGTCTTTCAGAAGCATTAACTCCTTAGTCCGGGCAGACCATACCAACTTACATCCCTCTACCTGCTGATCCACCTCTTCGGGAGCTTCATGCAACTTACTCAACTATGCTAGAGCCCATAATAGCTTGTGGCTGCACACGGAAGTTTCTAGCATGAAAATATCTCAGTTCCCTTTGAGCCTGGGTGGCGGATCTTAGGATGATCACACGGGTACACCGGGATATCCTAGGACAACACTGGATTCCCCAGGTGCCCAACAAACAATCCACCCAGATGTGTATTTAAGTTGCCACCTTAAGTTGAACCATTAATTAACAATCTCACATCTGTCATGGATTCACTCACCCAAACCACGTCTACGAGCATAACATAGCAATATAAGCAATACGTAGAAGTAACTCCCAAGGTTTGAATATAACAGGGCAATAGGTTCTACCTCATCAACTACTTCCCAACCCACAAGTTAATCATAACCTAATCATGCAGTGTTTGAGGGTTGAAACTAATGCATAAAAACTGGGTATGGAAGGAGTATGATCAATGTGTTACTTGCCTTGCCGACGATCAGCAAAACCTAGGGACTCGTAGTAGCACGCTTCCCACTCCGGGTGTTCTATCGCAAACAAACAATAGCATACATAAGCAATCAAGCAAAGAAACACGGGTAAATCTCAAATAAGAAGGTCTAACCAGAAAGTTCAACTTAAGAACTCCGGTTTGCGAAAATAATCAAATCAAACAGAGCAACAAAACTCAAACTGTGAAAGAAATAAGATCCATTTGCTAATCTAGACTAAGGATAAATTTTACAGTACCAAAATCTTGTTCAAGTTGATTAAACAGAAAGAGGGTTTCGAGATGAAGATCTAGGCGCTTGAATCGCCTGATTCCGAGAAACGAGCGAAAAGATAAACTAAAATGAAAATTGGATCAGAAATCGCAATTGAAAATAATCGCGGAAAATCTGAGAAAAAGAAAACTGACGAACAGGCTAACGAATGAATGTTCATTGTCTGTAACTAACGAGCGAAAGCCGTTTGTTAAAACGAACGTACGGACGAACGTCCGCAAAGTAACTAAACCGAGAAAAACCGGTGAACCGATCTTAAAAAACAAACTAGGGTTTCTAAAAAAACCAGAGCGGTTTTTTTTTTAAACGAACGTAGGCGAGGCGTATACCTCCGGTGAGGCTCCGGCGAGGCGGGGCGGCTCCGGTGAGGCGGCTGCGGCGGCAGGGTGCACGGGCAGCGGCGGCGCGGCAA
>NC_041384.1:228495095-228507164 GCF_002162155.2 Triticum dicoccoides | reverse complement strand
TGGGCGGCGGCGGGGTTGGTGGTGTGGGGGGGGGGGTCCGGTGGCGGGTATTTAAGGAGGGGGCTGCTTGGGGAAGGGGCAAGCGGCGCGGGAGGCGGAGTCCCGGTCGGACTCGGCGTCGGGCGGCGGCGGCGCTCGCGCGGTCTTGTGGAGGGAGACGGTGGCGCGGGCTAGCGGGCCGGCTCGGCTAGGCTTCAGCCCAGTCGGGCGCTGAGATTTTTTTTAAATAATTTTGCCGGAACTTAAATAAATCCAAGAAAATAAAATGAAAATCTAAAAATGCCAAAACAAATTTTCGCCGCCCAAATAAAATATTTAGAACGAGATGAACATTTTCTTGGCCCTAAAATGTAGTTTTAAAAAACATGCAATTTTTCTAATGCAAATAAAATAGCAATAAACTCCGGATAAAATAAAATATTTGATTTTAATATTTTTCCTCCAATATCTCAATTATTTTGGAGAAGTCATATTATCTCCTCTCGTATATTTTAATATGAAATATTTTCGGAGAGAAAATTAATTAAAACCAAAATCCTCGTTTCAATATTTGATAGAATTCAAATATGAAAACAAAGAAATCCCCAACTCTCTTCGAGGGTCCTTAAGTTTCTTAGGTTTTCGAGGATCGAGAAACGAAATGCAATAAAATATGATATGCATGAATGATCTATGTATAACATTCCAAATTGAAAATTTGGGATGTTACAAACCTACCCCCCTTAACATGAATCTCGCCCTCGAGATTCGGGTTGGCTAGAAAATAGGTGTGGGTGGTCTTTGCGAAGATTATCCTCTCGTTCCTAGGTGGCTTCATCCTCGGTATGGTGGCTCCACTGAAATTTTCAAAACTTGATAACCTTGCTGCGGGTGACTCGGCTGGCAAATTCAAGAATCCTGACTGGCTTTTCCTCATAGGTCAAATCACTATCCAACTGAATCGCCTCTAAGGGTACTGTATCTCTTAACGGTATATTGGCCATCTCAGCATGACACTTCTTCAGCTGTGAAACATGAAATACATCATGAACTCCTGACAGTCCTTCAGGTAACTCCAACTTATAGGCAACTTCTCCCATACGTTCTAAAACATGATACGGTCCTACAAATCTCGGGGCTAATTTTCCCTTAACTCCAAAACGTTTCACTCCTCGCAAGGGTTATACTCGCAGATATGCTATGTCTCTAATTTCATAGGTTACCTCTTTGCGTTTCGAATCTGCATAACTCTTTTGCCTGGACTGAGCTACCTTCAGTCTATCTCGGATCAGCTTAACTTTCTCTTCAGACTCCTTAATCAAATCTGGTCCAAATAACTGTCGATCTTCGACTTCATCCCACATCAACGGTGTTCTGCACCTTCGTCCATATAGGGCTTCGGACGGTGCCATCTTCAAACTGGCTTGGTAGCTATTGTTGTATGAGAACTCCGCTTAGGGCAAATTGTCATCCCAACTAGATCCATAATCTAGCGCACAGGCCCTCAACATATCGTCCAGAATCTGGTTGACTCTCTCGTCTGTCCATCTGTCTGCGGGTGGAATGTTGTACTGAACTCCAACCTTGTCCCCAAAGTTTGGTGCAGCTGATGCCAAAACTTTGAAGTAAATTGTGTTCCTCTATCTGATACGATGGTCCTCGGAACTCCATGCAGACATACGATCCTGGCCATATATATCATGGCCAACTTTGCACTTGTATAGGTGGTTTTCACTGGGCTAAAGTGAGCTACTTTGGTCAAGTGATCCACTACTACCCATAGAGAATCATATCCTAATTTGGTCCTGGGCAATCCGGTGATGAAATCCATGCCATGTTTATCCCACTTCCATTCGGGTATCGGCTGTCACACCCTAGCTAGTTCAAGCATTAGAGTGTGCATCATGTTTAAATTTATCTTAAATTTGAAATGGGGATGACAGAACCCCCAGCACCCCCTGGAACAACTAGGGTTTACTAAAAACTTTTTAATGAACCTGAAATGCCCTTCTAAAAAGCCCACCCTTTTTGTTTTGGGTTAAAACCTTTGACAAAAGTGATGCACATTTTTCTAGGACATCTTAAGGTCATTGGATTAATTCTTATAGTATTTGCATTTGGGCATTTAAATGCTATAAAATATTTTAAATGCTCAAATAATGATAAACTAAAATGTTTGCTGTTGGATTTATTCTAAGCAGTAGCCATGATTAATTTTATGATTTATGGAAATGCCCTGGCATTTTTAATAAAGCCCTGAAGTTACAAAAACAATAGAATAAATGAAAAACAGAAAAGGAGAGAGAGAACAGAGACTTACCTGGCGCAGCCCACCTAGCCCACCAGCTCGGCCCAGTCCACTGGCTCCTGCTAGTCATCCTCCTCCTCTCGCCAGGAGGACAAGAAGCGCGTGGCCGGCGACCACGGCCACACGCCGGGCACCTCCTGCTTCCGCCGACGCCCCAGACGCGCCTACGAGTGCCACGCACTCCCCCACGTCCCCCTCTCATTCTCCCCACTCTGTGGCCCTCTCCCCCTCTCTGGCTCTCTCCCCATTCCCTGCCGAGCGCAGCCGTCGCCGCTGACAAGCTCCACCGCAGCCATCGCCGTCCACTCGTTGCCTTGCCATGCCAAGAAGCTCCGCCGTCGTCCACTGCTTCGCCTCGACCCATCCCCGAGCGCTCACTCGCCCCGGAGACGCTGCACCGAGCTCGTCTTCAACCTCGGTTGCTGGAGATCCCCCTAGCCGCCCCGCTCACTCCAGCTCTTCCCTGAGCTCGCCGTTCACTCTCCTGCAACCACAGTGAGCTACTGACCTTCTCCCCCTCTTCGTGCTAGCTCTCATGCACCGTACGCGCCGCCTCGAGTTCGCCCAAACGTGCCGCCACGGAGCTCGTCGTCGACGAGGCTCCGGCCATGCCACGGCCATGCCACTTAGTCCACTAACCTCACCACGTTTCCAGGAGTCTAACGCAACTTACCACGCGCCTCGCCGTGCCCCGCAGCCTCGGTTCCGACCTCACCCGAGCTCCGGCCGGCGCCAAGGTCAACGCCGGCGACGTTTCCGGCCACCCCAGCTCCACCCACTGCCACCACTCAACGCGGCTCACTCCCCGCATCACGTAGATGGTCTCCGCCGTCCTTTTGGTCGCCGGAGTGCAAAACCCGCACCCCTCTGCCGTCCCTGGCCCTGCCGGCGACGAGCCCCGGGTCAACTTCGGCGAGTTTGACCCGGGTTGACCCCAGTTTGAATTCCCCTGACTCACTGACGTGTGGGCCCGAGGCCACTAATTAAACTAGATTAGTATTAGTTTAACACTAACTAAATTTAGTTACTTAGTTGACACTAACAGATGGGACCCACAGGTCAGGGTTGACCTGGACCATCCCAGTTGACCGCTGACGTCACACTGATGTCAGGCTGACGCAGTAAATCCTTTTCTGGATTTATTCTTTAATAGGAAATTCCAGAAAATAGCCAAAACTTCTAAAAATCATAGAAAATCAACCATAGCTCCAAATCAAACAATTTATATATGAAAAATGATCAGAAAAATTCAATCTATCCATCTGTAATGGTTTCATGCATGAAAAAACAAGTTAACCTTGCTGTTTAAGCAAAATAAGATAATGCACTAATAAGGCTATGTTAAATGAGCTTACATTTGAATCTTTGATTCAAATGAGTTCATTCCTTTCTATTTTAGCTTGCATTAGGCCAAGACACTTTCATTTTGCCATGTCATAGCATGCATCATATTGTTGCATATTGTCATGTGTTGATTATGTTCGGTGTGTCTTTCGTGGTAGGTTCTGCCTTCGAGGATAACCCCGAGTATCCGTCTGAAGGGCAGTACCCTACTACCACTACATCAGGCAAGCAACCCATTGATCATTCGGATACAAACCCATGTTCTCACTTCTGCTCTTGTTTACTACATTAAGACAACGTGATTCAAATTGCTGTGTGCTACGGTAGTTGAACCCTTATCCTCTGCATGACCTGTCATTGCCACAGTAACTAGATGAAACCCACTAGCATGTGTAGGAGTTGATTGAGCCATGTATGTGTTTCCTACCTTGCTATGCCTGCTATGCTTAGAGTTGTGTCAGGTCTGGTTCATCTGGGTGATGGGCTAGAGTGAAATGATTATGTCCGTAATGTGAGGGATGTGTTGAACATGATTTGGTAAAGGTATCGATGAGAGGCCATGTAGGAGTACATGGTGGGTTGTTTCATTGAGACCGTCCATAAGAACTGAGATCTGTATGCGTGATTTAAGATTCAACTACTACCACACATTGGGCCCTGAAATATGACCCCGCTTGACTTAAGGACCCCTCTCGTCCTCTGTCTAGGAGTTGCAACTAGTTTCTGGTGTTGTAGGTTATGTGTTGGCGGCCGTGCGTAGCGCTGACCCTAGGGGTGGGCTATGATGCGGTAGATACACCGTGGCACGGTGTACCGAGTTGCCCGTTTGGTGCCTCGGGAACCCTGCACACATCGTTTGGGGCCGTTGAGGACACCCCGGCCGGATCTCCTTGCGGATGGAACCTGAATAGGCGATAAACCTGGACTAAAGACTTGTGAGGTTAGTCAGGTCGTGGTCTACACCCACGTTGGCTTTCGCTTGAAGTCTGCCAAGCACATGTCGTGTGCAGAAGCTAAGTGGTGGAAACATGTGTGATGAAGTACACCCCTGCAGGGTATAAAACTATTCGAATAGCCGCGTCCGCGGTAAAGGACTACTTGGTTGCCTATACAGTTCATAGACAAGCTAATGAATACTACTAAAAGACTCAAGATAAGTGTGAGTACCGAGGATGGCCCTCTCGTAGGATGACGAGGAAGGATCCCCGGTGGAGTATTGTGTTGGTGAGTAGTGGACTCGTGTGCGAAAACTATTTTTAATAGTGGTTTTCCGTAGGATAGCTTAGCCAAGAGTCAAAGCTGGCTTGCTGCAATAACCCCACCACCTTCTTGAGAATGAGCATGTATAGTAGGTTCTGATGTAAGACTTGCTGAGTACCTTTGAACTCATGTTTGCTTAATTACTGTTTTCAGACGACAACACCGCCCCCTCTGATGGGTTTTATGTAGACCTCGACGTCGATGAGTAACTCGCCACCCAGGTGGTGACCCTGGCCATGGAGGGCCCTATGTAGATAGACAGGCTTCGAGAAGCCTTCTTGCTTTCTAGTGTCTGTACTCGGACTATTTGCTTCCGCATGTGCTTGTATGCTTGTATGACTTGAGTGTCGGGTCATGTGACCCCTATCTATATGAACATGTTATGTATGGCTCTCTGGAGCCTTTAAATAACGTACTTGAGTTGTAGAGTTTTGTTGTGATGCCATGTTGTATGTACTCATATCGGGCATATTGTGTGTATGATTGAAATGCTTGGTATGAGTGGGATCCGACAATCTAGTTGTTTATCCTTGGCAGCCTTTCTTATGGGGAAATGTAGTCTAGTGTTCCTCGAGCCATAGTAGTCCGCTACAGCCCGGTTCACCGGAGTCCTGCTAGCCCAGCACTACTGCTCAGGACACTTGACTGGCCAGCATGTGTTTCACTTCGTTCCTATGTCTGTCCCTTCGGGGAAATGTCACGCGGTGACATCCGGAGTCCTGCCTAGCCTGCTACAGCCCGGGTTCCCTGGAGTCCTATTAGCCCAGTGCTACAGCCCGGATTCACTCGCTGATGACCGACATGCTCGATGTGATTCATGTATGCCTGTCTCCATAGGTCTGTGCCGCTTTGGGTTCATGACTAGCCATGTCGGCCCGGGTTCTCTGTCATATGGATGCTAGCGACACTATCATATACGTGAGCCAAAAGGTGCAAACGGTCTTGGGCCATGGTAAGGCGACACCCGTGGGGATACCGTGCGTGAGGCCGCAATGTGATATGAGGTGTTACCGGCTAGATCGATGTGACTTGGAATCGGAGTCCTGACATCGGCATAGGCTGTAACAATCCTGCTGGCTTTTGATGCTCAGTGTTCACTCTCTCACATACATCACATATGGCTACATTCTCGGCAATATCCTTCTTCATACCAGTCCACCAGAAACGTTCCTTCAAATCCAAATACATCTTGGAGTTTTCGGGGTGTATCGAGTATGGTGAGTCATGAGCCTCCTGAAGTATTAACTTCCTGATCTCTGTGTTATTGGGCACATAAACACGGTCCTCAAATCATAAGGTGTCATGCTCATCCTCACAAAAACCTTTGGCCTTTCGTTCGCTCATTCTCTCTTTTATCCTAGCAATCTGTTTGTCATTCTTCTGAGCTTCTCGAATCTTTCCTAACAATGTAGATTGAACCTCCATTGTTGCAACCAAACCTCTAGGAACAATCTCCAATCGAAGTTCCCTGAGATCCTCTGCTAACTCCTTTGGGAATCCCGTGCTTACTAGGGTGTTAGCATAACTCTTCCGACTCAAAGCGTCTGCTACGACATTGGCCTTGCCTGGATGATAGTGAAGCTTCATGTCATAATCCTTTATAAGCTTCAACCCTGTCCTCTGCCTAAGGTTTAGCTCCTTCTGTGTGAAAATGTACTTCAAACTCTTATGATCCGTGTACACATCACAACGATTTACAATAAGGTAATGTCTCCAGTCTTCAACGCATGCACTATGGCTGCCAACTCCAAATCATGCGTGGCATAATTCAATTCATGCAGTTTTAGTTGTCGTGAGGCATATGAAACAACTCTTCCGTCCTGCATAAGCACACTTCCAAGTCCTAGGCGAGAAGCATCGCAATACACTTGGAAATCCTTGCGTATATCCGACAGATTCAGCACTGGGGCTGTAGTCAAACGTTTCTTTAACTCCTGAAAACTCGTCTCACATTCTTCCGCCCATTTAAACTTGGTATCCTTTTTCAGTAACTCCGTCATTGGCTTCGCAATCTTGGAAAAATTATCAATGAATCTCCGATAGTATCCTGCGAGTCCAAGAAAACTGCGGATCTCGCTAACTGAAGTGGGTGCCAACCATTTAGTGACTGACTGAACCTTGGTGGGATCTACTGCTATACCTTCTCCTGATATAACATGTCCAAGGAATCCAACTTCCTTCAAGCAAAACTCGCATTTGCTGAACTTGGCATACAACTGATGTTCCCTGAGTTTCTTGAGAACTAAACGCAAATGCTCTTTGTGCTCCTCCTCATTCTTCGAGTATACCATTATCTCATCAATGAACACCACAAAAAACTTATCCAAATATTCCATGAACACTTTGTTCATCATGCACATGAAGTAGGCAGGGGCGTTAGTCAGTCCAAACGACATGACCATATATTCATACAACCCGTACCATGTGGTGAATGTTGTCTTTGGTATGTCCTTCTCTCGTATCTTCAGCTGGTGTATCCAGATCGCAGATCGATCTTTGAAAACACCTTGGCTCCTTGCAGCTGGTCAAACAAATCATTGATCATCGGCAGTGGGTATTTGTTCTTGATCATCACCTCATTTAACGCACGATAATCAGCAACCATTCTTAGTGACTTATCCTTCTTCTCTACCAAAAGCACCGGGGCTCCCCATGGTGATGAACTCCGTCGAATTTAACCTTTCTCCAATAACTCCTTGATCTATTTCTTAATCTCCTCCAGAACATTTGCGGGCATCCGATATGGTCTCTTTGATATTGGCCCGGTGCCTGGCAACAGTTCTATCAAAAACTCGATGTCTCGATCCGGTGGCATGCTTGGTAACTCCTCTGGAAAAACATCCGGGTAATCCTTCACTACAGGCACTTCCTCCTGAACAACTCCTGTGAGGGTATTCACTTGGCTACTCCTTGGCGCATGCCTAGATACATGACTCCAAGATTATTAGGTTGGACAAAAAAACATGGCTACCAATGGTTAAGGGTATCTGGTCGCACCATCGACTAGCCATATACTCTGCTCCAGGTGAACTCACTAACAGAGGGGTACTAAGGGTTTGGGTTGGTAGTTTAAACTTATCCATGAATTCCCTTGATATGTATGAATGCGATGCACCAGTATCAAAAAGAACAAGGGCGGTAAAAGACTTAACCAAAAACTTACCTATAACCGCGTCTGGCTCATCTTCAACCTCCTCCACATTAACGTGGTTCACTTGTCCTTTGTTGAATGGATTGGGCTTCTTTCCAGCGCTCACATTGCAGTTTCCATTCTTCGCTTCAGGGCACTCCATGGCATAGTGTCCAGTCTTCCCGCACTTGAAACAAGTAACGTGGCTTAGGTCTCTCTTGGCGGGTGTGGCTGGATTGGAACGGTTCTGATTGTTGTTTGCTCCATTCCCATTCCCATTCCCATTCCTTGGGCTAGTATGATTATGGTTACTTCCTCCATTGTGGGTGTGGCCTCCATGGTTATGAACAAGTCCTCCCATGTTCGGGGTTAGGTGAGGCTTCTATTGAGCTCCTGAATGGTACCTTCCTTATCCATACTTCCTCTTACGGCTCTCAATCTGCTGCTTATTCCCTTCAATCATAAGAGCCTTATCTACCAACTCCTGGTAGTTGTTGAATGTTGGCACCATCAACTGCATGCTCATCTCATCATTCAGCCCTTCCATAAACTTCTCTTGCTTTGAGGCATCTGTGGCCACATCGTCAGGGGCATAGCAAGATAACTTGCTAAACTCATCCGCGTACTGAGCCACAGTATAGTTCCCCTGGCATAAGTTGTGAAACTCACGCTTCTTCATACTCATAGCTCCAGTTGAGACATGGGTTGTACGAAAAGCTTGCTGAAACTGGTCCCATGTAACAGTGGCCATAGGGTAGGTGACAGTGTAATTCTCCAACCATAAGGCTGCTGGTCCATCCAACTGATGTGCGGCGAAACACACCTTCTCAGCATCTGTACATCCTGTAGTGGTTAACTCCCTTCCAATCCTGTGGAGCCAATCATCTGCCACTATCAGCTCGGTGCTACTGGAAAACACCGGCGGCTGCAACCTCAGAAAGCGGGCTAAGTTGTCAACTGGTGGTGGTTCCGGTTTGTTGTTGTTGTTGCTTTGGTTCTGAACTAACAACTGCATCAGGGTATTCTGCTGCTGGATCAACTGAGTGAGCTCGGTGGAAAAGTAAATCCGGGGTCACGTCTCGGAGGCATCTGATGGGTTTAGAGGGGAGAGATCAGAATAGAATGAGGTCTAATGAGAAAACACTACCCATATGCACATGACACAAACACAATCATTTCACCCAATCAATCAAGCAAGGGCATACAATTGATCTAACTATCATTACAAAAGTGCTCGGACTATACTATATATATGGTGGAATACTACTACTGATGTGGTGGTCTACTAAAAGTATTCCTCGGTTAAAGACTCCATGATGTTTGCTCTAACTTCGTCTTCATAGTCATCATCGCTATCGTCGGGGTCCATGTCGGTGTCGTCGATGATGATGTAGTCCTCCAGGCGAATCTCCTTGGGTTCTTCGTCTTCTCCTCCTGGTGCGGGGTCTCCCATGAATACTCCTAGCTTCCTTTCCAGATCGTCATTCTTCTCCACTAGTACGATGATTTCCTCCTCATAATCTTCACATGTAGCCTTAAGTTCTTCCTCCAGTTCTATGATCCTAGTCATCACCTTCTACAGATCTATCATTCCTGCGCACATATGGTTGTCCTAGCGACGAATGTGCTGGTTTAACTCCTGGATGAAAGCTGCAATTGATCTATCCTTCCTAGTACTAATCATCTCCCATTGCTCATCTCGGCACCCACAAATCTGATAGATAGTATCCTTAAGCTCCTTATGATAAACTTCTCCAATGCATCCCATGGTGATGTGAGCTGCCATACTCTTTCCTAGACTCCAGGTTGGTGCATCGAAGGAAAACTCTATGGGCTTAGTGACTGGTGTGAATGTCCTTCCTGGAATTTGAACTTGAATCATCCATCGCTCCTCTTCTGGTAAAGTGGCGTTGTAAGTCCCGGTGAAGCTTGGTATTCCAATGTTCAAGTACCTAGTAACTTCCTTCAAGTGTCATCCAAAGGGGGCGTCTTCATCTTGTTGTGCAAACTTGTTCCTTGTGTCCGCCATCCTAAAGAATAGAAAATGGAGAGGAGTTAGAAATGAGAAGAGAATAGTGATCTACGACTTTAGCTTAGTGGTCGTGTCCTACACTCAGCGTGTGCTCTGATACCATCTTGTAGCGACCCTACCTCAAACGGCCAAGTCTCTATGCCTCAGTGTCATCCCTGGATCGGTAATGCTGACACACACAGTAATCGAGGATTTATAACAGAGTAGCAATCACAAACTTATTACATGGAATGTCTCAAAAGAGAACTTATTTTAATAAATGTGGCTTAAGGCCATCTACTACGATAACAACGGAAGGCTTGGAAGATAAAGTGAGTCCATCAACTCCAACTGCATAGCTGAGCTACACGGCAACGACCTAACGAAACTTACCCCTCGTCTGAAAAGTCTGCAACATAATACGTTGCAGCCTGAAAACGGGTCAGCACATGGAATATGCTGGCAAAATAACACAGTAGAGCAAGAATAGAATAATGCTATCACTACATGCATATTTGGCTGGTGGAAAGCTCTATGGTTATAGTTTATGCAAAAAGCCAATTTTTCCCTACAACAAAGGAATATATTTTATTTAACTATCATGGTAGTTGAAACATCATTGAGAAGGTTCCTCCAACTCAATCCCAATTAAGGTAATTAACAACCCAACAATATTATTTAATAGTGATGAGATACTTAGGATACTCCAAGTACTAGATACTCAAGATGTCCATAACAGGGGACATGGCTAACCATGATTAGTTTATACACTCTGTAGAGGTTTGCGCACCTTTCCCCACAAGACTCGATCTCCTCCGTTGGATTTCTCGCACTACATGGTGTTTGTGAAATGGATGACCGAGACACGGTCTTTCAGAAGCATTAACTCTTTACTCCGAGCAGACCATACCAACCTACATCCCTCTACCTGCTGATCCACCTCTTCGTGAGCTTCACGCAACTTACTCAACTATGCTAGAGCCCATAATAGCTTGTGGCTGCACACGAAAGTTTCTAGCATGAAAATATCTCAGTTCCCTTTGAGCCTGGGTGGCGTACCTTAGGATGATCACACGGGAACTCCGGGATATCCTAGGACAACACTGGATTCCCCAGGTGCCCAACAAACAATCCACCCAGATGTGTATTTAAGTTGCCACCTTAAGTTGAACCATTAATTAACAATCTCACATCTTTCATGGATTCACTCACCCAAACCACATCTACGAGCATATCATAGCAATATAAGCAATACGTAGAAGTAACTCCCAAAGGTTTGAATATAACAGGGCAATAGGTTCTACCTCATCAACTACTTCCCAACCCACAAGTTAATCATAACCTAATCATGCAGTGTTTGAGGGTTGAAACTAATGCATAAAAACTGGGTATGGAAGGAGTATGATCAATGTGTTACTTGCCTTGCTGACGATCCGCAAAACCTAGGGAGTTGTAGTAGCATGCTTCCCACTCCGGGTGTTCTATCGCAAACAAACAATAACATACATAAGCAATCAAGCAAAGAAACACGGGTAAATCTCAAATAATAAGGTCTAACCAGAAAGTTCAACTTAAGAACTCCGGTTTGCGAAAAGAATCAAATCAAACGGAGCAACGAAACTCAAAGTACGAAAGAAACAAGATCCGTTTACTAATCTGGACTAAGGTCAAATTTTACAGTACCAAAATCTTGTTCAAGTTTATTAAACAGAAATAGGGTTTCGAGACGAAGATCTTGGCACTTGAATGACCTGATTTCGATAAACGAGCGAAAAGAAAACTAAAATGGAAATCGGATCAGAAATCACGATTGAAAATAATCGCGAAAAATCCGAGAAAAAGAAAACTAACGAACAGGCTAACGAACGAACGTTCATTGTCTATAACTAACGAGCGAAAGCCGTTCATTAAAACGAATGTACGGACGAACGTCCGCAAAGTAACTAAACCGAGAAAAACCGGTGAACTGATCTTAAAAAACGAACTAGGGTTTCTAAAAAACCGGAGCGAGTTTAAAAAAACAAACGGCGGCGAGGC
>NC_041384.1:228469067-228494738 GCF_002162155.2 Triticum dicoccoides | reverse complement strand
GGGTGCGCGGGCGGGGGCGGGGTTGGTGGTGTGGGGGGGGGGTCCGATGGCGCGTATTTAAGGAGGGGGCTGCTTGGGGAAGGGGCAAGCGGCGCGGGAGGCGGAATCCCGGCCGGACTCGGCGTCGGGCGGCGGCGGCGCTCGCACGGTCTCCTGGAGGGAGACAGTGGCGTGGGCTAGCTGGCCGGCTCAGCTGGGCTTCGGCCCAGTCGGGCGATGAGATATTTTTTTTAAAAATAATTTCACCGGAACTTAAATAAATCCTAGAAAATAAAATTAAAACCTAAAAATGCCAAAACAAATTTTCATCGCCCAAGTAAAATATTTAGAATGAGATGAACATTTTCTTGGCCCTAAAATGCAGTTTCGAAAAACGTGCAATTTTTCTAATGCAAATAAAATAGCAATAAACTCCGAATAAAATCAAATATTTGATTTTAATATTTTTCCTCCAATATCTCAATTATTTTGAAGAAGTCATATTATCTCCTCTCATATAATTTAATATGAAATATTTTCAGAGAGAAAGTTAAAACCAAAATCCTCGTTTCAATATTTGATAGAATTCAAATATGAAAACAAAGAAATCCCCAACTCTCTCCGAGGGTCCTTGAGTTGCTTAGGTTTTCGAGGATCGAGAAACAAAATGCAATAAAATATGATATGGATGAATGATCTATGTATAACATTACAAATTGAAAATTTGGGATGTTACACTATTTTAGTGTTTCGCGGAAAAAGAATATCGAACGGAGTCCAAACGGAATGAAACCTTCGGGAGCGTGATTTTTGGAACAAACGTGATCCAGAGGACTTGGAGTGGACGTCAAGCAACTAACGAGGAAGCTACGAGGCAGGGGGCGCGCCTACCCCCTAGGCGTGCCCTCCACCCTCGTGGGCCCCTCGTGGCTCCACCGACCTACTTCTTCCTCCTATATATATCTACGTACCCTGAAAACATCAGAGAGCACCATGAAAACCTAATTCCACCGCCGCAACCTTCTGTACCCATGAGATCCCATCTTGGGGCCTTTTCCAGCGCTCCGTCGGAGGGGGCATTGATCATGGAGGGCTTCTACATCAACACCATAGCCTCTCCGATGATGTGTGAGTAGTTTACCTCAGACCTTCGGGTCCATAGTTATTAGCTAGGTGGCTTCTTCTCTCTCTTTGGATCTCAATACAAAGTTCTCCTTGATTCTCTTGGAGATCTACTCGATGTAATCTTCTTTTGCGGTGTGTTTGTCGAGATCCGATGAATTGTGGGTTTATGATCAAGATTATCTAAGAACAATATTTGAATCTTCTCTGAATTGTTTTATGTATGATTGGTTATCTTTGCAAGTCTCTTCAAATTATCAGTTTGGTTTGGCCTACTAGATTGATCTTTCTTGCAATGGGAGAAGTGCTTAGCTTTGGGTTCAATCTTGCAGTGCTCGATCCCAGTGACAGTAGGGGAAATGACACGTATTGTATTGTGGCCATCGAGGATAAAAAGATGGGGTTTATATCATATTGCACGAGTTTATCCCTCTACATCATGTCATCTTGCTAAAACCATTACTCCGTTCTTATGAACTTAATACTCTAGATGCATGCTAGATAGCGGTCGATGTGTGGAGTAATAGTAGTAGATGCAGGCAGGAGTCGGTCTACTTGTCACGGACGTGATGCCTATATACATGATCATACCTAGATATTCTCATAACTATGCTCAATTATATCAATTGCTCGACTGTAATTTGTTCACCCACCGTAATACTTATGCTATCTTCAGAGATGCCGCTAGTGAAACCTATGGCCCCCGGGTCTATTTCCCATCATACAAGTTTCCAATCTATTTTATTTTGCAATCTTTACTTTCAATTTATATCATAAAAATACCAAAAATATTTATCTTATTATTATTATCTCTATGAGATCTCACTCTTGCAAGTGGCCGTGAAGGGATTGACAACCCCTATATCGCGTTGGTTGTGAGGTTCTTATTTGTTTGTGTAGGTACGAGATGACTCGTGCGTGGTCTCCTACTGGATTGATACCTTGGTTCTAAAAAACTGAGGGAAATACTTACGCTGCTTTGCTGCATCACCCTTTCCTCTTCAAGGGAAAACCAACGCATGCTCAAGAGGTAGCAAAGACCACCAGTGTGGTAGGACGGATGTCATCGCCGAGCCCACCTCCGCGTCATGATCACAGAGGTTTTGCAGGCGAAGACCACCTTTCACCAGGATAAGATGTACTACTTGTCCTCTTTCAAATTAGCCACTGTGGGATCCCTTCCGCCTACGTTTTGGGGGAAGAGTACCGAGGCCACTATAAGTATAGGTTAGCCACGACCGTAGAGGGGGTCGACTCATTTCCCTCACCCCGAACCTCGTGAGGTTGTTCACCCCTTGTACTAGTTCGTCCTCAGCCCCCGTGAGGCTAATCCACCACAAATCAGAAGTAGGTTCTTACATTGCAAGGTGGCCCGAACCTGGGTAAACTGTCGCGTTCATCTTCTTCCTTGTTCACATGAATCGAGCTAGGCCGTGGGGTGACGGGCTGGTAGGCTGGATAGGTTGAGTTCTTCGCACACGCCCCAGAGTTCGAACCTTTCTTGGGGCTGCGGAGCCCTGAATCTGACACAATCCCGCTGGTTGCGCCCCCCTAGGGAATGCCCCCAGGTCTTGTGGCCCCCTCCTGGGTCTTCTGGCCTCTTCCCGAAGCTTCGTGGGTGTCTTGTTGTCTAGGAAAAATCATCAAAAACTTTCGTTCCGTTTGGTATTGATTTTCCATAAAAGTCAAAAACAAGGATAAAGCAGCAACTGGCACTGGGCACTAGATTAACAGGTTAGTCCCAAAATTGAGGGAGAAAGGGAGGAATAGAGTATGGTGGAGGTTTTGAGGAGAAGACAAAAGGGAGAAAGTCTCAAATGAACTAGGCAAATAATGGGCTATGGAGATGCCCATCAATTGATATCGATGCAAGTGAGTAGGGACTACCAAGCAACTGATGCACTAGAGCTATAAGTGTATGAAAGCTCAAAAGAAAACTAGTGGGAGTGCATCCAACTTGCTTGCTCATTAATACATAGGGCAATTTGAGGAACCCCATCATTGGAATATACAAGCCAAGTTCTATAATGAAAAATTCCCACTAGTATATGAAAGTCATAAAATAGGAGACTCTCTATCATGAAGAACATGGTGCTACTTTCAGGAACAAGTGTGGAAAAAGGATAGTAACATTGTCCCTTCTCTCTTTTTCTCTCATTTTCTTTTCTTTCTTTTCTTTTGGGCTCTTTGGCCTATTTTTTATTTTCTCTTTTTTTCGTCCGGAGCCTCATCCCGACTTGTGGGGGAATCATAGCCTCCGTCATCCTTTCCTCATGTGGGACAATGCTCTAATAATGATGATCATCACACTTTTAATTACTTACAACTCAAGAATTGCAACTCGATACTAGAACAAAGATGTGATTATATGAATGGCTCCGATGGTGTACCAGGATGTGCAATGATCTAGCGTGACATGTATAAAAAATATGAAAAGTGGACAAGCCACAAATACTATGTCAACTATATGATCACGCAAAGCGATATGACAATGATGGTATGTGTCATAATAAATGGAACGATGGAAGTTGCATGACAATATATCTCATAATGTCTATGGAAATGCCATAAGTATGGTGGCTGTTTTGAGGAAGGTTATATGGTGGGTTTAATGCACCCACAAAAGTTGCGCAATACTAGAGAGGCTAGCAATGGTGGAAGGGTGAGAGTGCGTATAATCCATGGACTCAACATTAGTCATAAAGAACTCACATACTTATTGTAAAAAATTATTAGCCATCGAAGAAATGTCCTAATATGCATGCTCCTAGGGGGACCGATTGGTAGGAAAAGACCATCGCTTGTCCCCACTGCCACTCATAAGGAAGACAATCAAAAATAAATCATGCTCCGACTTCATCACATAATGATAGACCATATGTGCATGCTTCGGGAACCACAAACTTTAACACAAGTATTTCTACCATTCCACAATTACTCACTAGCATGACTCTGATATCACCATCTTTATATCTCAAAACAAATGCAAGGAATCAAACTTCCCATATATTCAATGCTCTTTATGAAATTTTTATTATATCCATCTTGGATGCCCATCATATTAGGACCAAATTCATACCCTAAGAAAATTTCCATAATATTTTCAAGACTCTCAAAATAATATAAGTGAAGCAGAGAGTTCATTAATTTCTACAAAATAAAACCACCTCCGTTTTCTAAAAATATATAAGTGAAGCACTAGAGCAACTACCTAGCTCAAAAGATATAAGTGAAGCACATAGAGTATTCTAATAAATTCACGATTAATGTGTGTCCCTCTCAAAAGGTGTGTACAACAAGGATTGTGTCAAACTAAAAAGTAAAGACTCATATAATACAAGACGCTCCAAGCAAAACACATATCATGTGGTAAATAAAAATATAACCTCAAGTAAATTTACCAATGGATTAAAGACAAAAGAGGGGATGCCATCTGGGGCATCCCCAAGCTTAGATGTTTGGTTGTCCTTGAATATTACCTTGGGGTGCCTTGGGCATACCCAATATTAGGCTCTTGCCACTCATTATTCCGTGGTCCATCAAAAATTTACCCAAAACTTGAAAACTTCACAACACAAAACTCAACAGAAAACTCATAAGATCCGTTAGTATAATAAAAGCAAGTCACCACTTAGGTACTGTTGTAACCTCATTCAAATTTTACATTGGTGTTTCTATCTACTATATTCTAACTACTCCATGGTTCATACCCCCCGATACTACCCATAGATTCATCAAAATAAGCAAACAACACAAAGAAAATAGAATCTGTCAAAAACAGAATAGTTTGTTGTAATATGGATATTGTCCATACTTCTGTAACTACAAAAATTCTGAAAAATTAGTAAAACTTAGGAAACTTGTATATCAATCTTGTGTAGAAAATTCATATCAAAGTCATGCTTTTGTGATTTTTTAAAATACTGGCAATGAGCGCAAAAGTTTCAGTTTTTAGCAAGGTCAAATCAACTATCACCATAAATCATCCCAAAGGTCTTACTTGGCTCAAACACTAATTAACACACTAAAACACAATTACTACAGAATTAATGTTGTGTATACTCATAAAAGCACAAAGGGGAATTATTGGGTTCTTGCAACAAGCGCTTTTCTTTAAAGCCTTTTCGTAGGTGTTGATAATTTTAATGATGCTCACATGAAAGACAAAAAAATGAAGCACAATGAGAGCATCATATATATAGCATGTGAAAAACAAGTTTCGGTCCAACATACTTCCTGTGCACAGGCATTTTATAAGCAAGCAATTAGCAAGACAAGCGAAACTAGCATATGCAAGGAACAAGAAAGAAACAATAGCAATCTCAACATAACGAGAGGTAATTTAGTGACATGAAAATTTCTACAACCATATTTTCCTCTGTCATAATAATTATATGTAGGATCATAATCAAATTCAACAATATAACTATCATATAAAATTTTATCTTCATGATCCACATGCATGCAAAGTTGACACACTTCCAAAATAGTTGGATTATCATCAAATAATGTCATGACCTCTCCAAGCCCACCTTTATCAAAAATTTCATACGATTGAACATTCTCCAAAGTAGTGGGATCATTATTACCTAGAGTTGACACTCTTCCAAACCCACTTTCAATATTATTACATACATTTTTATCATGAGGCTTAACTAAATTTTTAAGATCATAAGAATCATTATCACCCCAATCATGGTCATTGCAATAAGTAGTGGACATATCAAAATTAGCATCCCCAAGCTTGGGGTTTTGCATATTATTAGTACAATTGACATTAATAAAACTTATAGTAACATCATTACAATCATGCTTTTCCTTCAAGGGGCTATCAAGTGTGGGTGCAATAGCAATAATTTCATGTTTAACATAAGGAACAATAGCAAGTTCATCTCCATAAGCATAATTAATATTGGCATCATGGCCATAAGAATAGCAAGCATCATGTTCATCAAGGGAGGATATCTGATACGTCTCCAACGTATCTATAATTTTTGATTGCTCCATGCTATATTATCTACTGTTTTGGGCAATATTGGGCTTTATTATCCAATTTTATATTATTTTTGGGACTAACCTATTAACCGGAGGCCCAACCCAGATTTGCTGTTTTATGCCCATTTCAGTGTTTTGAGGAAAAGGCATATCAGACGGAGTCGAAACGGAACGAAATCAACTGGAGAAGTTATTTTTGGAAGGAAACACACCTGATGGACTTGGACCCCACGTCAGAAGATACGGGAGCTGCCCACGAGGGTGGGGGCGCGCCACCTGCCTCGTGGGGCCCCCGTGGCTCCTCCGACGTACTTCCTACACCCATATATATCGTCATACCCTAGAACTTCCAGAACAGAAGATAGATCGTGAGTTCCGCCGCCAGAAGCCTCCATAGCGACCAAAAGTCAATCGGGACCCTGTTCCGGCACCCTGCCGGAGGGGGGAAACCTCACCGGTGGCCATCTTCATCATCCCGGTGCTCTCCATGACGAGGAGGGAGTAGTTCTCCCTCGGGGCTGAGGGTATGTACCAGTAGCTATGTGTTTGATCTCTCTCTCTCTCTTGTGTTCTTGATTTGGCACGATCTTGATGTATCACGAGCTTTGCTATTATATTTGGATCCTATGATGTTTCTTCCCCCCTCATCTCTCTTGTAATGAATTGAGTTTTCCCCTTGAAGTAATCTTATCTGATTGAGTCTTTAAAGACTTGAGAACACTTGATGTATGTCTTGCCGTGGATATCTGTGGTGACAATGGGATACCACGTGCCACTTGATGTATGTTAAGGTGACCAACTTGCGGGTTTCGTGACATTGGGAACCTATGCATAGGGGTTGGCACATGTTTTCGTCGTGATTCTCCGATAGAAACTTTGGGGCACTCTTTGAGGTCCTTTGTGTTGGTTGAATAGATGAATCTGAGATTGTGTGACGCATATCGTATAATCATACCCACGGATACTTGAGGTGACATTGGAGTATCTAGGTGACATTAGGGTTTTGGTTGATTTGTGTCTTAAGGTGTTATTCTAGTACGAACTCTAGGGCTATTTGTGACACTTACAGGAATAGCCCAATGGATTGATTAGAAAGAATAACTTTGAGGTGGTTTCGTACCCTACCATAATCTCTTCGTTCGTTCTCCGCTATTAGTGACTTTGGAGTGACTCTTTGTTGCATTTTGAGGGATAGTTATATGATCCAATTATGTTATTATTGTTGAGAGGACTTACACTAGTGAAAGTATGAACCCTAGGTCTTATTTCCTATCAGTGCAATACCGTTTACGCTCACTTTTATCACTTGCTACCTTGCTGTTTTTATTATTTCAGATTACAAAAACTATTATCTACTATCGATATACCACTTGTTTCACTATCTCTTCACCGAACTAGTGCACCTATACAATTTACCATTGTATTGGGTGTGTTGGGGACACAAGAGACTCTTTGTTATTTGGTTGCAGGGTTGCTTGAGAGAGACCATCTTCATCCTACGCCTCCTACGGATTGATAAACCTTAGGTCATCCACTTGAGGGAAATTTTCTACTGTCCTATAGACCTCCGCACTTGGAGGCCTAACAACGTCTACAAGAAGAAGGTTGTGTAGTAGACATCAAGCTCTTTTCTGGCGCTGTTGCCGGGGAGGCAAGGAAAGCGGCACTAACACACCCCGTCAACTAAGCTCTTTTCTGGCGCCGTTGCCGGGGAGGTTAGCGCTTGAAGGTATATCTTTAGATCTTGCAATCGAGTCTTTTAGTTTCTTGTTTTATCACTAGTTTATTTATAAAAGAAAACTACAAAAAATGGAATTAAGTTTGTCTCATACACTTCACCTTTTTAATATCTTTTGTAAGTATGATGGAAAGGATAATTGTGCTCAAGTGCTAGAAGAAGAAATCTATAAAATGTTTGGCACTAAATATTTGAATGATGAGCATGATTGCAATGTTGTTAGTATGAATTCCTTGAACATGATGCCAATGATATGCAAAGCCACAAGCTTGGGGAAGCTATGTTTGATGAAGATGATATTTTTTGTCCCCCATGTTTTGATGAGCAAATTTATTATGATGAAAGCATGCCTCCTATCTATGATGATTATTGTGATGACACGTATGCTTTCAAGAATAATAATAACAATGAACCTTGTCATCTTGATCTTAATTTTCAATCACATGATAGTTATTTTGTTGAGTTTTCTCCCACTACTATTCATGAGAAGAAATTTGCTTATGTGGAGGGTAGTAAATCTTCTATGCTTGTAGATCATGAAAAGAATGCTTTAGGTGCTGGTTATATTGTTGAATTCATTCATGATGCTACTGAAAATTATTATGAGGGAGGAACATATGCTTGTAGGAATTGCAATAATATCAAGTTTCCTCTCTATGTGCTTAAAGTTTTGAAGTTATGCTTGTTTTACCGTCCTATGCAAGTTGATTCTTGCTCCCATAAGTTGTTTGTTCACAAAATACCTATGCATAGGAAGTGGGTTAGACTTAAATGTGTTATTCATATTCTTCATGATGCTCTCTTTATGTTTCAATTCTTATCTTTTATGTGAGCATCGTTGAAATCATCATGCCTAGCTAGGGGCATTAAACGATAGCGCTTGTTGGGAGGCAACCCAACTTTATTTTTGTTCCTTGCTTTTTGTTCCTGTTTAGTAATAAATAATTCATCTAGCCTCTGCTTAGATGTGGTTTTATGCTTTTAATTAGTGTTTGTGCCAAGTAGAACCTTTGGGAAGACTTTGGGAAAGTCTTGTTGATCATGCTGTAAAAAACAGAAACTTTAGCGCTCACGAGAATTACTGCCATTTTTATTTGGGGAGTTCTATTTAGTTAATTCTCTTTGCAGATGATTAATAGATAAATTCCTCAGGTCCAGAAATTTATTTGAGAATTTTATGAGTTATAGAAGTATACGTTTGATCCAGATTACTACAGACTGTTCTGTTTTTGACAGATTCTGTTTTCGATGTGTTGTTTGCTTATTTTGATGAATCTATGGCTAGTAAAATAGTTTATAAACCATAGAGAAGTTGGAATACAGTAGGTTTAACACAATGTAAGTGCATATAGTGCCCCTTAGTGATTTTGGTGTATTGAAGACTTATAGGTTAAAGGACTAATGCGTTTGTGAGTGTACACAGGTCTATAAGTCTATGAGGAGTTTGATATTTACAGAGAAAGTCGACCCCTAAAAATGAAGTTCTTCGACTGAAGACTTTGGATCTCTGAAGACTTTGAAAGTGAAGAAATTGGTGTGACCATGAAGACTTGGTATTCATTCGAGGAACATGAAGCGTGAAGACTTTTGTTTTCGTAGTTTAATTTTCTCTTTCTTGAGTCATAGGAAACACCGTACTGTTAAAGGGGGTCGAGGAAATACTAAGGAACAATTTGTCGGATTCTGGGTTCCGGAAGACCCTTGAGGTTCGAACACTGGGGTGCGCGCGGAGATTTTGCCTCCTACCTACATGCACCCCTCCGCCGAGCTAGGATCAAGGTTATGAAAAGAACAACACAAGGGACACAGGGTTTATACTGGTTTGGGCCACCATTGTGGTGTAATACCCTACTCCAGTGTGTGGTGTGTGGATTGCCTCTTGGGCTGATGATGATGAACAATACAAGGGAGAACAGCCTCGCGAGGGTCTGTTCTTGGCTGGGGCGATGAACTGCTGGGAGGAGTTCAGCCACCTTTCTCTATCTCTCTCTTTCTCTCTGCTTACTTCCTCTCTACTTGTCGAGCCCTTGGAGGAGACTGAGCCCAACCCTTTGCTACGCGGGTGGCCGGTCCTATTTATAGTGGCCCTGGTCCTCTCCCCAAATACTGAGCGGGAAGGGAGCCAACAATGGCGGGCTAATTTGAAGGGGGACAGCAGGTATCAACTATCCCGACTAAAGTAGTCTTCGCCTGCGCAAAGCTCTGGTGATGACGCCGTCTTGGGCTCCACGGTGACCTCCGTCTCGTAGTCCTCTTGGTCTTGGTCTCGTTGTACCGAAATGGCAACCTTTGCCTGACGCCTCGGTACTCCGCGGCTGCCTTGCCCCCTTTCCACCAAAGAGGAAAGGGAGGACGCTGCGCGGGCTGGCACCCGCCTGGCGCCCTGAGTCGTCATGGCTTGCGTCACGGGCACCTCACGGGATACCCCGCCTTGATCTCTCCGCCTCCTCGTTAGCCAGCCTGACGAGGCCGTGCCTGAGGCAGCTCCGTGTCGTCCACCCCGCGAGGCTTGGCCCCTCGCGAGGGTCTTGAGTTTGTGTTGGTGAAGATGGGCCGTGCTAGGCCCCCCTTTGAGCCACGCCGCAGGCCATAGGCAGGCAAGTCTGGGGACCCCCGTTCCCAGAACACCGACAGTAGCCCCTAGGCCCAAGGCGCGCCTGGACTTGGCCGCGCAGGGAGGCGGAAGGGCAAGAGCGAAGCGCCGTGGGCCCTAACAGCCTGCGGCCTTGGGCGTCGTGTGGCGGTTGATTCGACGTGGGCGTCTCCACTTCCCCACGGCGCCTCGGCAACTGCACGGATCGGACAAGTCCCTGCATGCAAAGCGGGTCATAATTACCTGCGATCGTGGGGGCCGTTGGTTGGCCATCGCCAGCCATAAGTATGTACCGGCGCGCGTTCTTCCAGTTCATCCCCCCTTGCTTCTCCTTTTTCTTCATGGCCCCGTCGAGGAGGTTCTCAGCCGCCGAGAAGGGGAAGGCTTGCCGGGTCGAGCCCGCCTCTCCCCCACCCAAACGCGGCAGAGGGCGCCCTCGCAAGCATCCTGTGGCCACCACGGTGGCTCCCCGCGGCCGTGGAGGCGATCTTCAGCACGGCGACGGGCGGATTGCTGTAGCCGGGGGGCGCGCTCCGGCTGCGCGTCCCCCCAGGCCGCTCGTTCGTGCTGCTGAAGTGCTGCCGGAGTTCATCGTGTGGTCGGCGGAGCCGGCTAGTACCCGGCTTCCGCTTCCTCGCTTCCTCCTCGGCGAGCTCCCGGCCGGCGCCCCGGGCGGCCTCTGGCTCCAGGCCGACGGCTGCTGCAGCCGGGCTTCATGGGTCTCTCTGGAGGCCTCCGCGGCCGGGAGCCTGTCCCTGGCCCGCGGTTGACAGACGTTTGCCCCGTGCGTGGCCTGAGCCGTCGGTGCACCCTACACTTCAAGTTCGACGGCGACGCCACCCTCTACATGAGGGTGTTTGGGGAAGATGGTCACCAAGCAGGGTGTTGCCCCGAGGGTGACGACCGCGGCTTGGAACCCAGCTCCGGTGATGATGGAGAGAGCAGCGCTCGCACGGCTGGCGGTGTTCGGGGTTCCCCAAGCTTCTCCGGTTCTTCTTCAGGCGGCGACTCCTCTAGCGGTGGCCGCGATCAGCCTCCACGTCGTCATATCTGCGGGGGTGGCAACGTGTCCGCCCGCCGCCGCGCCCTGGTGAAGCGTGAGAGGGAGTCCGCCTGAGCTCCGGAGGCAGCTCGGGCCTTCCCTGCGGGCCGGTGTGAGGCGAGCCACGCCGGATTTATTCTTCCTTTTCCCTTTTTCCTGCGCAACAAAGACAATAGTGCGGAGCCCCGTGGGGGCGTGTTTGGGTTATTTCTTGTTAATCATCGTTTCGCTTTCGTTACCGTACCTTCCGGCTATGTGCCCGAGCGTGGATAGTTCCCGGCCCCGGCCGTGGGGGGGGGGGGCGACAGACCCAGGCCCTTTGTTTGTGTCGCGGTGCCCGTGGGGCACGGACTGGAGGGGTGCTCCTGTAAGGGGCCCAGGCCGCGAACTCTTTGAGTGACTAGGATAGGAACATTCGCGAGGGCGCTCGGCTCTCCCCCTCGCGAGGCCTTGCATAAGAGAAACCGAGGCAAGAGAGCGAAAAGCCGAAGAACCGCAAGCCAAAGACGGCAGCAACTTCAATAAAACTCCAAATGAAGATGAACAAGCCAACTGCGGAAAGCAAATGAAAAGCCGCGTCCGGCACCTAGTCTAGTCTTCGACGTCTTCTCACCAGCGCGGAGCTAAGTGCTGCCACTGGGCGTGGGAGGGAGCCCCAGGGCCTGAGGCCGGCGCTCCTGAGACTCCGGGGCGTGTATAGCCCCAACTCATTATTACGTGAGAGTGTCACGGGCGGCGAGCTTCACAGGCGTTGGCCTTCTTCACAGGCTCCGGGCCTTTTCCAAAACGCGACAGCTTCACAGGCACTCACCTTGCTTCACAGGCTCCGGGCCTTTTCTAAAATGCGATAGCTTCACAGGCACTCGCCTTGCTTCACAGGCTCCGGGCCTTTTCCAAAACACGATAGCTTCACAGGCACTCGCCTTGCTTCACAGGCTCCGGGCCTTTTCCAAAACGCGATAGCTTCACAGGCACTCGCCTTGCTTCACAGGCTCCGGGCCTTTTCCAAAACGCGATAGCTTCACAGGCACTCGCCTTGCTTCACAGGCTCCGGGCCTTTTCCAAAACGCGATAGCTTCACAGGCACTCGCCTTGCTTCACAGGCTCCGGGCCTTTTCAAGGGTAGAACCTCCAGAGGTGCTGGATGTTCCATGCATTCTGGACCGGCACTCCCTCTTGAGTCTCCAAGCGCGCGGAGCCGGGCCTGGAAACATGAACAACCTTGAACGGGCCCTCCCACATGGGAGAGAGTTTGTGCAATCCCTCCCTGGAGAGAACCCGCCTGAGCACGAGGTCTCCTACCTCAAGAGTACTGGGGCAGATGTTGCGGCAGTGATATCGCCGCAGTGCTTGTTGGTACCTCGCCGCTCGTAGCGCGGCTTCCCGGCGACGCTCCTCCCCCAGCACGAGGTCCGTCCCCCGCATGGCGTCCTGCTACGCCTTGTCGAATGCCAGGACCCGCGCGGAGCGACATCTGACCTCGTGAGGGAGGACTGCTTCTGCTCCGTAGACCAGGAAGAACGGGGTCTCTCTAGTCGGCTTGGTCGCGGTGGTGCGGATGGACCATAGCGCGGACTGCAGTTCATCGTACGAACCTTTGCCACAAGCCTCCAGCTTCGTCTTGAACGTCCTGGTCTTGAGGCCCCTCAGGACCTCCGCGTTGGCTCGCTCGGCCTGGCCGTTGCTTCCGGGGTGCACCACTGAAGCGTAGCATATCTGTGTTCCAAGGTTAGCACAGTATGTTTTGAAGAGGTTACTGGTGAACTGCGAACCGTTGTCCGTGATGATGCGATTCGGCACCCCGAACCGGCTCACGATACCCTTGATGAACTTGACTGCGGAACCCGCAGGAATGGTGCGGACAACCTCCACTTCAGACCACTTTGTGAACTTGTCCACGACAATGTAAAGGTAGCGGTAGCCCCCTGGCGCCCGAGGAAACGGACCCAAGATGTCGAGCCCCCAGACTGCGAATGGCCACGAAAGGGGGATAGTCTGCAAGCCCCCTGCCGGCTGATGGATCTGCTTGGCGTGGAACTAGCAGGCCTCACAAGCCTTCACTAGTTCAACGGCGTCATTGAGCGCGGTGGGCTAGTAAAACCCACTGCGGAACGCCTTGCCAACGAGGGTCCGTGATGACGAATGATGTCTGCAGTCTCTGCCGTGTATATCTTCCAGTAGTTCCTTCCCTTGCTCCCTGGAGATGCAGCGCAGGGATACATTGTTCGGTCGCTTTCGGTAGAGCTCTCCATCTTTGATGCAGTATGCCGTGGCCTGGCGCGCCACTCGCTCTGCTTCCTCCTCCTTCTCCGGCAGGGTCCCTTGCGTTAGGTAGCTCCGGTGCTCCGTGATCCAACATCCCTCCTGAGGTTCCATCATCAGGAGCAGGCGTGCTCCCGAGGCCGGGCCACAAGCCAGAGCTCCTAAGGCAGGTGGCTGAGGGAGCTCCTCCCTGGGCTGAGCCGTGTTTGATAATGACGGTAAGGCTGAAGGCTTGAAGAGCCGCTCCTCGAAAATGCCAGGCTCCTGAGGTAACCGCCTGGACGCGCGTTTGGCAATGTCATCGGCTTCCTGATTGGTGCCACGGGGCACATGCTGCAACTCCAACCCCCAGAACTGCTTCTCCATCCTGCGGACCTCTGCAAGGTAGGCCTCCATGTGCTCATCCTTCGGCTCGTACACCTTGTTGGAGAAATTGACAAGGAGCTGCGAATCGCCCTTGATGGTGAGGCGTTTCACCCCCAGGGCAGCTGCGGCCTTCATGCCCCCTATTAAACCTTCATACTCCGCTATGTTGTTGGAGACCTTTTCGCCTTGCTGGAAACAAAGCTGCATGGCGTAATAGAGCTTGTCCTGGGTGGGCGATATAAGCACCGCCCCAGCCCCTGCGCCATGTCTGGAGAACGCCCCATTGAAGTACATGACCCAGCCTTCTGGAGCCTCGCTTCCCGGGGACAGGGACCGATCCTCGTCGGCCTTGAGGCCTGGCGCCTTCGTCCATTCTGCCACAAAATCTGCCAACGCTGCTCCCTTGATGACTCTGGTCGTGCTGAATTCTAGCTGAAACGCTTGCAGCTCTATGTTCCACTCAGCGACCCTCCCAGCTGAATTAGGGCTCCTGAGCACCCTCTCCAGGGGGTATGACGAGACGACCTTGATGGGGTGACCCTGAAAATAGTGCCGCAGTTTTCGCGAAGCCACCAGTAGCGTGAGGAGGAGTTTTTGAGGCATGGGGTACCGTGCTCTTGCATCCCGCAGCACTGTGCTGACGAAGTACACTGGGTGCTCAACGAGGTGGAGTGCATCAGTGCTGGTGGCTCCCTTCGGAGACCGTGGCGCCTCTTGAGGCAATGGGGCCTCCTGAGACTGGCCATCTGGAAGAGGGGCCTCTTCCGCCTCTGGTGCGCCCCTTTGCGGTGGCTGGTCCTCCTCAGCCATGATGGCGGTTTCTGTGGGCCTTCCTTGTCCCTGTTCTGCCTTATCCCGGGCTGCTGCCGTGGTTTTGATCCGGCGCTTCTCTCTGACTGCTACCAAGGCTGCGCTGGTGGAGTAGGGAGTGGCGGCGAGGTAGAGCACGAGGGGCTCCTAAGGGCGCGAGGCCACCATGACCGGTGGGCTGGTCAGGTATCTCTTGAGATCCTGGAACGCCTTGTCGGCCTCTTCAGTCCACTCGAAGGGCCCCTTTTTCTTCATTAGCTGGAAGAAGGGCAGGGCTCATTCCCCCAACTTGGAGATGAAGCGCCCTAGCACGGTCACGCGCCCCATGAGCTTCTGCATTTCTCTGAGGGTCTTTGGCGGGCTCATGTCTTCCACCGCCTTGACCTTCTCCGGGTTAGCCTTGATGCCTCAGTGGGACACGAGGAAACCCAAGAGCTTGCCCGAGGGGACTCCGAACACACACTTCTCTGGGTTGAGCCGTAGGTTCACTGCGTTGAGGCTCGCGAAGGTTTCCTCCAGGTCTTGTATCAAGGTCCTGGCCTCCCGAGATTTTACCACAATGTCATTGACGTAAGCTTCAACAATCTTCCCGAGCTGCGGGCCCAAGGTGATATGCATTAGCCGTTGAAAGGTCGCCCCTGCGTTACGCAGCCCGAATGGCATGCAGGTGTAGCAGTACACCCCGCATGGGGTTAGGAAGGCCGTCTTCTCGACGTCTTCCACCGCCATCTTGATATGGTGATACCCAGAGAAGGCATCCAGGAAGCACAACAGGTCGCATTCCGCAGTGGAATCAACGATCTGGTCGCTGCGGGGGAGCAGGAACGGATCTTGCGGGCACGCTTTGTTGAGGTTGGTGATGTCGACACACATGCGTTCCTTCCCTCCCTTCTTCGGCACAACGACAGGGTTGGCCAACCAATCTGGGTATCGGACCTCGCGAATGACCCCAGCGGCCTCTAATTTGCAGGTCTCTTGGACGATGAAGGCCTGCTTTTCTATGGACTGCCGCCTGGTCTTCTGCTTCACGGGGCGCACGTTGGGGCACACGTTGAGATGATGCTCGATTACGCTCCTGGGGATCCCTGCCAACTGGTCCGGCTCCCAAGCGAATACCTTCTTGTTTGCGCGCAGGAACACAACCAGGGCCTCCTCCTGCTCGGATTTGAGGTGGGCGCCTATGGTGAAAGTGGCGTTGGTGGACCCGTCCTCATCGACGGGTACCTGCTTGGTTTCTGCCTTGTCTTGGGTGAACAACTGCTTCTTCTTAGCGGGTGCAGCCCCCTTGGGCTCGGGGGCCCCCAAGTCGGCAAGCTGTGCCGATGCTGCTGTCCTGAAGACGAGCTTGAGCACCCGCAAAGCGTCACCGATATCCCCGTGCACGGTGAGGACACCGCTGCTCCCGGGCATCTTCATGAGGTTGTACGCTGGGTGCGTTGCGGCCATGAACTAGGCCAGCGCTGGGTAGCCGAGGATGGCGTTGTAGGGGAGGCCGATGGGGGCGATGTCGAAGTTGACCAGCTCCGTGCGGAAGTTGTCGTAGGTGTTGAAGGTCACTAGGAGCCGGATCTGCCCCAAGGAGCTGGACTACCTGCCCCCAACGCCTGAGAAGGGCCGGCTGGGCTGCAACCGTTCCAGGGGTATGCAGAGGAGGTTGAAGGCCTCGACTGAGAGCACGCTGAGGCCCGCCCCGCCATCGATGAGAGTTCTGGTGACGACCACCTGGCAGATGGTGGAGGTGCATAGCATGGGGAGCGCGCCCGAGCAGGCCGAGTTGGAGGGGTGGTCCTCCGGGCTGAAGCTCAGGCCGGTCTCGGGCGCCGCCCGATCCAGGGGAGCCCCCTGCCGTGTGGAAGCGGCGCTGACCCGGCGGATGAACGGCTTGACGTGGTAACTTGTAGGCGGCGCCTGCGAGCCGCCCAAGAGGGCCGCGACGACTGGGGGTGTTGGTGCAGCGCGATAGGCGGGGAAGAGGTTGCGGGGCTCCATGGGCGCGCGGAGCACGTGGGACGAAGAACCAGCTGGGGTCAGCGAGTGAGTAGCGGTGCGGCCGTCTTGCCGCACAGACAGATGCCGGGACGAGGCATGCTGCTCGTCCCCCGCCGGGCCGGTGGCGGTGTTAACGACAGGTGACGGGGAACGGCAAGGGCGCCCGCCGACAGGGGCTGTCAGGGCGATGCGGGAAGCAAGGGCGGCCCGACGCTCCGCGCGGGCCCGATGTGCGTCAGACATGGGCGCGATGGTCGGAGGAGAACGGGGCGGTAGGAGACGAATTCCGGCGCACCCCTACCTGGTGCGCCAAATGCCGAATTCTGGGTTCCGGCAGACCCTTGAGGTTCGAACACTGGGGTGCGCGTGGAGATTTCGCCTCCAACCTACCTGCACCCCTCCGCCGAGCTAGGATCAAGGTTATGAAAAGAACAACACAAGGGACACATGGTTTATACTGGTTCGGGCCACCGTTGTGGTGTAATACCCTACTCCAGTGTGTGGTGTGTGGATTGCCTCTTGGGCTGATGATGATGAACAATACAAGGGAGAACAGCGTCGCGAGGGTCTGTTCTTGGCTGGGGCGATGAACTGCTGGGAGGAGTTCACCCACCTTTCTCTCTCTCTCTCTTTCTCTCTGCTTACTTCCTCTCTACTTGTCGAGCCCTTGGAGGAGAGTGAGCCCAACCCTTTGCTACGCGGGTGGCCGGTCCTATTTATAGTGGCCCTGGTCCTCTCCCCAAATACTAAGCAGGAAGGGAGCCAACAATGACGGGCTAATTTGAAGGGGGACAGCAGGTATCAACTATCCTGACTAAAGTAGTCTTCGCCTGCGCAAAGCTCTGGTGATGACGCTGTCTTGGGCTCCACGGTGACCTCCATCTCGTAGTCCTCCTGGTCTTGGTCTCGTTGCACCGAAATGGCAACCTTTGCCTGACGCCTCGGTACTCCGCGGCTGCGCTTGCCCCCTTTGCACCAAAGAGGAAAGGGAGGACGCTGCGCGGGCTGGCACCCGCCTGGCGCCCTGAGTCGTCATGGCTTGCGTCACGGGCACCTCACGAGATACCCCGCCTTGATCTCTCCGCCTCCTCGTGAGACAGCCTGATGAGGCCGTGCCTGAGGAAGCTCCGTGTCGTCCGCCCCGTGAGGCTTGGCCCCTCGCGAGGGTCTTGAGTTTGTGTTGGTGAAGATGGGCCGTGCTAGGCCCCCCTTTGAGCCACGCCGTAGGCCGCAGGCAGGCAAGTCTGGGGACCCTCGTTCCCAGAATGCCGACACAATTTCCATGTGATTCTCAACTCAAAATCCTACACCTACCAATCCCTTCGAGTGAAGCCATTGGAAATCTCATAAAGTTCAGTCAATTTCTTCAGTGACAAAGACGAAGTTCTTCTGGTCTCTGAGGAATTTGTTCTGACTGAGGAGTTAGGAATTTGCCAGTGCGGATTTCCTACACAGTGAGGAACATGATAGCCCTGAGGATTTTGCTACTCAAAATTCCGACCGTTGTTGTGCTATGCACCAGCTGTCCCAAAATATCTATCCACCTAACAGTCATATCATTGAAGAGAATTTATGTCTTATCATGTCAGGCTGCTCCCTAGGCTATAAATAGCCGCCCCCTACAACCACTAGTTGGTTGGCTGCTCCGAGAGAAACTAACACTTGTCATTTGAGAGCAGCCCATCCTCTGAGGACTTTGAGCGAAAATCATCGAGTGAGGAAAAACCCAAAACCCAAACACCTACAAACCCCAAGTGATTGAGCATCACTAAAGAGATTGATCCTGCGTGGATCCGACGCTTGTTACCTTTGAAGAGTATGCTTCTTCTAGACGGTTAGGCGTCATGGTCTAGAGCATCCAAGAGGAATTGTGGATCGCCGAGTGACCAAGTTTGTGAAGGTTTGGAAGTCACCTGAAGACTTACCACGAGTGATTGGACGAGGTCTGTTTGACCTTAGTTCAAGGAGAATACAGTGAGGATTGGGTGTCCTGAGCTGCGTGTTCAGGACTGGGTGTCCGGGACTGTGTGTGCTCGAGTTTAAGTACTCAGCCACTCCAACCAGATGTACAACTGAGACAGCAGTTGGAACTGGTCTACCAAATCATTGTCTTCACCAAGCTTACTGGTTCCATTTCCTCAACTCTTTCATTTCCTCATAATTGAGTTGTGTACTTGTTCATATCTGTGTTTGAAGACTTTGACTGAAGACTTTCTCAATTTCCTCAGTTCAATTTCTTCAGTCTGTTTGTCTTCATCCTGTGTTATCATGTGCTTACGCTTCCTGTACTCTGTGCCTATCTTCATTTCATCATGATGACTATGCTTGTATTCTGCTATGTTTACTTTTGAGTACTTATTCCGCTGCTAGTAGTTCTTCGCTAAGGAATTTCCTCACCGGCAAATTCCTCAGTGAAGAATTTCATAAAAATTGCCTATTCACCTCCCCCTCTAGTCGATATAACGCACTTTCAATTGGTATCAGAGGAAGGTACTCCCTTGTTCTGTGTGATTTTGGTTTAACCGCCTGGAGTTTTAGTTATGTCGACTGCAGGTATGATCAAGGTCTCTGCTGGGTGTCCTACCTTCGATGGGACGGACTACCCCTACTGGAAGAATAAGATGCGAATGCATCTTGAAGCAATTGATAACGATCTCTGGTATGTTGTGGAAAATGGTGTTCCCTCAGTCACACCTTCTCTGAATGCTGCTGATGTGAAGAGATTCAAGCAACTCGACTCTCAAGCGAAGAATATCATATGTGGCCATCTGAGTAAAGGACAGTATGGCAGAGTGAGTGCTTTGGAGACAGCGAAGCTTATCTAGGACAGGTTGTCCAAAGTGAATGAAGGAGTCTCAACTTAGCGTGACTCTCGAGTTGATGTTCTTCACAATCTCTTCAACCGCTTCAAAAGACTCGACAATGAAAATTTTCAACAAACCTTCGATCGCCTCACTGACATCTCAAATGAGCTTCAAGCACTTGGTGCCACTGACATCACCGACCATGAGTTGGTGAAGAAATTGCTGAGATCGCTTGATTCCTCATTTGACACTCTGGCATTGATGATACAAGAATGTGCTGATTACAAGTCACTTGATCCCGCTGATATTCTCGAAAGGCTAAATACCCATGAGTTCCAACTTGCTGAAAAGAGAGATCTCTATGGTTCAAGCTATGGCAGAATACGTGCACTGAAGGCCAAGGCAGTATCTGAGTTCGATGATGAAGACTCTGGTAGCAGCCTTGGTGATCCTGAAGAACTAAGCCATGATCTGGCTCTGCTTGTGAAGAAGTTCCAAAAGTTCTCAAGACGTGGTCGCCTTGGAAGACCCTCAAGGAGCAGTGATTCCTCATCCAGTGACTGCAAGAGGAGGCTCTGCCACAAATGCAAGAAGCCTGGACATTACATTCAAGATTGTCCTCAATGGGAAAAGGAATCAAAGAAGAAGAAATACAAGGATTATAGTTCTGATGATGCGAAGAAAAAGAAGAAATACACAAAATCCTCATCATCAAAATACTCAAGGCCTTCATATCACAAGAAGAGCAGCTCCAAGAAGGCCAGGGCATTCATTGGCAAGGAAATGGACTCTAAGGCTGAATCTGAAGAAAATGAGGAAGAGGAGTCATCTGAGGAGTCCGAATCCGGAGTGGCGAGCCTAGCTCTCGCTACTGCATTCGTCAGCAAGTCTATCTTCAACACTGAAGAAAATGACCTCACCAACAAAGCTGATGAAGGGGATGATGACTACGCTCCCACCTATTGCTTCATGGCAAAGGGTGCCAAGGTACTCAAATATACCTCATATGAATCAAGTGAGAATGAATCTGATGAAAACCTTAACCCCAGCTATTCTAAACTTGCTAAGATTGCTGTAAAACAACAAAGGGCTTTAGAAAAGGTTCAAAACATGCTAGACAAAAGTGATGATATGTTGGGTGAAGAAATGGATCGCACTAAATCCTTGACTGAAAAACTTCAGAGATTTCAGACTAGGTTTGACAATCTTCAAAGTCATCATAACACTCTCTTATCCGATCATGAGAAGCTTTCTTATGAATTTCTTCAAAGAAAGAGAGATCTTGACAAGCTAAGAGTGAGTTATGAAGATCTTCAGAAGGAGCGTGATTCATTACTTGCTCAACATATCAGCGCTTCTCAGGAAGAATTTGTTCCTCCATGTTTGAAATGCATTGAACGTGAAACTGCTAATTCTTCACCTGAATGTTCAAATGCTGCTAATGTTTCAAATTCTTCACATGCCTCTGCTATCACTAATTCCTCATCTGAGGACATTGCTAGTATCACTGACGATGTAGGGCTGAAGGAATTGTACACGACAGGCATGTACAAAAGCCTCAAAGGGCATCAGGCTCTTTGTGATGTGCTTAAAAAGCAGATCCTCAACAGGAACCCTAGGAAAGCGGGTATTGCCTTTGAGAGGAAACTCAATGCTGATGGTACATATTGGAAGCCTGAGCAGTACCCCAAAACTACATGGGTTGCTGCAAAGGGACCTCCAGTTGATCCATCTAACCTATCTGGATATGCATGTGAATCTCCTCATTCTGATGATGAGTCATTTGACTCCAACTATAAACTGTTCAAAAATCAGAATGGTGAAGTATTTGCTAGATATGTTGGCACTAACTGTAGGAACGGTCCCCTTATGAAGAAAATCTGGGTTCCCAAAAGATGCCTTGAAAATCTTCAGGTGAATGTCATCATGATGCCACCTGTGAAGATTAGGAACCCCAGATCAAATTCTTCATATGTACCAAATTCTTCATATGGATCCAAGTCCTCATACAGACCAAACTCCTCACATGGATCAAATTCCTCAAAAGGATCAAAGTCCTCATATGAACATCATCGTGCTAACCCGTCTGTTTCGCAGGGAAGATCTAAGGATTATGGATATGTGCATTATTCTTAAAATTATTATGTCCATAAGTCCTCGAAGAATTTCTCTGCTTACTCTTATGCTTACTCTAACCCCTCTTATGTAAAATGAAATGGACTGGCTTCTATGCCATCCTTCTCGTATGGATCTCGCAGAATGATGAACTCTTTGCCACCCCTTCAGATGTGGGTGGTGAAGAAAAAGAACTAATCTCTTCTGCAGGGTCAGGTCTCCAGATGTACGTAATCGTCTGAAGAATTTGCTGGAGACCTGAGTATGCCTGATAGGACGCAGGCTAATCATGAAGAAATGAACTTTCATTTCTCACGTCCTCACACTGCTTTATCTGTTCTGTTGCTTGATGAAATTGATCTAATGAATTGATGTCATATTCTTCACTGATGAAGTATATGAGTTTGTGAGTTGCACTAATTCATCTGCAGGATGATCAACCCAAAGCCACTGAGTGGGTCCTCGATAGTGGATGTACAAATCACATGACTGGTGACAAGAATCTATTGATGGATGCTCCATTATCTCCGTCGCATCTGAAGCATATCATCTTTGCTGACAAAGGCAAAAGTCAGGTATTGGGTCTAGGTAAGGTTGCGATCACAAAGGATCGACACATGGACAAAGTCATGCTTGTTGAGTCCTTAGGATACAACCTTATGTCTGTCTCAATGCTTTGTGATCTTGATATGGTTGTTGTCTTTGGCAAGTACCGTTGTGTTGTCGTTATGGAAGCTGACAATTCCAAAGTCTTCGAAGGCTTTAGGAGAGGAGACCTGTATATTGTTGATTTCTCTACAGGATCACAACCAGCCGTGTGCTTACTTGCAAAAGCTTCAGAAGGCTGGCTCTGGCATCGACGACTTGGTCATGCAGGCATGAGGAATTTGCACACGCTTGTGAAGAAGAAGCATGTCATTGGCATCGAGAATGTCAAATTCCTCAAGGATCACCTATGCGGAGCCTGTGAAGCTGGGAAGATGACGAAGGCCAAGCATCCAGCGAAGACTATCATGACCACTACTTGCCCATTTGAATTGCTTCACATGGATCTCTTCGGTCCTAATCATTATCCTGCTGTTTCAAATGAAGCATCTCAATATGGCTTTGTTATTGTTGATGATTATTCTCGATACACATGGGTACACATTGTTACTTACAAACATGAAGTGCAGGAAATCTTCAAACGTTTTTCCTCGAGGGCTTCAACCAACTTTGGAGTGAAGATCAAGCACATCGGAAGTGACAATGGCACCGAGTTCAATAATTCTGGTCTCGATGACTATCTTGATGAACTTGGTACTACTCATGAGTTATCTGCTCCTTACACTCCTCAGCAGAACGGTGTCGTGGAGCGCAAGAACAGGACTCTTGCTGAGATGGCTCGCACTATGCTTGATGAATACAAAACGCCTCGTCGATTCTGGATTGAGGCAATTGACACTGCGTGCCACATCATCAACAGAGTATATCTTCACAAATTCTTCAAGAAGACTGCCTATGAACTCCTCACTGATAAGAAACCGAATGTAAGCTATTTCAAAGTCTTCAGTGCTAAATGTTGGATTAGAGATCCTCATCACAACTCAAAATTTGCACCGAAAGCACATGAAGGTTTTATGCTTGGTTACGGAAAGGACTCGCACACCTCCAGAGTCTTCAACAACGTTCTTCACAAGGTTGTTGAAACTGTAGATGTGCGGTTCGATGAAACTAATGGCTCGCAAAGAGAGCACCTACCTACTGTGATAGATGAACCAGCACCTGAGGAAACTATCAAATTCAAGGCTACTGAGGATGTCATTCCTACTGAAGAATCTGCTGAAGAATTCATTCCAGAACATGAAGAACGTCGAGCTAATGCACCTGAAGAAAATGCTGAAGAAAATGGTGCTGAAGAAAATGCTGATCAAATTCTTCAACGGCAACCAGCTCAACCTCGTATTGCAAAAGAAGTGCAAGTTGAAAATATCATCAATGACATCAAAGCGCCAGGTCCTCTCACACTCTCAATAGCTTCATATTTATCTAACTTTTGTGGGCACTATGATTTTGTATCTATTACAGAGCCCACTAAGGTAGATGAAGCATTTCTGGAGCCTGAGTGGATTCAGGCCATGCAAGAAGAATTACATCAGTTCGAGCTCAACAATGTCCGGGAACTGGTCAAACGTCCAGATCCTCGCAAGCACAATATCATCGGCACAAAGTGGATCTACCGCAACAAGCAAGATGAAAATGGCCTTGTGGTGAGGAATAAGGCACGGCTTGTAGCTCAAGGCTACACACGGGTTGAAGGAATTGATTTTGATGAAACTTTTGCACCTGTTGCTAGACTTGAGGCTATTCGCATATTACTTTCTTATGCTAACCATCATGATATCACTTTATATCAAATGGATGTGAAAAGTGAATTCCTCAATGGTAAGCTTGATGAAGAAGTATATGTTGCTCAACCCCCAGGTTTTGAAGATCCAAAGAATCCTGACAAAGTCTTCAGACTCAACAAGGCCCTCTATGGCCTCAAGCAGGCCCCACGGGCGTGGCATGATACTTTGAAGGAATTCCTCATGACGAAAGGCTTCAAACCCGGTTCACTCGACCCTACTCGTTTCACTAAATCTTATGATGGTGAATTGTTTGTGTGCCAAATATATGTTGATGATATTATCTTTGGTTGTATGATGAGTGAAGAATATCAAATGTCTATGATGGGAGAGCTGAAATTCTTCTTAGGACTTCAAATTCATCAACAACGCAATGGCATATTCATATCTTAGGAGAAATACCTCAAGGATGTACTGAGGAAATTCGGCATGCAAGATTGCAAAGGCGTCAAAATTCCTATGCCCACAAATGGCCATCTGTGCACTGATGAAAATGGTATTGACTTCGATCATAAGGTATACCGCTCCATGATTGGCTCTTTATTGTAATTATGTGCATCTAGGCCAGATGTAATGCTTAGTGTTTGCATGTGTGCCCGATTTCAAGCTACACCGAAGGAATCACACCATAAGGCTGTGAAGCATATTCTTCGATATCTAGCTCACACACCAACACTTGGATTATGGTACCCCAAGGGCTCGGCTTTTGATCTCATTGGATATTCTGACTCTGACTATGCTGGTGATCATGTGGACCGCAAGTCAGCATCTGGTACATGTCATTTCCTCGGATGATCTTTGGTCTGTTGGTCCTTGAAGAAACAGAACTGCGTATCACTATCTACTGCTGAAGCTGAGTATATTGCCGATGGTTCTTGCTGTGCCCAATTGCTATGGATGAAGCAAACTCTCAAGGACTACGGTGTCAACATGAAGAATGTGCCTCTCTAATGTGAAAATGAGAGTGCCATCAAGATTGCTCACAATCCAGTTCAACACTCGAAGACAAAGCACATTCAGATTCGTCATCATTTTCTTCGTGATCATGTGTTGAAGGGTGACATTTCTATTGAGCATGTGAAGACTGAAGAACAGCTAGCCGGTATCTTCACAAAGCCCTTGGATGAGAAGAGATTTAGCAAGTTGCGGTGTGAGCTAAATATCCTAGAATCTTCGAATGTTCTTTGAAAAGGACACTCATCCTAACACTTATGCAAAATTGATGACTTAGATGTGCAACACATGAAGAAACATTTTTCTTCAATTCAATGAAGAACAACACTCTTAATGTGAAGAAATTAACGAAGAATTTGATTCTCAGAACCCTACGATAATTGTACGCGGTGTCTGAAATCATCATTCTTATACGGTGGGTCATGCCACCACCAAAAGTTGAAATTCCTCAATTGATCATATTCTTCAACTTTGCATTGTCTTCACTGGTTCCATCGTTTTTCTTCATTAGATAT